>NC_057799.1:545254518-545577790 GCF_018294505.1 Triticum aestivum
ACTAAAGGGTACCTTTAGTCGCGGTCCGCCTTCCCAACCGGGACTAAAGGGTTTTGGCGCCGCTTTCGTTCCCGCGCAGAAAGACCCTTTAGTCGCGGTTGGGGACAACAACCGCGACTAAAGGGTACCCTTTAGTCGCGGTCCGCCTCCCCAACCGAGACTAAAGGCATTATGTTGGAACTGGCGCGGTGCGGTGGGATGTTTAGTCCCACCTCGCTAGCCGAGAGGCTTCGACAGTGGTTTATAAGCGCGGCTGCGCTGACCACTTCGAGCTCCTCTCAAATGCAGGCTTACGGGCCTATTCTGTCACTATGTGCCTGTGGGCCTACTGGGCCTTCTGCGGGCCTGAATCCTGGCCCATTGATGGGTTTCTAGTCGTATTCAGGCCGTGGTGGCCCAGTAGGTGGCATATTTTTTATTTTTTGCCTGTTTTTTGTTTTCTTTTTTGCTTTATTTATTTTGTTTTGTTTCTACTTACAACAAAAAACTTATTTATTTTATTTTATTTTGTTTCTAATTACTTATTTATTTTACTTTATGATAATTATTTTTGCTATTAAAGTTTCTAACAAAAAAAGTTCTTTATGAAAATTCTTTTAGCTTTCAATGATTTTGAACAGAAAATACTTCGATAATTTTAGTTGAATCAATTTTATTTATGTTATTAAAATTTATTTTATTTTGTTTGTACTTATATATTTTATTAAAGTTTATATCATTTTGTTTCTAATTCATTTCAAAATCTTCAAAATACAATTATATATCAAAAAAATCAGAAAATAAAACTAATTCATTTTAAATTCTTAAAAATACAAATAATATATCAAAAAAATCAGAAAAATAAAACTAATTCATTTTAAAATCTTAAAAATACAATTATATATCAAAAAAATCAGAAAAATAAAACTAATTCATTTCAAAATCCATTGAAGGTTTGACAAAAGGTTTGATACATCATTCAGTTCATCGACCAAATACAAAGTTTGGTACAATAAATTATTACACATCAATTCTTCCCTTGTGTCCCTGCTTGCTTACGATTGTGCCGTATCCATGGAGCATCCTCATCATTTAACTTAATGCTTGGGTCTGTGTTCACTTT
This sequence comes from Triticum aestivum, assembly GCF_018294505.1. Lineage (NCBI taxonomy): Eukaryota > Viridiplantae > Streptophyta > Magnoliopsida > Poales > Poaceae > Triticum > Triticum aestivum. The sequence continues at coordinate 545,255,621 of NC_057799.1, forward strand.
GAAGGGCGGAATTTCACCAAACATATTATAATCTTCTGACATGTCTGTCTTGTCCTCCACTCCCACGATGTTTCTTTTCCCTGAAAGAACAATGTGTCGCTTTGGATCATCGCATGATGTACTGATCTTTTTCTTATCTTTCCGTTTCCTCGGTTTGCTACTCATGTCCTTCAAATAAAAAACCTGAGCGACATCTTTGGCAAGGACGAATGGTTCGTCAAGGTAACCAAGATTGTTGAAATCCACCATTGTCATTCTGTATTGCTCGTCCACCTTTACCCCACCTCCTGTTAGCTTGAACCATTTGCACCGGAACAAAGGGACCTTAAAGGAGGGTCCATAGTCAAGTTCCCATATCTCCTCTATGTAACCATAATATGTGACCTTTCGCCCATTCTCGGTTGCTGCATCAAAGCGGACACCACTGTTTTGGTTGGTGCTCTTTTTATCTTGGGCGATGGTGTAAAATGTATTCCCATTTATCTCGTACCCTTGGAAAATCGTTATAGTCGAAGATGGTTTCTTGGCCAACATGTACAGCTGATCTCCAACATCATTGTCATTCATTAAATGTTTTCGCAACCAACTGCCGAAAGTCTCCATGTGGGCCTTTCTAATCCAGGATTCAGGCTTCCCCGGGTTGTCCGAGCGTAAAATATTCTTGTGTTGCTCGAAGTACGGAGCCACAAAGCTGGAATTTTGCAGAACTGTGTGGTGTGCTTCAGTCATAGAATGACCGTCCATACATATCGTGGATTTCCTTCCGATCTTGCCTTTTCCACTTAGTCTCCCCTCGTGCCGCGATTGAGGAATACCAATTGGCTTAAGGTCAGGAACATAGTCAATACAGAACTCAATTACCTCCTCATTTCCATAGCCCTTGACGATGCTTCCTTCTGGCCTAGCACGGTTACGAACATATTTCTTTAATACTCCCATGAACCTCTCAAAGGGGAACATATTGTGTAGAAATACAGGACCGAGAATGGAAATCTCTTCGACTAGGTGGAGCAGGAGGTGCGTCATAATATCGAAGAAGGATGGTGGGAACACCAACTCGAAACTGACAAGGCATTGGACCACATCGTTCTGTAACCGTGGTAGATCTTCTGGATTGATTACCTTCTGAGAGATTGCATTGAGGAATGCACATAGCTTCACAATGGCTACTCGAACATTTTCCGGTAGGAGCCCCCTCAAAGCAATCGGAAGCAATTGCGTCATAATCACGTGGCAGTCGTGAGACTTCAGGTTTTGGAACTTTTTCTCCGCCATGTTTATTATTCCCTTTATATTCGACGAGAAGCCAGACGGGACCTTCATACTGCTCAGGCATTCAAAAAAAATGACCTTCTCTTCTTTGGTAAGAGCGTAGCTGGCACGACCTTGAAACCATTCCGGATGCCGGTCATCTGGGTCTTTCAAAAGTTGCTGGTCCTGCCGTGCTTCCTTTGTATCATTTGTCTTCCCATACACGCCCAAGAAGCTTAGCAGGTTCACGCAAATATTCTTCGTAACATGCATCACGTCGATTGCAGAGCGGACATCTAGGACTTTCCAATATTCTAGCTCCCAAAATATAGATTTCTTCTTCCACATGGGTGCGTGCCCGTCAACTCCCCGCGGAACTGATTGTCCGCCAGGACCCTTTCCAAAGATGACTTTCAAATCCTTGACCATATCAAATATCTCAGCACCAGTACGTTCCGCAGGCTTCGGCCGGTGATCTGCCTTGCCGTTGAAATGCTTGCCTTTCTTTCTTACGTTATGATTTCGGGGAAGAAATCGACGATGACCCAGGTACACGTTCTTCTTACAATTAACCAAACGTACACTTTCAGTCTCATGTAAGCAGTGCGTGCATGCATTGTATCCCTTATTTGTCTGTCCCGAAAGGTTACTGAGAGCAGGCCAATCGTTGATGGTTACAAAAAGCAACGCTCGTAGGTCAAATTCCTCTCCTTTGTGCTCATCCCAGACACGTACACCAGGTCTGGCCCACAACTGTAAAAGTTCATCAACTAATGGCCTTAGGTACACATCGATGTCGTTCCCGGGTTGCTTTGGACCTTGGATGAGCACTGGCATCATAATGAACTTCCGCTTCATGCACAACCAAGGAGGAAGGTTGTAGATGCATAGAGTCACGGGCCAGGTGCTATGGCTGGAGCTCTGCTCGCCAAAAGGATTCATGCCATCAGTACTTAGACCAAATCTTATGTTCCTTGCGTCAGCTGCAAAATCTTTGAACACTCTGTCGATCTTTCTCCATTGCGTTCCATCAGCGGGGTGTCTCAACTCCCCGTCGGACTTACGGTCCTCTTTGTGCCATCGCAACGACTTGGCATGCTTTTTGTTCATGAACAGACGTTTCAACCGTGGTATTATAGGAGCATACCACATCACCTTGGCGGGAACCCTCTTCCTGGGTTTCTCGCCCTCAACATCGTCACCAGGGTCATCGCCTCTGATCTTATAACGCAATGCAGTGCATACAGGGCATTCATTCAAATTCTCGTATTCACCGCGGTAGAGGATGCAGTCGTTAATGCATGCATGTATCTTCAGAACCTCTAAACCTAGAGGGCAGACAACCTTCTTTGCTTCGTACGTACTGGCGGGCAACTCGTTATTCTTCGGAAACATATTCTTCAACATTTTCAGCAAATTTTCAAATGATGAGTCACCTACACCTTCCTGTGCCTTCCATTTTAGCAAATCCAGTGTGCAGCCCAGCTTTTTCAGACTATTATCGCATCCTGGATACAACGACTTTTTGTGATCCTCTAACATGCGATCCAAATTCTCCCTATCCTTGTCAGTTTCGCAGCGTCTCCGTGCATCAGCAATGGTCCGACCAAGATCATCAGCGGGCTCATCATGTGCCTCTTCTTCACCTTCACCTAACCCTTCCCCACCTTCAGCATCATCCTCCATGAAAGTATCACCGAAATGATCATGATAGTTGTCATCGATATCATCCCCTTCTTCATCTTCTTCCATTCTAACCCCTCTTTCTCCATGCTTGGTCCAACAATTATAGCTTGGCATGAAACCGTGCCGAAGCAGGTGCATGTGAACGTCTCTTGAGGAGGAGTAACCCTTCTGATTCTTACAGACAGCACATGGACAGATAATAAAACCTTGCTGCTTGTTCGCATTTGCCACTACGAGGAAATCTTTCAAACCCGTAGTGAACTCGCCGGAGAGTCGGGGACCGTACATCCATTGCCGATTCATCTGCATTATTATTATATAAAGTATATAATTAACCATCATGCATTTGTTAAACTAACTAGCTAGAAATAATACAAATTAAACAATGAACTACACACATGCATATTTTATCAATGACACATGAAAGGTTCAAGTTGCTAACCGCGATCGCGGAGGAAAAATAAATGAGAAAGCTCAAGTGTGGCTCGGACACTTCATATCATGTTTGTTTCAGGCTCTCGGGCATTTCATCGAACACCTTGTGTGCATAGGAGGAACCAAAAGCAAACCCACCACCCCCTTCTGAAAATTGTGAAGTGGGCTGAGTGAAGTGAAGTGAGCTGAGTCCTATATATAGGGATGGGCCTTTAGTCCCGGTTGGCCTGGCCAACCGCGACTAAAGGCCTTCGGGGACCTTTAGTCCCGGTTGGCCAGGCCAACCGGGACTAAATCCCATCCCGTCCGCCAGCTGTCGACCGAGCACGCTGGGCCCAGATAGTTGGTCGCGGGTCTCCTCCCGAACCGCGACTAAAGACCCCTTTTGTCGTGGTTCGATTATTTTGGGGACTAATGGGGGCGTATGGAAGCCTATTTTTCTACTAGTGGGGCTAGCCGCCCGTGGGTTGCCCACCCTGAGGCCAACTCCACCGCGCGACCCTATCCTGTCCGGCCCCGCTCGTTTGGGGTAAAACGGACAAACGAGGCGGCCCAGCGCGCGACGGCCCGGACCCATCTTGTCCGTTTTGTGTCCAGGCCGACCCATTTCGAGCGCAAACTTGCTCCGGGTTTGGGTCGCCGCGGAAACCGAACGGACGCGCCGCTCGTCCGCGTCTGGCCGCATGGCGGGGCGGCCACCTACCTCCCACCAGCCAACATCAATGCGCACGGGCGGCCGGCCCCACCTGTCATCGGCCCAGTGGAAGGTCGCCGTCCTTCTTAAATGGGACCCGTGGACCGGTCGTCGTCCTCACTTTCCACTCCGGCCCCTCTCTGCCCCCTCGAAAGCCGACACGCCCAAACCCTAGCCACTCCCCGTCCTCGAACTCGCCGGCCGGCCGCAGCCATGGGGCTATGGAACTACGGCCGCAAAGGGAACCACGACCGCGAGGCCGGCTCCTCCTCGGGCCGCCGCCGCGGCTCCGTGAAGAAGGAGGAGCCCGTGTCACCGTCGCGCTCCTCCCGTCGAGCCCCCGCGCCGGCCCCCTTCACCATCGCCCCTAGGCCCGCCGGCGAGCGCGACCGGCAGTACCTCTGCGCGGACGTGTGCCGGAGGTACTGGGAGACAAGGACGCCGGTCCCGTGGAGCGACGTCCACCTCCCCAACGGGTGGCACCTCAGCGCCGACCGGGTCCCGATCCCGCCGGTGCCGATGGGCGGCCGTGCGCGCCGCGATGAGATCGAGCGCCGCTGCCGCCTCCTCCCAGACGACATGTACTACGACGACAGGTACGCCCCCGACTCCGTGCTCTGGGACACATGGCTCCAGGACGAGCACGACACGCGCCGCGCGTCCTACTTCGTCGGCACGGTGTCGGGGCCGCGGCGGCCACGTCGAGAGGTGCGCGGGCGTACGCGGGTGCGCGGCCTCACGCCCACGCCATCGCCTTCCCCGTCTCCGTCACCACCTCCACCTCCTCGCATGACAGCGGAGGAGGAGGCCCGGCTCATGCAGCGTGTCATGGAGGACTCCATAAACACGCACGACGAGCGCCAATGGCACGGCTTGGAGGAGGCGATGGCACTCTCTGCCGCCGGCGATGTCACCTTCCCCGAGATGGAGATGGTGGCCGTCAAGGAGGAGGAGAGGAGGGAGGAGGCGATGGAGGCGGAGCCGGTGGCCGCGTTCCACCCCGGCCTGGTGGGCCAGCAATGGAGCTGGTCGTGCACCGCGCTGGAGATGGCCGACGCCGTGGGGGGCGTGCACTGGCGCCCCACGCCGCCGCGGTCACCGGAGCGGGAGGCCTCGCCGCGGGAGGAGGTGGTGCAGGCACCTCCGGCCTTCCAGGCCGCACCTGTGTACCACGCGCCGCCGTCCCACCTCTGGACACCGCCGGCCTACGTCGACCTCGTCAGCGACGACGACGACATCGGCGGCCACTGAAGACGGCGAGAGCCATGGCATCGACGGGCGCGGCTGGAGCGCGCGACGGCGTTTTTTATTTTTTTTATGTTAATTAAGTCAAGTGAACTGCTAAACTGGGCCGTTTTGTGGCCGTGACCCCCGTAACTAAGTTTTATGTTTATTAAACTACGGTTATTTACTTTTTTAGTCATTTTATTTACGTTTTTCTGTTTTTTTAAATCATGTCCAACGCGGACGTGATTTGGCGTGCAGCCGCGCGGTGGGCGCACGCACGACCTAAGGCCATCTCCACCGCGCGACCCTATCCTGTCCGGCCTCGTCCGTTTGGGGTAAAAGGGACAAACCGAGCGGCCCAGCGCGCGGGAGCAAACGGACTTTTGTCCGTTTTGTGTCCGCTTTCGACCCATCCCCGGCCCAAGTTTGCGCCGCTTTTGGGGTGAAACGGACACCACGTGGACGCGCCGGCCGTCTGCGCGTGTCCTCCCCTGGCCCGCCCATCGGTGGCACAGGGCGGGCCTTTTTCTATCCGCCCCCCTCCCTCCCTCCGGCCGCACCCCACTCCACTCTTCTCCACTCTTCCCTACTTTTTCCCTCGCCGCTGCTGCCATTGCAGCCGTGCAGCTCGAACGCGCGCTCGCCGGAAGGCCCTGGCAACGCCGCAAGGCCACATGCAGGCAGTGGCTCTTCCTCTAGCCGCTCGGATCTGCACCGTCGGTGGTCCGCCGGCAGGTACACGAATGGCGGCCGGCCGGGCTCGGTGCTTGCCCAAAAGCTCGTCGGCGCACCGTTGCCACTCATTAAGTGTGACCACTGCCCAAGGATGGTCGTGCGCCACGTGTCTACAACGCCGGAACATCCCGGATGGGTGTTCATCAAGTGCTTAAACGATGGGGTATGTGCTCTTTTTAGCTTCGGTTTGTGCTCTCGGATTAGACTAGTTGTGCTAACTTCAAATTTTATTGTGTAGAATGGATGCAAGTTTTGGTATTGTGTCGTAGAATTGTCACGGCAGATGTCCTTAGTGTCAGGACTTAGTCGCGAGGCCAGCGCATCTATGTGGTAGCTTGAGAGGGGTTGGGCGGAATCGAGAGACGCAACACAAGACAAGGATTTAGACAGCTTCGGGCCCCGGGAAACATCATCCGGTAACAACCCTACATGCTGTTTGAGGCTAGGTCTCATTATGATCACGGGAGAGTTGCCGGGAAACGGCTCTCGGTGTCTAGCCCTAGAGATCGTTTCTTGTCCTTTGGGGAGCCCTGCCCCTCCTTATATAAGTTAGAGGGGCGGGTTACATGTGGAGTCCTAGTAGGACTAGGACTAGTCTATCTTCTCTTACAAGTTAATTACAAGTCCGGGTCTTGCTTCCTCGTAAAGGAAATATTCGTCATCCCTTTCCTTTTAATCCGGCCCATCATAACGTGAGCCGGCCTTCTGGGCTTTAGGCCTTGTTGTCCATCTGACCCGCCCGCCGAGTTACTAATGAGCCGCCAAGATCGGGCAGGTTATCTGTGAATCGCCAAGCTCCGGGCGGGTCACCAGTGAGTCGCCAATTCCGGCCGGGTCATACCGCGGGGTATATCCCCGACATTAGCCCCCAGTTTAATTTTGATTTATCCATGTTAAACTGATCCTGTAAAATAAACACAAGAACAAACTTGATAGGTTGTGCTCCGGGTTAAATTTTTGTAAGCCGGCACCTGATCATCTTTAAATCCTTGTCATTTCCTTCTTGATACATGCCCATGAACTCATAGCAAATCTCCTTTAGTAGATATGTTCAAACTTTGTGAATGCAAAAAATCCATATACTTCTTTTGAAAAATCCGGGTCAATAGGCCAGCTTCAGAGTCAATTTACTCGCATTAGTCTCTTGTAGAGAAACATTGTAAGAAATAATCCACTTGAATCGGCTTCCAAAGCGCCGGCTTAAAACATATTGGTCTTGAAATACTCATCTGACTTTCAGTCAGCTTGAAGAGGTAAAACTTGCCGGTTTATCATAACCAAAATTGCCGGCTTGTAAATATTGATAGCACCGGGTCATAACTGTTGCCGACGCCGGGTCATAATTATTAGTGACACCGGATCATGATTGTTGCAAACACCGGGTCAATCTGATCTGCTCAAAACTAAGAATTTGAATATTTTCCCCCCTTATATGTATATCACCTGTAGCCCCTAAGTGTCGGGTTGTCATGCTTGCAGCAAGCTGGGACTTGTAATTGCCTTATGCTCATAAAACTTCAACCAGTGTAGCCCCCAAGGGCCGGTTCATTATGCAATAATGAGCAGGGACTTTGTAAATATGATCATGTAAACTGGAGCAGCAACGTGTAGCCCCCAAGGGCCGGCTCAGTAAGATATTACTGAGCTGGGACTTTGTATATAATTCATTGATAATAACATCATATGATGTAACCCCACCATGGGGTTTGAACCCACGTCCAAAAGTTTATGAGTCTTGTCCTCTACCAACTAAACAATGAACCCTTCAATATAATGGATTAAGGCTTGTGTACCTTGAATTTTTGACAGGAGCAATTGGTAGTCCCCAAGGGCCGGCTCATTTAGAATATGATGAGTCGGGTCTTCAATAAGTTGAGCAAAAAATAACTTTGCATTAGCCCCAAGTGCCATGGTGCATGCTGGCAGTGACATGGGACTTGCATATTTGATGTAATCTCAATTTAAATAATGTAGCCCCCAAGTGCCGGGTCGTAAGCCTGCAGTGACTCGGGACTATTCTTTCCATTGTAGAATAAATCATATCCATTGATAAAATAATAGCCATTGCGCCAAAGCGACTTTGAATACCTCATCTGCTGATAAGTCAATCCGGAGTTTAAATACCCGGCGGCTCTTGGCCGATGGCGATTTAATACGCCTCCATTGTAAGCAGGAATTTGTACAACCCGGCGGCTTATAGCCTTTAAGAAAATCAAGAATTGATAACCCTTTTGAGACACCAATTTCAATCTATGATGATGGGCTTGAATTTAATCATTTATGTAAGTCATAGCTCTGTAAATCCTGCAGAGTTTAAACAACATATGCCCTGGCGACTTAACGTCAAAAACCAGGGCGGGTAACCACCCAAATGTAGTCTTATCCTGCACATAATTAGATCACAAGATCCCTTGGCGGTTTACCGCAGGGCGGGTCATAATATCTCACATATAACCATTGATGTGTAACAAGGAGTCATAGATAAGCCTGTTATGAATCATAACTTTGAAACATAACTATAATAATAATATTATACCTGTGATATTGAATTTTCACTGCCGGTTTATGTGACATGTGCAGTAAGGGTGATAACCCAATCTTTAGAAATCAAGACTTCCAAATGTTTATGATTGTCATATGATGGCGACTTATCATCCAAAGTCAAACTGGGTTAAATAGCAACCACTCATATACACTTTAGATATGATCAAAAGAGCTTCAAATAAAATCCAAAAATTGTTTGCAAAAAGAGACTTCAAAAAATTTGAGGCTTCTGATTCGAATACGATCAGAAAACCGTCCCAAAGGGGTTAAGCTAAGATTCGAATACGATCATATAGCCCCCAGTGGCTTTGGCGTTGCCGATCAAGAGGGTACCGACAGCTATGTTCTCTTTGGTTCGAATACGACCTATGTTTGAACAGGAAGCCCCCAAATGACCTTGAGAGTTGTTTAACGACACTGGTTCGAATACGATCCAAGTCGGTTCCCAAAAGGGGTTGAGCTATGATTCGAATACGATCAAGAAGCCCCCTAGTGAGCTCGGCAGTGTGCCAATCAAGAGGGTACCGACAACTATGTTCTCTTTGGTTCGAATACGACCTATGTTTGAACAGGAAGCCCCCTAGTGATCATGAGAATATTTAACGACTCTGATTCGAATACGATCAGGGTCACACCTAAAGGGTTAAGCTAAATTCGAATACGATCAGCTCCCAATGGTCATTAAAGCAGGGTACCTATGTTTGGGTTGTGCTTTGTAACAGACTCCTTTTGGTCCCTTTAATTTTTCCTGAGAACTCGAACTTTTGCGAGAATAAATTCTTTTTGAACCAGAAAACCCGGATATTGAGAGTTTCAAAGCTTTGTGATAAACAAATTTACCTTGAACCAGATTTGAGAGCTTCAAAACTTTGTAGCAGATAAATTTCCCTTGAACCGGATTTTAAACCGGATATTTAAGAGCTTCAGTGCTTTGTGGGAGATGTCAAGTCGCTTGAGCCGGATCTAAACCGGAATCCTTCTTTTTAAACCAGAAATTTTCTGATGGCCTTTAAACTTTTTACCAATATGGCGGTAGCCTCCGGGACCGGGTTATTTTTCCCTCCAATGACCCGGAGTTCTTGAATGCATTGAAACCGACCAATGCTGCCGAGTCATATCATTGTAGCCCCCGAGTCTCAAGATGACTCGAGGAGTTGGCTTTGAGATTCTCCATATTGACCATAGCATAAGGTGTATATCATTGGTGTTGATAGCGCGATGTGAATCCACAGAAGGTTGAGGTGACTGCGGCGGGTTATAAATGATCCCGTATGAGCCGTGTCAGCAACTCGGCCAATGGTTCCTTCCAACTAGATGTTTGAAGTTAACCAAACTGTAGTGGCGGCGACTTGTGCGCCTGCCCATTGAGCCATCCAGTGCAGACGGTGGCTGATAATACATGATAATTTGCCTCCAATTTGTCGGAAGAAAACCGGGCTACCCAAGCAGTGACTTGCTCATACTCAATAATCAGCTCATGCAAACAGGTGTGGCCCGGTATGTTTATATAGATCAGGCCGCGAGAGACAGATGGTAAAGACGACCGTAGCATCAGAGGCGGTACAGACAGACGAGTCGGTCGCGGCATTGTAAGCCGGCGCGGACGGACGAGTCAACCACGTTATGTTGATGTAGTGAACAATTGTCCTGCATCAAAAACATCGCAAACCAGAGTAATTGTTCTTTGACAAAAAAATGTATGCTAATAAACTTAAACGGATAAATATCACCTGATTATTCGGATGACAGGTGATTCGTTCAACGCAACAGAGGCGGCTCGGGCAGACCGACGGCTCAATATAGCCCGTGTGGCTCAACACGGCAGAGGCGGCTCAACGCAGCCCCGGCGGCTCAACACAGCAGCGAAACGGAGGCATAATCATGGTGGCGGCTCAGAAACTGCAGCGGAAGTGCGTTTGAGACGGCGCAGGCGGCGACTGGAACTACTTGAGACGGACGCGAGCCGACCCGGGGGCAGGCGGCGGCCCATCGTGTGACGGCGGCTCTCCGGCGGTATAGTAACCTGGCGATGACGGCTTGAAGCAAAGCGGCTCGCCAGAGGTCTTGGTTGGTGTTTGTGAGCCGGCCACGGCAGCCAGGTTGACAGCAGCGGGCGGGTCAGCAGCGGAAACCGGTGAAGGCGTCGGCGGCTCAATGCGCGGTCATGGAGACGCCGAGACGGTAACTGGCAGCCCGGCAATTTTCCTGATTCACCCGACGATAGATGATTAGTTCTGCGCATGTCGCCGGACTTGTCCCAGTCATAGCACCCTTTTTTTTAAACGTCCTTTGACTCTTAGTTCTTTTTCACACAGCCCGCCCACATCCCATCTCCTTTTTATCAGTCGAACAACCGGACCCGTGAAGGCCGCAGAATCGGGGGCGGCGGCTCAGCGACTCGTAGGCATGCGCGAGTAGAAAAGGTAGCGAGCCGGTGTGGCGCGCCGGAGCTGGCCGGGGCAGCGACTTAAAGCAGAGGCAGTGCGGGTTGGTGGTGTGCGGGCAAGGCAGAAGCGGCCTAGAGTCCAACGGCAGCTCGACCACGGCGGAGTTGGAGTGCGGCCAGGGTGGCTTGACCGAAGCGAAACAAGACCAGGGCGACTTGGAGGTGAGCACGGCGGCAGTTCTGGCAATGGCGGGTGACTCGCGGCACAGACGGAGCTAGCAGGCGGATGGCGGCCTGGAGCAGAACAAGGCGGGTCCGCGGTGGCGGTTTATCATTAGCAGCGTGAGGCGACTTGGGGGCGCCGGGCGAAACGGTGTAGCGGTGCAACTTCTGCTATGCTGTCTTTAGTATCTCACGCGCGGCTAACTTGTACCAACAAGCTTCTGTCTTAGGATCAGTACGTGGAAGCAAAATTCCATGGGTGATGCCTTCCACGTGAGCCACAAATGATCTTTGCTTTGGAACTTGTGTTTTGGGTAGTCCTAGTACTAACCCTTCACACTGCCATCAATTGATTCTGACTTCATCTGCTGGTACTCGGAGAAATTGGATTGCTAATGGCAGTACATGAACGTCGCTGTTTTTTCTTCAAAACAATCCAAAGGTTCTGATTTTGTGCTGTAAATTGTGCAATATTGATACGAAACCGAGTTGGGAAGTACTCCCGCATACAGCCCGCAGGGAAAACAAACCTGCCAAAAATATTCACGCCGAGTCACGGTCTCACGGAAGTTGTCGGACGCTGGGTGGCTAGTACTTTGAGCCAATATGCTACTACTCGAGCAAAAAAGGTTATGGCTGTCATCAAACTTTATACGCGCCATTGAGTGAGCGTAGCAGATGATCACGCTGATGCTCCGAATTGGATTTGAACACGGACTACGGTGTAGGTCTCGGCGACTTGTCCCTCGTATCAACTGATCTCAGATGCGAGACTTCAACCTGCAGCGGCAACGGAAATTAACCCGGCCTCGACGGATCATCTGGTCACGTGCGCTTGCACAAAAACGCAACTCTAACTTTCTCTTGATCTTAAATCTTGTATATCTTATCTTGACTGTTCTTCGACGATGTTATCTTCTGCACCGGCTCTTTTTCATCCGGCACATCGCAAGCTTCTTGATCCCTGGAGAAAGCCCTTCAAGAACTCAACGCCATCGTGCGCAAGCCCCACGGTGGGCGCCAACTGTCGTAGAATTGTCACGGCAGATGTCCTTAGTGTCAGGACTTAGTCGCGAGGCCAGCGCATCTATGTGGTAGCTTGAGAGGGGTTGGGCGGAATCGAGAGACGCAACACAAGACAAGGATTTAGACAGCTTCGGGCCCCGGGAAACATCATCCGGTAACAACCCTACAGGCTGTTTGAGGCTAGGTCTCATTATGATCACGGGAGAGTCGCCGGGAACCGGCTCTCGGTGTCTAGCCCTAGAGATCGTTTCTTGTCCTTTGAGGAGCCCCGCCCCTCCTTATATAAGTTAGAGGGGCGGGTTACGTGTGGAGTCCTAGTAGGACTAGGACTAGTCTATCTTCTCTTACAAGTTAATTACAAGTCCGGGTCTTGCTTCCTCGTAAAGGAAATATTCGTCATCCCTTTCCTTTTAATCCGGCCCATCATAACGTGAGCCGGCCTTCTGGGCTTTAGGCCTTGTTGTCCATCTGACCCGCCCGCCGGGTTACTAATGAGTCGCCAAGATCGGGCAGGTTATCTGTGAATCGCCAAGCTCCGGGCGGGTCATCAGTGAGTCGCCAATTCCGGCCGGGTCATACCGCGGGGTATATCCCCGACATATTGGGAAGAAGAGTACATCGATATACTGATAGAGCGAAATTTAGTACATGTTCGTGCACTTTTAGCTAGCATAGAGGCTGTAGATGAGACAAGTGCACTTGTTGCTAGATTAGAGGCTAGACATGAGATTAGGTGTGAGGAAGCAACATCGACTTCTGGCTTGAAGAAGAAAGGAGGGTGCAACATCGAGCCTCCTCCACAGATCAACAATGAGTGCATCGAGAAGGCCCTAACCCAACTCAAGGGAGCAGTTATGGAAGTTGGGTATCTTCTAAAATGTATTCTTGTTGTTCTTATTTTCTTTGGCCTTGCTTTACTAGTCAAAATGTGATGATGTATTGTCATGTACCAAAAATGAATGATAAAAAAAAGTTAAGGACTTGCAAAGAAAAATGCACGCGGACAGGATGCGGCCGGGATGCGTCCGCGCGCTGGGCGCACGGCCACCGCATCTCAGGACACGCCCGGACACGACCTCAAATCCCTACCCAAACGGACAGAATCCGGACAAAATAGACGTCCGTTTGGGGTCGCGCGGTGGAGTTGGCCTAACGGACAAGACCGAATACGGGCGAACCCATCAGCGCCTCAAAGGGACAAAATCCGGCCGAACCGGACGTCCATTTGGGGTCGTGCGGTGGAGTTGACCTGACGTACGCGAGCAGGTAAAAACCCAAGCCAAACGGGCACCAACACCAAGCCTGTCGCTGCCGCACGCGCAGGCGCAGCGGACAGCGGTCCGCGCACGGTCCTGCCCCTGCGCCCTCGTCCCCTCCGCTATATATGCCATCCCCGGCACCGGCCACTCAAAATCCCCAGACTTTCCAAGCCCAAAATCAAAATCCCACCTCTCTCCGATCCCCCCTTCTTCCTCCTCTCGTTTCGTTTCTTGCGGCCGAGGGGATCGTCGATCGATCCATGGCAACAATGGGCGTGGGCGGAGCGGTGAAGATGATCATCGGGGCGAAGGAGGAGCGGGTGGTGGCCACGGGCAAGGCGCCCGGCGCTTGCCCGTCCTGCGGCGGCCCCGTGGTGGCGACCGACGTGGAGAGCGAGCGGCGCATCCTCTGCCTCCCGCTGTGCCTCAAGAGCAAGCGCAAGTACTACTGCACCAGGTGCTTCCGCCGCCTCGTCACCGTCTACAGCTAGTAGCTCATCAAGCCTCTCCTCATGCCGATCCATCCATCCATCCATCGATCAACTAGCGTGCGGAGTTCTTTGGTTCTTAGTTGGCCGTGGTTACGGCCCTAGAGTAGCTTGCTAGCCTGGCTAATGTAATGTAATGGTGATTCTGAGTTAATTCTTCTATATCTAGCTTATTTGGTGGGCGTGCATCCCGTGAAGGGCTGCAAAACTGGCACTCTGCTGTGTCTTGCAGCAACCTCTGGCGGTGCACCTCCGCGTTAATGCGCAGGCCAGTAATGGAAACCTGGAACGCGCCAGCTCCTCCTTCCTGATTAAGTTTTTTTTTGAGTAATCCTTCTTGATTAAGTTTTTTTGAGATATTCCTTCTTGGTTAAGTAGATGGTGTAATTAACGCACGGCTGGGACCGACCATCATGGTGAGTGATAAAATGCAGTCCGGGCCCACTGCCCAGAGACTAGCGTACCCGTCTGTTTCTCAAAAAAAATAGAGTACATTGACTCGTCCCGATCGATCCCCCAAGGACCTGCGCTGTTTTCTTTCCTTTTTTGCGAAGGTTACAGTAGCCTGTACTGATAAACAGCATAGCAGCCATAGAATCTCCGTCGCTGCATGTACTACAGTGGCAGCTGCCACAGATCGATGGTGACGCCCACAGGTTTTGGTTGCCACTGCAGAAGCAGCCGGCCGGCGCGCGGCCCGTCCGTCCGTTCGTTAACTGTTCCTTTCGCGGGCAATCACGTACTAAAATCCCCGCGATTCGATATGCACGGCTGCACACTAGCCGGCCGTCCAATCGGAACGCGCAAACGAGCCAGACCCTTCTGTTCAATGTTCATTAGTTGCCAAAAAGGAATATTTGTAGTACTCGTAGTGATCTCTGGATTGTTTCGAGTCCCCGCCCGGCACCAATTGTAGGATTATACTCCAAAAGGGGAAGGTTAATTTGTGTGTGCATGCCATGCGCGCCTCATTTATTTGGTGCCTAATCAGGGATCACAGCACATGGAAAACACGATTTATTCAAGAGAGAGTCAACGACAAGTCCAGAGGGAAAGGGATAGCTAGCGAAGAAGGAAGGTCGAGGCCCGTTCAACTTTGCCCGCCCGGCACGTGTGTACCCAAGAAATCAAATACAACAAGCTAACTCTCCATGCTTCAATTACAAAATGAGAACATGGATAGAAACATGCATCGCGTGATAGGGCATGGCTGCTGATTCCGGCCGACGTAGCGGCGGCGCAACGCGCACGCGAGGAAATTGCGCCGCAGGAGTAACAGACGACCGACCGAGCTGCTCGGTCGTGCATCTGAACCCAATCGATGTCGCTGTTGTCTGCTGATGTCCACGAGGTAGTATTATTACAGTCGTGGAGATCTGATCAGGAAGCTGCTGGTTGGCTTGACCTTTGACCGACTGGAACCAACTCATCCGAAACCTGAAAGCGACGGAGGATGGACGTCGCTCGTTGCAATTGCAACCGCCGAAAACGGAAAGGCCAAGACCCGAGGTTGCGGTCACCGCCACGTGTTGTTGCACCCACTGAAATTTACACGGGCAAACAAGAGGCAAATTTGACAATTTTAACCTGGAAACGAAATAAATTCACAGAATGAACTGGGTGCGAAACTATTTCACACCCCTGACCCTTTTGTGTAGCGCCCGCCATGCCGGCGCCACACCCTACGGTGCAGCGCCTAGCTCCGGGGCGTTGCACCTCTGTCCACCGTGGCAGCCCATAGGCCCGCACCCAGCAGTGCAACGCCTCCGAGCTAGGCGCCGCACATGTAATGTGCAGCGCCTAGCCGCTAGGCGCTACACGTGTAATGTGCAGCGCCTAGCGGCTAGGCGCTGCACTGTGACTTATCCAGCCACTTGGCTGGCCCCCCCTCCCCCCCCCCCCACCACACACTCTCTCACTCTCTCCCCGAGCTTTGCCCCCTCTCCCACTCTCCCCTCTCAAATCTTCATCCAAATCTTGCAAATTTGAAGAATTTGTCCGTGGATTTCGAAGTCAAACCCTCCCTCAAGGTAATAATCTCCGATCCCCTTTTTTTGATCGAAGTAAAGTTCTCCCATTGCTCATTTGTTGGTAGTTTGGGGAAACCCTAGTTTTGTTTGGATCTAGAGATTTGCATGGAGATGTGAGATGTTTGTTTGCCAATTTCTATGATTAGGCTTTGTTAGTATGCTAGGGTTATTCTTATGGGTGTTCTTATGTTGGTGCTAGGGTTAGGTTTAGGGCTAGGGTTATGGTTAGGGTTATGGTTATGGTTAGGGTTAGGGTTATGGTTAGGGTTAGGGTTGTTGTTTCATATATATATTAGGGTTTGTATTCGGTGTTAATCCATGGATTAGTACTCATGGAAGCAATGTTACCTTGTGTTCATTGCTTATAGGGATGGGAAGAACATGTGTGTTTGTTCATCATGGGGACAAAGACGCCTTTTTGAAAGGCAATAAAGAACCGGACCCGGATGAGTTTGACATGGTGTTTGATAGTAGTCCTAGCTATGCGGAGCTCTTGCAACAAGTTAGGAAAGATTTGAATTGGATGGACCCTAGTGATATCATTGAGTTGGAGGGAAGGCATAATGTTGGTTTTGGAATGCACATCCGTTGGAAGACAATGCGTGTAAACTCGGAGCAACGTTGGGTTGCATACAAGGAGACGGTGGCCGAATCACTAGACAAGGCTCTTGAGTTATTTGCAACGAAGAAGGTTGATTCAAGTTTGCATTTGGACTTGAACCGGAACCCCTCCCCTTTGGTTGCTAGTAGCCCCCCATCCTTGAAGCGAGATGAAATTGTTGAACCTCTTTTGACCCAAGAAGTGAGGCCAACATTGAGCCCTTATAGAAACAACCAAGATGAATCTTTGCAAGAGGACAATGATGAGTATGCGGACGATGACAATGAAGTTGATCTCCATGACAACAATGTGGGTGATCTCGACAAATATCATTTGCAAGAGACAATGGACCATTCCATCCCTTTTTCCCGTGCATATGCATCGGACTCGGATGACGATGGTCCCGATGAACAAGTTGATGCGGAGGGGTTCACGGTGAAGGAGGCCGAAGCTTTCGAGAAGGTATTTGGTCGGGATCATCGGACTACATTGTTCAAGGATGTTAGTCTCGCGGATGAAGCCGTGGTAGATGGTGGCCAATGTGTACCTCTTGGGGTTAGGCCAAGCTCTCACCGTGATTTGGTAGACGACAAGAACCGGATTGCTAAAGGTTCTAAGTTCGACAGCTTGTTGGATTTGAAGATGTGGCTCGACAACTACTCGGTTACGCATTATCGTCCACACAAGGTGGTGCACTCGGACGTCAATGTGCGCTACACGGTTGCATGTGCATGTGAAGATGAAAAGGAGGTCCAACTTGGACTTACAAGAGGCCGTGGTGGTGGTAGAGGTCGTGGAAAGGAGGTCCAACAAGGAGTGGCAAGACGCCGTGGCGGTTGTCCGTGGATTGTGCGTGCAAGACCATGGAAAGGAGGTCCTACTTGGCATGTAGTGAGTTGTGTGCCAACTCACATGTGCCAAGGCAAAAGGGTGGATGGCAAGATTGTGTCCGAAGACCACAAACAACTCACGTCCGAGTTCATCGCTTACAGGCTCTCCAACTCAATATCCACACTTCCAACAATGAGCGTCCAACATGTCATTGACCTTGTGAAAGCCATCTTTCATTACAAGGTGAAATACGGCAAGGCATGGAAGGCGAAGCAAGCCGCATTTAAGATGTTGTATGGTACATGGGAGGAAGCATACAACCGAATCCCTAGGTTGTTGTTAGCCATGGCCGCGACAAACCCGGGCATGGTTCATGTGGTCGAGCCTCATGGGCACCAAACAACGGTTCATGAAGGAAGGAAAGTCAGAGTATTTGGCCGTGCTTTTTGGGCGTTCGAGCAATGTGTGAGGGCTTTCGAACATTGTAGGCCGGTCATCGCAATTGATGGCACGTTCTTGACCGGACAATACAAGGGCACCTTGTTGGTTGCGATAGCAAGTGATGCCAATAACCGGGTGTTGCCATTGGCATTTGCTTTGGTTGAGGTGGAAAACAATGACAACTGGGAGTGGTTTCTGCATCTTTTGAGGACGAAGGTGTTACCCGCTCAAAGGGAAATTTGTGTCATATCGGATCGGAATCAAGGAATTCTTAACGCCGTGGAGATTGACATTCCCGGGCATGCTCCGTTGCACCATCGCTGGTGCATGAGGCACTTTTGTTCGAACTTCTATAGGGCATGTGGCCTTAAGGAGTTGGCCGATGATCTTCAAGATTGTTGTCTCGCTTTCTCCGATAAGCGCTTCGCCACTTTGTACAACAAATTGCTCGCACACAAAAAACTTGATCCCGGGGGTCAAGAGTTTCTCAATAGGCACATTCAATACCGGAACAAGTGGGCACGTGCTTTTGATGAAGATGGCCGGAGATACGGTCAAATGACAAGCAATATGGCCGAATGCTTCAATAGGGTGCTCAAAGGTGCACGTGGATTACCCGTGACGGCAATAGTTCAATACACATTTGACAAGATGAATGCGTACTTTGTAAAGTACTCGATGGAAACCGATGCACAGATAGCGGGTGAGAACCCACGGAAGTACAAGTACAAGTTCCCACCCAAAGTTGATGAATGGTTGCTATTTCAATCACGGAAGGCGGACTCAGAAGAAGCTATATTATATGACAATGAAGAGTGGAAGTACGAAGTGAAAGAGCCAGGAGGAACCACAAATGATGGCCGGCAACATGGAGGTCGGGCTTTCAAGGTGTCGTTAACACAATGTGATTGCACTTGCGGGAGGCCATTGTTGCTTCATCTCCCATGCTCACATTTGTATGCCGCCGGCCGCGTTAGGAATGTGGACATCAATCACCCACGCACCGTGAGGGAGTCGGAGTTCTCAATCATGACGGTCAAGAAAACATGGGCTCCCCGCTTTCACCCATACTTTGACCAATCACAATGGCCGGAGTATCATGGAGTTCAACTATGGCCGGATCCGGAGTTGAAGGTTGTTAAACGGGGTAGACGTAAGACAAAGCGTCTTAGAGGTGACATGGACGGATGGGGCCATGGTGGGCGCCGCGAAGCGGGCAACGACCAATTCCAAGAGCCTCGCGAGAGCTCCCATTGTGGGGAGTGCAAAGGTCATGGCCACAACAAAAGAAAATGTACCAAACCAAGGAAAAGGTCCAAGAAAAATGATGCAAGCACAAGCCAACATGGAGCTACACAAGGGAGCCAACCAAGTGGTAGCCAACCTAGTGGTAGCCAACAAGTGCCAAGCCAACCAAGTGGTAGCCAACCTAGTGGTAGCCAACAAGTGCCAAGGCAACCAAGTGGTAGCCAACAAGTGCCTAGCCAACCAAGTGTTAGCCAACCTAGTGGTAGCCAACAAGTGCCAAGGCAACCAAGTGGTAGCCAACAAGTGCCTAGCCAACCAAGTGTTAGCCAAAGAGGATCTAGGCAACAAAGAGGTCGGCAACTTGGACTTACAAGAGGCCGTGGTGGTGGTAGAGGTGGTGGTGGTGGTCTCGGCCGTGGTGGTGGAAGAGCTCGACGTGGTGGTAATGGCCGTGGTGATGGTCTCGGCCTTGGTGATGGTCTTGGCCTTGGTGGTGGACTTGGCCGTGGTGATGGACAAGCGCAAGTTCGTTATAGAGGAATGTTTGGATACCTAGATGGACCGTTTCCGTATGTTCCTCACTAACTATAATGTATCATATGTTCTTGTTTTTTCATATGTTCTTCTTTTTCATATGTGCTTCCATTTGTTCTTATTGTCCTTACTAACCATTATGTTCCACTCATTGTAGGTATGGCGGCTTCCCAACCCAACAAACCAACGATGAAGGAGGATGGCGAAGATGAGATGGCCGGATGGTGGGAGAAGGCTGCGAAGAAGCTTAGAGAGGAGGATGCAGCCAAGCTAAAGAAGAAGAAGGAAGAGGAGCTTGAGAAGGAGAGGAAGCGAAAACAGAGTGCGGCAAATGCGATGCGCGCTAGGGAGCAAGCGTTGATGAGGAAAGTTGAGGAGGCACAGAAGAAGCGTCAACAGGATTTTGAAGAAAGAACCATGAAGCTTTGGGCAATTGCAGCTGAAAAAGAAGAGAGGGACAATCAGATATTCATGGAGAGGGTGGTTAAGGAGGCTCACCTCATAAGAAAAAGGGAGGAGGAAGAGGAAGAAGAGAGGAAGAAGAAGAAGGGAAAGGGGCCTTGCTCTACGCAATAGAGCTATGTCTCCTCTTCGATTTGGTTGTGAACTACTATGTCTCCAATGTGATTTGGTTGTGAACTACTATGTGCCGTGAACTACTATGTCTCCTCCTCGATTTGGTTGTGTGAACTACTATGTGCGGTGAACTACTATGTCTCCTCCTTGATTTGGTTGTAAGAACTACTATGTGTCGTGAAGTACTATGTGTTATGAACTACTATGTGTCGTGAAGTACTTGGGCGCTGCAATCTACCATGTGGCGCCTAGCTGCTGTGGCTCTCTGGATAGCTAAAAAATTCACTAAGTCCAAGTCCAAGTGCCTCAAACTGTAAAGTACCTTCTGTTCTGGCTGCATAGCTACAGACCAGTGCAGCGCCTAACTAGGAGGCGCCACACTGTACAGTGCAGCGCCTGGGGGCTAGGCGCTGCACTGTATAGTGCGGCGCCTCCGTGCTAGGCGCTGCACAAACACTTAGCGAAATTTTTGCCTGAAACTGGAGGCATACCTTCTGTTGCACTCTGGATAGCTACAGACATGTGCAGCGCCTAGCTTGGAGGCGCCGCACTCTACATGCACTGTAGAGTGCGGCGCCTCCAAGCTAGGCGCTGCACATGTCTGTAGCTATCCAGAAAAGCAACAGAAGTATGGCTAGTTACAGACATATGCAGCGCCTAGCACGGAGGCGCCACACTCTATAGTGCAGCGCCTGCGTGCTAGGCGTTGCACTGTAGAGTGCGGCGCCTCCAAGCTAGGCGCTGCACATGTCTGTAGCTATCCAGAAAAGCAACAGAAGTATGGCTAGTTACAGACATATGCAGCGCCTAGCACGGAGGCGCCACACTCTATAGTGCAGCGCCTGCGTGCTAGGCGTTGCACTGTAGAGTGCGGCGCCTCCAAGCTAGGCGCTGCACATGTCTGTAGCTATCCAGAAAAGCAACAGAAGTATGGCTAGTTACAGACATATGCAGCGCCTAGCACGGAGGCGCCACACTCTATAGTGCAGCGCCTGCGTGCTAGGCGTTGCACTGTAGAGTGCGGCGCCTCCAAGCTAGGCGCTGCACATGTCTGTAGCTATCCAGAAAGCAACAGAAGTATGGCTAGTTACAGACATATGCAGCGCCTAGCACGGAGGCGCCACACTCTATAGTGCAGCGCCTGCGTGCTAGGCGTTGCACTGTAGAGTGCGGCGCCTCCAAGCTAGGCGCTGCATATGTCTGTAGCTATCCAGAAAGCAACAGAAGTATGGCTAGTTACAGACATATGCAGCGCCTAGCACGGAGGCGCCACACTCTACAGTGCAACGCCTAGCTCGCAGGCGTTGCACTGTAGAGTGTGGCGCCTCCGTGCTAGGCGCTGCACAAACACTTAGCAATTTTTTTGCCTGAAACTTGAGGCCTACCTACTGTGCCTCCTCCCCCCTCTACTGGGTCTTTTTCAGCCACAGTTCAACAATTAGTATAACAAACATTCAGGTTCAAAAAGGGTTCACAAAAGACATCATTTCTTAGAAAGGACCATCACAATAAGTTCCAGTTTACCATAGAGCTACCACCACTCCAAGTTCAACGACATAAAAGGTACGACCACTCCAAGTTCAACGACATAACAAATCGCACTCGAAGTTCAACATTATAAAAAAACTAAGATGACTAGTGCTTTCCACGCTTGCTGGGTCCTCCCCCCCTCTTGACGCTTATCTTCTTCACCTTCCTAGGAAGAGGAACCCGCTCCGGCTCCGGCTCCGCCTCCGGTTCGACATCGTCATCCAAATAGTCATCCAAAGCCGCCATCCGCGAGGTGCCGACCGTCCTTTTGCCTCTTTGGGTGAAGTCTTCAGGTGTGTACTTGTTGATTCCCCTCCTAGGCTTCAACTCGTATGCAGACCGAGCCCGGTACGTCCCCAAGGTCATATCATCAGCAACCTATGCATCAACAAAAGATATGGAAAGACCGTGTGTGAGGATATAGTTAGCAATGCATCAACAAATGGATATATATCGTCATGACATACCTCTTGGGTGACCACACCCACATCCTCATCCTCGAAAGGTTCACCATGGCTCTGCCCCGAAGCGGGATCTGATGGTGTCGCCGACCTAGACCGTTCTGGTGATACATACTCGGGGTCACGACAACCGAAAAGGTTTGATAGCCGCCTTAACTTTTGGCCCTGGCGCTGCAACATGTACAAGTGAATGAGACATGGAACGTACCAACAAATGTTAAGTGCTAGTTTGAAGGAGATGTGAACCTTAATGAATTCTCGAAGTGCACCTTCCCCATCGCTTTTGCCAGCCGGGGTTGTTTCCAGAATAGTCTCGGTCTCGTCAGCTGCTTTCTTGATCTGGGCACGCTATGAACAGAAACGGTATCAAAGTGTTAGGCAAGCGAAGATGTGAAAAGTGCGAATGGAAAAGCAAAAAGGGCTAACCACAAAGTTCATCATTGGAGCTGAAGGGATCACCGAGTTGCCTTTCCTGACTAATGCGTTGTACTGGTGCTGGGCTACCTCATCAAAAACGGTGGGTTCTTCCAGAATCTCCTCAGCATACGCCGGCTGGCATACCTCCACGCGGGTACTTGCAAGAAACCATGCGAGATAGTTGTTGAACGCGATCGGGCAGTGCTCACGAAGCTGGGCTCGTTTTCCAGCCCTTGCTTGCTCCACACTAAGAGCGAACTGCACGACATACTTCCTGTGATGGCTGGCCCAATCCTTGATCTTCCGCTGCTTTTTCCTATCCAACCTGCAAGTTAGAAACAGAATATTAGCATCATCGAAACCGTCGAGAAGCTGCTAAGTGCTCAAGGTTAATTATATCTTACGCGTGTAGCAACTTGTCCGTGTCCTCCCACTCCGGCGGGTGTGGCTGGAACAAACCAAACTGGCGGAACACCCGATGTGGCAGGTGAAGCTCAACCGCCCAGTTGCATATCAGTGGGCACCGCATATGCCAGAGATCCCTATCCCTAATGCACATCGGATTAAGCCTGAACTCTATAGGGTTACCAAAACTCTCTCCTTTTCCATACGGCTCCCATTCCACCTGCAAAATGGGATTGAATGCAAAATTGATATCGAGTGAAGATACAAGCATGATAATCACTTATGCAAGGTCGGTTCACCTGCTCAGGCGTGATCGCGTCCAGCTCGCTCTTGTACAACTTGTACATTACCGAGGGATCATCCGTCGTCTCATTTAACACATCCCACTTGTAAGCCCAAGTGGGGAGCCGTAGTGGGTCGTCTTTATCGTCCCAATCCTCGTACTTCACGGTCTTAGGTCGTCCAACCGGCAAACGCTCCCAGCTCCATATGGAAAGTGCGAGCAGACAACCACCAATACCTCCAGTGTGCCTACAACTGGCATCGTCCAACTGCACATAAAAAAGAACATGGTCAAATTTGCCGCAAGAGCGCATTGATAATGTATCAATGAAGTGAAAAGGAAACAACTTCATACCTGTCGATACAAGTAAGCTAGTGTCGCCGAACCCCAACTCCATTTGCTATCGAAGACGGTCAACGCCTTCAGCCACATCCATGGAGCATTCTTGCCTGTGCCATCAGCAAACATTGTCCTCGATATCACGTACCACATGTAGACACGAGCATATGTCTTCACCATGTCCTCATTAGCATCATCGGGGCAATGACAGAAGTTCGATGATATCCACGTGAAAGTAGCGCCCGCTGCGACTCTTTCCTTCTTCTTATGTTCTGCTTCTGGCTCCCGAGGCTCCGGAGGAACCATACCGATAAGGGCTTGCATCTGCGCGCGCCACCCTTCAGAATCGGTGTTCATACATAAAGGATTGCCATCGATAGGAAGACCGGTGATCATAGCAATATCCTGCAGCGTCACGGTCATCTCCCCGGTCCGAAGATGGAAAGTGTGTGTCTCCGGCCTCCAATGATCAATAAGCGCGGTGAGTGCTGCAGCATTGTTGGGTGGCGTCGACCGGCGGACCAACTCAATGAAAGGGAGAAGTCCTGCCTCCCTAACATAAGGTGTGTACCGCTCATCATAGCGCATCCCTCCAAGGCTGATCCCGTGAGACCGAAGCTTCAGAGGTGCAAGCTCCTACAAACAAACAAATCATAACATTACATATGGGGCATTTGTGTTTGAAAAAACATACGAAATTCATAACACCGGCCACTTTCAGTATTACCCGCTGCTGCACCGACATAGCGTACGACCGGTGTTGTTTGTCCCAATGATCATCGAGAAGCCAAACCATCCTAACAATTTCAACAAAGCATTCTTGTCAACACGATTATCTTTTCAATTCAAAAAAACTAAAGTAGGCCTACTACATGCAAGATTCAAAGCATATGTATCCAAAGCATTTTTCTCAATACGAGTATAATTTAGTACAAATAAACTAAACTAGGCCTACTTCATACAAATAACTTCTCCATAGAAATAACATGTCAATCTATGTATCCAAACTATATAAATAACATGTCAACCTATCTATCCAAACCACATTCTAATCTAACAAGGGTTCCCCAAATCTAATATATGCAAGATTCAAACAAAAGTTGCCCAAATCTAATACATGCAAGATTCAAACAAGGGTTCCCCAAATCTTCAAAATATAATATTTTCTATGGATAGAAAGAAGGGGATCGGAGGAGAGTACCTTCTACGATGGATTGGTGAAGAAATGCACGGACCAAATCGTCGGATCGGAAGGATTTGGGAGAGGGGATTGAGAGGGGGAGTGCAGATGGCCGCCGCCCTGTTTTTCTGTAACTGCCAATGGGGAGGGTGGGGGAGGAGAGGGCTGGCGCGTTTGCAGATAAGTCACAGTGCAGCGCCTAGCCGCTAGGCGCTGCACATTACACGTGTAGCGCCTAGCGGCTAGGCGCTGCACATTACAGGTGCATCGCCTAGCTCGGAGGCGTTGCACTGCTGGGTGCGGGCCCATGGGATGCCACGGTGGACAGAGGTGCAACGCCCCGGAGCTAGGCGCTGCACCGTAGGGTGTGGCGCCGGCGTGGCGGGCGCTACACAAAAGGGTTAGGGGTGTGAAATAGTTTCGCACCCAGTTCATTCTGTGAATTTATTTCGTTTCCAGGTCAAAATTGTCAAATTTGCCCAAACAAGATTTGTGTGCCAAAATTATAGAAAAAGTTGGTCCGTGCCACTGCCAAAGTTGCATATTAGGCTAGTCATAGTGGGGAGTAACTTAGACTAGTAACATACATATGTTACTAGTTCATGTTACCACCTTCATATTGGGAAGTGTCATAGGTGTAATAACATACATATCTTCATTTATTGCTTTGTAGACTCATTTTGTATTGAAAACCGGTATGTGATGATAACATATTATGTTACTCTATTTGTCTCTCTTCTCTTTAATTACATGACACATCATCTTTTTTGCTTATGTGGCATCTATGTTACTACTTATGTTACTCCCACAATGACTAGCCTTAGAATTCCGACACCCAAAGTTGCTTATTTTTCTCCGTGTCACTAATGCTTGTGGAGAAATTATGTCGATACCACTCCGTGCCATCTCCTTGACAACAACTACACTTGCCAGTCCCATAAAAAACTGCATTCGCAAAAAAAAGGCAGCATCTCGCAGGTAAATTTTGGTGAAAAAATATGAAATCTGCACTTATTTTTTGAGAAACACACTACAAAATACAAACGTTCACACACACACACACACACCTACAAATACTTGAAACCACTGTAGGGACGTGTGACAGTGTGAAGCACATGCACTGGCCATATCGAAGCCTAACAGGACAGTTCAAATGGCCAACGTTGATGAGTCTGTCACTAGTAGTTGAATGGAGACATCCTGAGGAAATGCGATGCATTGGAAAATTTAGTTGGAATTCAATGGACGTTACAAGTACAATGGCACAAGCACTCAGTCGCACTAGAAAACCAAGTGGTACATGAATTCACAACTTCGGGTTAAAAGATAGGACCGTGGCTCTTCAAGCCTCTCAATGAGGAAGACATGGCACCAAGTAACGCTTACACAAGTTCAGCAGTAACATGGTGACTCTCACTTCTAGGTTGGCCTAACAAGGGCCAAGTGAATTCTCTATGTTTTGATAACTGTTCGATTAACGATCATTCTCAAGTGAGATCTTGAAAGGATAAATGGATGGGGAATATCTCACTCAATGACCAATATCCTTGCTTGACTAGGTGTTGGATTTGCGCCTACCAGTTTTGCGGTCCAACGAGTTGAACAGAAGTTGTTGGCTTAGAATCATCTGTGTTACATTGGATTCATGCCCCCCAGTTTTGCCGTCCAAGGAGACATTATTGAATAGAAGTTGATGGCATAGAATCATTTGTCTTACAGTGGATTCGTGCCTACCAGTTTTGCGGCCTGAGGACTCTTATTTTTATAGAATTTGTGCACGCAGTTTTCTACCAAACCAATGTGTACAGTGTTGATGCATTCTATGCTTCAATTCAAAACAAACAATTATGAAAAGTTGAAAGTATATTAAAGCAATGTTTTACCGGAGGTACTTTCGTCAGAGTGTTATTTTAACATGATTATCTACTTAAGAGAAATAAGAGGGGTATCTCAAGATGTTACTGTTAGAAGGGAGAGAGAGGAATTGGTGGAATAGTTCGATGTATTGCTTGAGCCTCGTGGGCATATATATAGAAGTACATGAACTACTTGGAGTACAAGGCAAGCCAGAATATTTCCTAGTCTAACCTATGTTTTCTAATACAATCACGTTACTCACCACCACCCCCCCCCCCCCCCGCAGTCACAACGGTAGCGATGCAGACGGTGAGACTGGAGAAGAATCCGAAGGCAAGCCAACGGACAACCCCCACGGTCGTAACGGTCGGCGCATTGCGGAGTCGTGGCTGGAGTGGAAACCAACGAGGTTGCTCAAGCAGGCGGTAGCCCTTTGTGCCGGTTATCGATGTAGCCAAGAGCATGGGTGGTGGAGCCGTGGTCGAGGTAGCCGTGCGAAGAATGCCGTGTTCGATGTCGAGTCGGGGTGGCCGGTGTCGAGGAAGTCGCCGTGGAGCCGCGGGCGCAAGAGGGCGCCGAGTTAGCATGGGCGCAGTGGTGTCGAAGTAGGGGTGCGCCGGAAAGAAAATGTTGTTGACGACGCGTCGCGGCGGGTTTGCCAAGCCCGGGGACACATCGTGGACGAAGGCACGCACCGGTGTTGCCAGCACCGGGCATGCGTAGACGGACGAAGAAGAAGATGACGAAGCGCCGACCAGGCTTGCCAGGCCCGGGGACACGTCGTGGATGAAGGCACGCATCGGTGTTGCCAGCACCGGGCATGCGTAGGCGAGGGACCTGCACAAGCTGTACGCCATGTCGGAGAAGTCGGAGGGGCCGGCAGAGAAGAACTCGACGACGATTGCGGCGTCCATCGGCGCGGGGCCAATGTCGCCCGCGGTTGTCGGAGTAGATGAAGCGGTCGGGGTAGATGACGGCGACGCTGGAGACGAGCTGGTGCTGGACGAAGACGAAAGGGGTGGACGGGCGGCGGCGGCGGCTACGAAGGTAGCGGCGGCGGCGGCCAAAGAAGAGCGGCGGCGGCTAGGTTAGGAGTGCGGCGGCGGTGCTCGAAGTAGGCGAAGAACCCTGACAGCGTGACGAAGACCGGCGTGGATGGTGGCGTTCCCGCGCCAAGGGAGATAGCGTGGCGCATACCACGGGAGGTCGACGCGCGGTGACGGCGGAGTGGACCGCGGGCCGCGGCGCTACGGCCCGAAGGGGCGACGCAGCGGCGGTAGGCGGGTCGGGGCGACGGCGGGGACCGCGGGCCGCGACGCTGCGGCCCGAAGGGGCGACGCAACGGCGGTTCACGAGTTGGTGCACCCGCGGGGACAGCCTTAGGACGGCGGCGTGGACCGCGTGCCACGCTCGCTACGGCCCGACGGGGCGACGCAGCGGCGGCACGAGGGTCGGTGCAGCCATGGGACGACCTGGAGCGCACGGCCTCGGGGCGGCGGGGGACCGCGGACTGCGACACTACAGCCTGAAGGGGCGACGCAGCGGTGACGTGGGTCGGTGCAGCCGGGAAAAGAACCACGGGGCGGCGGCGCTGCGGCCCGACGGGGCGACGCAGTGGCAGCCCGTTGCTCGATCGGTGGAGGGGCGCTGTGAACTCGGGGACGATCTTCACGGGACCTGCGGAGGCGCGCGTAACCAACGGGCCAGGTCGGTCGCACAGCGTAGATGAGGCGGATCGTGGCGGCGAGCGGGTGATCAAGCCGATCGCGCGCGAGGTCGGGGACGCCGCTCGATGGAGGCGTGGTGGCGGCGGAGTCCGGGATGAGGCCAGCGACGACGGACGGCGTGGGACGTCGTGCGGACGAGCTTGTCAGTACCGGCACCCAGGCTACCAAAGCAGCGCCGGCACCTGGGCAGCGAGGCCCCGAGCGACCAACGGAGCAGCGGCGCCTGAGTTGAGGCAGCCGACGAGCCCGACGTAGCCCTCCCGATGCAGCCGAGGACGAGGCCGGCGAGGTAGACCGCCGGGCCGCCGTGCAGACGCGACGGAGGCGGGTGACGTGGATCGATGGGCGGGCCGGCGCGCGAGCGACGGCTATGATTGGCCGTCGCATGGCGTGAGGCCGCTGGGTCGGGGCGATGCAGGTGTCCCGGTCGGAGTAGGGCGGTGACGGCCGGCGCAGGGCGACGGGCGGACCAACGCGCGGACGGCGGCTGGCCCTAACGGGCCGCTTCGGCGCGCGTGGCCGCCTGGTCGGAGGAGAGGCCGGCTGGTCGCACCGGGGTCGGAGTAGAGACGCACGGGAGTCGACGGCGGCGGAGGGCGACGCAAACCGATCAAGATTAGATCGGAAAATCAAAAAAAGCCGATCAAAGCGGCCGGCGAGAGAGCGAAAAAACCCGGAGCAAGAGCTCGGGAAAAAGACTCTTCTATGGCAAACGCCCAATACGGCCGGCGGACGAACCCTAGGTACGGGCGGCGCGGCCCCCGGCGGCAGTCATGGAGGTCGACCGTCCCGGGGGCGGCGCGCGGGTGCGGAAGCGGCGGCGGCTAGGGTTTGGATCGTGATTAGATTGATACCATGTTAGAAGGGAGAAAGGGGAATTAGTGGAATAGTTCGATGTATTGCTTGAGCCTCGTGGGCATATATATAGGAGTACATGATCTACTTGAAGTACAAGGCAAGCCAGAATATTTCCTAGTCTAACCTATGTTTTTTAATACAATCACGTTACTCAACAGATACTTCCGTGACCATGAAACATCCACTTTTAACTATCACTTTGTATGCGCCTGGTGACAAATTGTCCACGTGACGTCTCGCGGAAATGTGATGTGTTGGAAATTTTAATTAGAGGTAGAGGCCATTGACACATCTAGTATCATAGGGAACTGGAAGTAAAGGCACGCCTTGCTGCACCGTCCAGAATCAATGTGTGAGAAAATTTGGATATTGAAACTATACACACATATAACGTCTCATACCAAAAAAAATAGTGTCATTTTAGTGAGAGGATCCTTGTTTTTCTTGAAACCCTGATTTCACTAAGCATTTGGGGATTACAGTG
Source organism: Triticum aestivum (assembly GCF_018294505.1). Taxonomy (NCBI): domain Eukaryota; kingdom Viridiplantae; phylum Streptophyta; class Magnoliopsida; order Poales; family Poaceae; genus Triticum; species Triticum aestivum. Next base: position 545,285,376 of record NC_057799.1, read on the forward strand.
GAACAGCAAACCAACCAACTGTCACTGCAACATCAATGGTTCTATAATTTTGGAGTGTTATTTTCATGTGTCGTGCTATAGTGACCTGCTTGGTTAAGAACATTATGTTACAGAGGGGAACTTCTTCCCGGAGTGGCAAGGGCTGCAAACCATGGCATGCATTAGGCTATTTAGGCAACAAAAATAAAGGTCGAGCGTGATGGATAATCTGGGCATGATGAACCTTCAAAGCATAATCGAGGAACAACAGTCCCATGAAGGTTTTCATCTTTGAACTTGACCACACTGCATGCGTTTATTGGTTTGCAGCACATATGTAACTTAATGTCCACAGGTTAATATATAATATATAAAATGGGATGTGTTCCCTTAAGGAAGCTTCCAGTATCTACATTTTACAAGACTTTTGGAAGTGTTGGTGCATTCAAATGAAAATAGTTTTGGGGGACTGTATTTGAAAATGGTTCGCGGAGCTACTTGATGACTACAGAATCTTAGTGTATCGACGGAAGAAGGAACTTGTACATGAGAAACAGAGGGGAAGCAATAGATAGAGAAAGACTTGGGGACACGATAATTTTGTTTTTAAACCAGTGGCCGTATTCTCACCCCATGGCCATTTTTGCAACCAAGATGAAGCCAAGCCTGATGCAGCATGAAGATGCCCTAATGTACCTTAGAGATGTTAGTTCCTTAACAACTACTAGATTTTATGTCCCCGCAAAAGACTGAGCTAAAAGAAAATTAAATAAAATGGCAGCATCGGGCACATCAAGTTTGGTGAAGCAATGAAGTCTGCACTTACACCCGGTCTATAAATAACTAGCTTTCACATGTAGCGGAACCGATGCTTGAACTATGATAGAGATGTGTGATAGTGTGAGGCAACCACACACAGCAAGAACGGCCAACACGATGAGTCTGACACTAGTAGTCATATGGGGGGACTTTTAGAAATGGAATGCATTGGAAATTCGAGTTGGAGAGCAACATCCAGGAAGGGATACGTCTAACATCAGAAGGACTCTGTCGGGCCAAAAACTCATTGGTATAGGAACGAAACTGCTTCACGGACGAAAAAGCCTAGACGTTCTATGGACGACCAAGAATCCAGCGGTTGTTGTTCCGCTCAGGACGAGATTCTTTGGCTAGATTTAACTGTCGTGAGCGAATCGTCTAAAAAATGGCGTCCGCATAGCATCGCTGGTATAGAAATCCAAGACTCGAGGTAAAACAATAGGAACATGCATGTTTGTGTAAGTGGCTCTTGAAGCTTCTCAACTAGCAAGGCGTGTGGCTAGAACCACCGGAAGATTCTGATCTCTAAAGAAATCTTTGCGGGCTCAATCACACACATATGCCGGGTTCCCATGTTCCTGCATGCGCTTTCCCTGAAATGGAAATTAGTTGGTCCCTCTATTTCTAAATATTAGTGTTTTTAAAGATTTCAATATGGACTACATATTGATGTATGTAGTTCATATTCAAATCTCTAAAGACTTATATTTAGAAATGGAGGGGTAGATCTTTGTGGTCCCATATCAATTATAATAATGTACGGGTTGGTTACTACAATTCTACAGTAGGTGATATTGTGATATAACAAGTATAATTTGGATTTGTTAGGATCCGGTAGCTGCTACAAGTATGATTAACATCTTATCTTGCTATGCTCAGCCAAAGCTACCACTGATCTCTTCATGAACCAATCTGGCTACGCCCTCTTCAATTTGCCGGCGCCCCTTTAAAAATGGTGCCCGTCACCCTGCATATTCCGGTGAATATACCGTGCCGGTGAAGAATATACTCGCACAAGCGGGAAGAACTACCGGCTCGTTTGCTTAACACGGCACATGTCCCGTCGCACTTACACTAACAACTTACTGTTAGGATGATCTCCACCGTGTGGGCCCAACGGCCCACCGGGCCCTTAGATCTGCGCCCTGATCGGGGGCGCTCAACTGACTATGGTTGACGGCCCCCTGTCACCTGCACTATATAAAGAGGTGGGGGCCAGCGGCTCGCATCACGAGGTTCGTCGCGACGCCGTACACCCCACCTACATCCCCTACCGATCTAGGGTTAGTGCAGTGCTGACGGGAAGCACCGCCACCGCTACTCTGCCATCACCGGCCACCGTCACCATGGCCGGCACCGGGAGCTCCTCGAGTCACAAGAAGAAGGTAATACCTACCACCACTGTTGCCGGAATCCTAGCCTAACCGATCCGTGATTCTATCAATGGTATCAGAAAGGTTTGGTTTAGGATCTTCGGTGCAAATCACAGAATTTTTCCCTTCCCCGAAGAATCCTAACTGCCAGGGCAAAGAAAAAATTCCTCGCCGGAGAAAGTAGCGCCGCCGTCGTGGCCGCGCCGTTCCTCTCGATTCGGACGCACATCGGCATGCCGAGGCGTCTGGAAGAAGAACCACCGTCGCTAGCCAAAGGCTCGCCGGAAAAGAAAGAAAAAAAGGAGGGAACGGGGTCAGCACCGCGGCCAAATCCCTCGACGGCGGCGCGCTCACCGGAAGGGAGGACGCGCGACCGGCGAGGAGGATGGCAACGGTACCACCGTCGACTGCTCCGCCGTCCTCGGACACAAGGGGAGCAGAGGAGATCCTCGTCCGCGCCTCACACTCTCTCTGTTGCGGGAGGAGGAGAAAGAAGCAGGAGGAGGGTGGCCTACGCAGCGCGGTGGCACGACGCCGTCGCCGGTAGCAGGGGTGAACCCCTCTTTTCCTGCTGTCTGCGGCAAGGAGAGAAACAACGAGGAGAGCGGGAGCGCGCGAGGTGAAAAGGAAGGAAAGGCAGAGCGGCGCGGTGGCTTCCTCCACCGCCGCCGCCGGCCGGAGCGCAGCTCCTTGGCTCCGCCGTCACGAGGGAGACAGAAGGGGGTCGAAGGGAACGAGAGAATGGGGCTAGGGTTCCATCAGGAGCTCTCTCCCAGGTTTTGATCCAGCGATGATCGCGCTGGGCCGTTGGATGCGGATCAATGGTCAGCAGCAAAGACCTAGCCCCGCCCCGGGCCAAGTGGGCTGAAAGTAGTGGGCCGCTAGGTTTCGGCCGTCTGACCAGGCCGAGAATAAGCTCGGCTGGAGCGGCGCGGTGCGCGGAGCAGGCCGTGGGTCGTTCGCTTCCGCTGCTGGCCGCGCGCGCTGGGCCGAGGCTGCGCTGCCGTTTTCCTTTTTCGTTTTAATATTTTTTGTCCAATTTTTTGGGAAAAATCTTATATAGTTTTTCTATTCAAATTTAATCCAAAGGAAGTTTGTTTAGAAAATAGAAAAGTAAACAGAAAAGGTTTCTGAAAATGAAAATAGAAAATTTTCACATAAATAAATGTTCACGAATTTTATAAAGAAAATAATAAAGTTCATGAATTTTTATTTAGTCAAAGAAAAGTTTCTGTACAAAAAAAGGGTTCATGAATTTTTATTCATGTTTTTCCGCTGCATAAATAATTAATAGTGCTCTTTTACGAAGAAAGTAAAAGTTTTATCCTCCAATTAAATTGGAACCAACGGGATAATTTAATTGGAAGAATTTTTTTTAGCAATGTTTTTCCCCTGTGGGTGAAATCAGATTCAGATAGTTTCCGCTATGACAAAAGATATTTGTTTAAAGTTAAAATGTGGTATTGTTATTTTCTGACCAACGTTGATGATAACAGTACTATAATTCTATGAGTCTTATGTTCAAAGCTTAAATCTCTGATATTTTGTATCAAAGTGATCAATTTTCAGAGAATAGATAAAGATCAAGAAATGCTCTTGAGCTAGAGAAAAGTATATTTCTTGTTCTCGCTGCAATAAGGTTGATGATGATGGTTATTGCTTAGCAAAGTCGTTTAATAGAAATACTATCATCACATTGTTTATGAGTTATATGCATTATTTTCATTTCCGCCCAACGCTAATATGGAATTAATGTAGAAGGATGATGTTTTTATTCTAATTCTGCCACAATGGTGATTTAGAATATAAAAGAAAGTTTTTTCAAAGTTTAATGTGCATATTGTTTTAACCAGACCAACATGGGGTTATTTTTTATGCTCATTATTGTTGATTATTGGCTAAGTTTTCTCAGACTAAAAGTTTTCCATGCTTTCATTCGTGAAAGCGAATGTCTGGGTACTTGTGACCCGAAAGATGACCAAGAAAGGTCATAACGTGAGGGAGTATGTTCTCTCTAAAGAATGGCTTCAAAAGAAAAGAATTCTTGGATATTAATCCAAGAAAGAAAACAAATAGATCATTGAGAGTCTTGGTTGATGAATGTCTTTTATGTATTCTATATGAAGATGATTTTTCAGTCAACACGATTTGAGATGAAACAAGCAACATGCGTGTTTAATTTGACCAACGTCGGATTAAGCATGTGTGTCAAAGAGCATTCGGATTTATTTCTGAATTTCATGATTGCATATGCAGTCAAAAGAGCCAATTCTGGCATTTATGTTCCTTACAGGGAATTACCCGCATAGCGGGAAAAGATGATTATGATAAAAACCGCATGGCGGGAAAAGTCTGGGAAAATACCTGCGTAACTGGGGAAAGTTGACATAGTATTATGTCAAAAATCCTATACGTCAGGAGAAATTTTGGCTAAGGACTTATCCTGTATGACAGGAGAAAGATATGATGACTCATGTGCGTTTAATGTGTCCCACTCTGGGAGAAAAGTATGGAGTAGCTATTATGCTTCCCTAGTATCGACCGTACACCTTATGTGTAACGGTCATTAAGCACTCAATAAATCCAAAGAGAATAAAAGTTACAGACGAACCTAAAGATAAGAATGATATGCAAGTGTGACTTGCAAAAGTACTAATAATAAAGAACTATTTTGAGTTTCCGAAATGGAATGAGGAATAAGGAGAAAGTACTCCCATACCAGTTAACAGATAACTTCATTACATATGAAGTAATCAGATGAATGAAATAGATAATTGAAGTTTCCTCAATTCACAAAAGTTATGAATGGTTTTTGAAATTGTGGCATAAAAGTTCTTGCCACATTTCGAGGGGGAGAAAGAAATATGAGATAAATTAAGAATGATGAAACTCCTCTATACTTTCGATAATGTGATGCACATTATGCATCTAAAGTGATCCATTAATGAAGAATGTGATCGTCTGGGGGAGTACGACGGTCATAATAATACCCCTAAATAAAAGAAATAGTTGTATTCCTGGATCTTTTACAGTTCCGAAAGCAGACTAAGGAATACTAAGACGGTGCTTAAAGTGCCATAAAGAAGAAAGTTTTAACAAAATAAACCCAAATTATAAAGTTTAAAGATACGCCATTTTTAGTGAAGATGGAGTAATCTGGGGGAGCATGTTGTATGACCTATACAACACCTGATGTTAGCTCTATAAAGGATGAATGAGTACACATGGATCTTGTGACACAAGTCCCTGTAAAACCTATTGCCTCTTGGAAATAAAAGACTATAGAATTAATTGCCTCTTGGCAATGACAGAGTAACAACAGCCCCATATGAAAGAAGTGCCAGTACCTGAGACACAGATGGTCTCAAGGAATGAGAAAATCAGATACTTCTGATTACTATAAAGTTTATGTTAGTGAAATTCAAATCGAGGTTGATCCCACCTCATTTAAAGCGCTCAATCGAGCTTAGAGAAGTGTCTGCTTGTTTAAATGATAAGAGACTATGTGAGATGAAATAAAATTGGTGAATCCCGACAATATTTGGGACTCATAAGTAATTTCCAATGGAGCATAAATAGTAGGCTGTAAAAGGTCTACAAGGTCAATGTGACTCCAAAGGAAATATGTAAAGGTGTAAAGCGCGACTTGAATCGAAAGATTTTGTGCAAAGAGAATGAACAAATTACAATGAGTGTTAGTGGCACATCATGACCGACATCATGATCTGAGTTACATCAGATGAAAGTAAAGAACACAAGGGATACTGCTTCAAGAATTTTTTTATGGACTAGAGCAAGTCTCTACATAGTTGCATTTAAAGTTTAAAGAATCAGATGATATTTTGGGTTAAAGAAAATGGAAGGACAATTGTATTCATGCAAAGTTATAGAATGGGAAATTCATTTCCCAATCTTGTGCATGTGGATGACGTCCTACTTGCTAGTGGTGATGTTAATCTACTTCAGGAGGAGAAAAGAAGTTCTTGTCCTCAAAGTTCAAAATTGCATTTCTCGGAGTGTCTCTCGTTATAAATATCGAGATTCACCAAGAAAATAATAAAATGGGGTATTAGGAATGTCGCATGGACATGCTAACAAAGGTCTCTAAAGTATGCATGCGAGAAAACCTACGCCTGTTCTTATAGTCAAGGGTAATGGAACTGGAAACTATGGTGTTCCAAAAGTTGATGAGAAAAAATTGAAAATGGATATGGTACCATATGCTTCAGCTGTTGGAAGCTCAATATATTACCCTGACACAATTCACGTATCCGGATTGTTTTGGCAATGTCCAGTACATATATAGATCACTGGAATGGAGTCAAAGATATCGGCCTCATGCTGAAAGAAATAAGTGCTCTCAAAAGATTGTGAGTACAAAGACAAGACATGTGAAATGTATAGCAAAATCCACAATTGTCGCTAACTTTCATACTTGGAGGTTTTTGTGTGGAAAAGCTCCAAAGAATGAAACAATTATCATCAACGTGATGCAAAGATATTTTATAGCTTGATATGAAGCTGAGGGACAGGCAAAATGGTTAAGGAGACCTGTACCCGGAGTTAATAATGGTTGACAACAGCGATAACCATTTTAAGTTTTTCGCTCCTATGACAACGAGTCAACTGTTGATGCCAAACACACTGACACAGAGTTATGCGTTGTAAAGGAGAAAGTCCGGAATTATGTAGAAATGCTTGAAGCATAAAAGCAACAAACAAGTGTTTGCAGATCTGCTTATTAAAGGCTTACCGCCCAGTGTGTTCGAAGAACACACAGTCGACATGGGTTTTATGGTATAGTCTAAAATTTCCGGACAATAAAAGGGCCCAAGGTTAAAGAATTTGTTTCAAAACAGAGAGGTACGTTGTGGCTGTCTGATTCTATCGGCAATTGAGCTGTGACGATGAAACATGTTCTATGTATTGATCTGTTATGAAACGAGTAAAGTAAAAGTATAAGGTCAAAAGTAAAAGTTGAGATCAAGGGGAAGAATGTTAGGATGATCTCCACCGTTTGGGCCCAACGGCCCACCGGGCCCTTAGATCTACGTCCTGATCGGGGGCGCTCAACCGACTATGGTTGACGGGCCCCTGTCACCTGCACTATATAAAGAGGTGGGGGCCGGCAGCTTGCATCACGAGGTTCGTCGCGACGCCGTACATCCCACCTACATCCCCTATCGATCTAGGGTTAGTGCAGTGCTGACGGGAAGCACCGCCACCGCTACTCTGCCATCACCGGCCACCGTCACCATGGCCGGCACCGGGAGCTCCTCGAGCCACAAGAAGAAGGTAATACCTACCACCACTGTTGCCGGAATCCTAGCCTAACCGATCCGTGATTCTATCACTTACTTGTCTGCGTAACATTTCGTACGCCCCGTCACATTTAGACTGCAAATCTTGGAGCGTTGTCTAGTCGTTAATCACATGCCGCTCCAGTCTGCAAAGAACCATGGAATGAAAAGTCCAGAAAAACGTCATTCCTGAGCAAGTAGTCGCTTGTGATTATGTAAGGGCATACCCCAACATCGCAGCCAGTACGAGCTATCCTTTTTGCGTGTGTTTCTTCTTTCCGGTGCCTCCACAGCTTAATTTGCTGCTGAAACGGCAAGATGCGCGTGTGAGACGCAAGAGACCTCTCTCGTTTCTCATTTGAGCTGCTAGTGCGAACCGTTTGATCATATGAAATCGCGCGCCGGAGGGAAACTGGATTTTAGGGGATCGGAAGAAACTAAAGAAAAATGGCACAGCTTTTTTCTTTTTGAGTCAAAATTACGTAGATTTGTGGATAAGTGCCCTGTGCATAGTTTGCAAGTCAAAAGGAGAATAAGAGCATCTACAACCGGATGCTCCAAACCGGCGTCAAACGCCCAGGCGACCTACATGATCACTCACCGGTCATGAAAATCAAACACCCGGACTGACCGACACCTCTCATATCCAGCCCAAATATGGGGACACCCGGGCGCGCCTATCACGTCGGACTGACGCGGGTCCCACCCGGAAACACCCTGAAACCCGGCGGTCTGAAACTCGTCTCATCCGTCGGACCGATGTCGCCGCGTGGCGCCGCTCCGGCGGCCGCGTAGTGCCTAGCCCGGCTATTTAAGTCGACCGGCGGCACCGAAACCCTACCATCCACATTTTTCTCCGCATGTCCGCTGCCGCCGCCACTTTCCTCTCCCCGTCCGCCTAGTAGCCATGCCCCCACGTCGCCGGGTGAGGAACCATCCATTTCTAACGCCGGAGCGCCAGCTCGAGCTCCTTGAGTAGATCCGGGCAAGGCGCGAAGCCCGGATAGCCGTGGGGCTACCTTCAGATGTAGTGGATCCGGAGGAGGATGTGGGAGACGCTGGTGACGCGGATATGCATGCGGAGCAGCAGGCCATCCTCGATTCTCTCCACTCGACGTCGGCAGCGGGGGCCAGACACCGTCGCCGGCAGGAGATGGAGGCCGCGGAGGAGACGGAGATGCTCGCCTACATGGATGAGGTCGAGCAGGAGGAGGATGAGCCGGAGCCCTCCTACGCGCCCGTCCAGCCGGTGCTCTACACCGTCGTCGTGGACATCTCCGACGACGAAGATTAGCTAGGGAAGTACGTAGATTTTTTTTTGCATGATTTATATGGATCTAAGAGTTGAAGTATGAGAGATCCGGATGCAAACCTGAACGATCACCGTCTCCGGACGCGCCCAGTTGCGTTCGCGGACGTTTGAGGGGTCGGATTTGTAAAGTCCGGCTGTTAGATGCTCTAACGGAAGTAGTACCAATGTGTACCCTACACTTCTTCGATAATCAATCTTCACCACTTTGGTATAAGTAATAAATTAAAATGAATACCAAACGGACATTTAATATGAGAATAAGTAAAAAGAAAAAAAGGCATTATTGGAAGGAAGCATGTATCCCCTGTAAAAATATGAGACAGGCCTGAAAACCAGAGAAAAACAAGGGAAGTGCAAAGCCTCGGTGAGCGATGCAACACATGTTGTGCCGACATCATGTGTGGTCATGATCATGAACTCGTGCGACCACGCTGAATCGAGCGTCCAGACCGCGTCGCGCCGGAGGAATTGGGAACAAGTTCAACACCTTAGTCTCCACCACGACCTTAGGCACCTGCGTCACCGATGAATGATGCAAGCTACAAAGTTAAACTCATCGATCATGAAGTAGAAGGAATTTATTAATTACTAGCACATATGCCCGTGCGTTGTAACGGGAGAGATATTTTATTTATGAAAGGCAGCGGGAAAGATAATCGATGTGTCCACAAAAAAAGGTCTCCACAACGGGACCACTCTCCTACGACGGCATAACCTGATGGATTACTAATTGCAGTGCATAAATGTAACGCTCCGGATCCGATGCGCCAGGTGTCTGCCAGTTATTCGCCATCCTTGCCATGTCATGTCCCTGCGTGTTGCATTTTGCCATGTCATCATCTGCATTGCATCCTCATGTTTTCAAAACTTACATCCGGTCCTTTGCCCCGTTGTCCGTTTTGCGTTCCGACACTCCCACACGCGCCCGTTGCACCTCTCAGACTTCGTTTCGTGAGTGGCATTTAAATGTTTTCGGAATGGGACGAAACTTGGCGTGCGGTGTTGTTTTAGAGTAGGTAGACCGCCTGTCAATTTTCGTTCCATTTGGAGTTCGTTTGATGCCCTAACGGTTAACCGTGGAACCCCCCGAAGCCCCTTTCTCTTTGTAGCCCAACACCCCTTCACCACAGCCCATGAGCCCATCTAAACCCCCTCCATGCTCTCGGTCGTTGGATCATGATCGCGTGGGCGAAACCGCTCCCCATTTGGACTCTCCTAGCTTCCTCTAGCTATATATTAGTCCTCCCCGTCCATTTTCGCGTCCAAACCCTAGCCTCTTCCTCCTCCGCGCGCCGGACATGTCCGCCCCGCCGTCGGACATGTCCAGCCGCCCACCCCGTCCAATCTCTGCCTGACACATGTCCCGCCGCCGTCCAACACCGCCGCGGGCCCGCGGAGCCCACGGCCGGCCCACCCGAGCCGCCCCGGGCCCGAGCCAGCCGCCGCGCAAGCCCGCGTCGCCTCAGGCCGCCTCGCCGCGCCTCCAGTGGCCCCGCCGCCATGCGCGCCACCCACCGGTCGCCGGAGCCCCGCGCCGCCGCCCGTTGTTCCCCGCGCCGCCCCGTCGTCCGGTCGCCGCCCTGCTCGTCCCCGCCGGCCGCAGCCTCGCCGGCGGCCACGTCGTCGCCGGATCTGGCGGGTGGATGAGATCCACCCGTCCCCGATCCAAACAGCCCCGCTCCGTCCCGGATCCCGCCATCCCGTTGACTTTTTCCGCGAGGTGAATTTCTGCTAAGTCCCGAAAATCTTACATTCTGATGCACTGTTCGTCATGCCATCACTTCATGCGGGCTGCTCCGTTTTATGCGTGTAATATATCAAAATGTTCATCATGAGATGCACTTCATTTCGTTCCATTGCGCCATGTTTGTTTGAATCCATATTGATGCTCTTATCATCGTTGCAAGAGTGCTATGTGATGTTGCGTGCTGACTGTTATAACTTGCTGTTTGTCATTTTTATATTTTTTGTGTGATTTTCTTTTTGAGCATGGTACCTACATGTTTTATGAGCTAAAACATACCATATTTTCTGTGGTGCAATCCACTCTTCATGATATGCCATGTGTTGTTTGAAACAAGCTTGCAAAGTAGGCTCCATGATGTTTGCTGATTTCTGTGACTTAGTCATTTCTGCTAAGCCTACAGCTGTAACATTGTGATGCCATATTAACCTGCTTCTACAAGTCATTCTATGCATAATCTGGAGGGGTTCACTAAGGTTGTTTTGTTAAGCATGTTTTGATCTATCCATCCATTCCCTTGGTTTCATTTGTAGCCTGCTGTAGCTTGTTGTAATCTTGTTCTCAAATTGCTAAATAATGTTGCTGTCAGCCTGTTAATATTAAGTCCAGTTTTTGCCATGTGGTTTGCTAGTGATCCATCCTATGAACTTGATATTGCCATTATTAGCTTAATGAACATGTCTTATTACTGTGGGTTACCTTCACTTGCCATGTATTACTCTGTGGTGAGTTGTACAAGCTCACCAACATGCCTACTTGTCGTTGTTAACATGCCTACTTGTCGTTGTTACAGCCATGTACTGTTTTTTCACTAAGTCTGTAAACTGTCATATCACTTGCCATGTTTGCATGGATGCTACCATCTTTTCTGTTGATCTTTGGAATAAGTTCAGTAAGGGTGTTTTGTTAATTGCTTTTAGTATTAGCATGCCATGCTCTAGTTTGCCATGATAGCTTGCTGTAACATGTTGTTTGATAACTCTAAACATTGCAACCTGATGTTATGTCTGTCTTGCTCAGTGAATTTCTGCCAAGTCTGTGAACTGTTATTATTTGCAATCTTGCCATGTCCTTTTGAGCATGCTCTGGTGTTTTCTGGAGATAGCTCACTGTTCATGTTTTGTTATGCTTTACCTGAGCATCACGTCCATGCTTTTGTTTTCATGTTAGAGTGCTGTAGCATGTTGTTTTGATCCATGCAAGATGCCTAGTTGCTGTTTTGGGACAGTTTGTCCTTTAAACTCGTTTTGCGTGTATGTGTTGAACCGTTGCTCCGTTTTGAATGTGCTTTATATGAAACTTGCTTAGTTTTGCATATAGTTTCATGTTACCTTGTTGCATCCATGTTTTGAGTGTGTTTACTCGATGTTTGAATGCATGTTTGCATCAATGCCATGTTTAACTTGTTTTGCTCATATCTTCTAGGCCGTAGCTCGAATTAAATGAACTTTATATGTAACTTGACTAGAATTTTATGTAGATTATCTTGGTGCATCTTAACTTTCTGTTTAACAACTTGAACATAAGGTTTATTCAGATCTGGACCAATTTCGAAATTTGCATATGGGGACTTACCGGAATTGTTACATGTTGCTTCCGGCCTCATTTAAACTTGCTTTGATGTGTTGTTCTTGTATGCATCATCTCTTGCCATGAGTAGCTTCATGTAGCCTTGTCATGCATCATGCTTGGTTGAGCATCATGTCATGTTATGTGTTGTGTGTTTACCGTGTTGTTTGCTTCTTTCCGGATGTGCTTCTCCTCGATAGTTCCTGTTTCGTTGCGTTCGTGAGGATTCGTTCGACTACGCTTGGTTCGTCTTCATGGCTTTATCTTCTTCATGGACTCGTTCTTCTTCCTAGCGGGATTTCAGGCAAGATGACCGTCACCTTGGATCTCATTACTATCATTGCTATGCTAGTTGCCTCGATGCTATCGCTATGCCGTGTTACCTACCACTTGCTTATCAAGCCTCCCAAATTGTCATGAACCTCTAACCTTTGTCACCCTTCCTAGCAAACCGTTGTTTGGCTATGTTACCGCATCTGCTCAGCCCCTCTTATAGCGTTGCTAGTTGCAGGTGAAGATGAAGATTGCTCCATGTTAGATTATGTTTATGTTGGGATATCACAATCTCTTATATTATTAATGCATCTATATACTTGGTAAAGGGTGGAAGGCTCGGCCTTATGCCTGGTGTTTTGTTCCACTCTTGCCGCCCTAGTTTCCGTCATACCGGTGTTATGTTCCTTGATATTGCGTCCCCAACACGGTGAGGGGTATGGGACCCTCTTGACAGTTCGCTTTGAATAAAACTCTTCCAGCAAGGTCCAACATTGGTTTTCCATTTGCCTACCACCTATACCTTTCCCTTGGGTTTTGCAGACTCAAGGGTCATCTTTATTTTAGCCCCCCCCCCCCCGGGTCAGTGCTCCTCTGAGTGCTGGTTTGAACCGAGTAGACTGCGGGGCCACCTTAGGGAAACTTGAGGGCTGGTTTTACCCGTAGGATGTCTCATCCGAATGTGCCCTGAGAACGAGATATGTGCAGCTCCTATCGGCATGTTCGGGCGGTCTTGCTGGTTTTGTTTTACCATTGTCGAAATGTCTTGTGCACCGGGATCCCGAGGTTGATCGGAAATCCCGCGATGGAGGATTGTCTCCGCGGATCGTGAGCTTATAATGGGCTAAGTTGGGACACCCCTGCAGGGTTTGAACTTTCGAAAGCCGTGCCCGCGGTTATGTGGCAGATGAGAATTTGTTAATATCCGGTTGTAGTAAACTTGAAGTAAACTCTTCTAAAATACACCAACCGCGTGCGTAACCATGATTGCCTCTTTTCGGGGTTGTTCGAGAGGAGAACACGGTTTTTGGGTTATGTTTGACGTAAGTAGGAGTTCAGGATCACTTCTTGATCATTACTAGTTGACGACCGCTTGTTAAGCGCCTCTTCTCGCTCTTGTTTCGTAAGTTAGCCACCATACTTTGCTTAGCCGCTGCTGCAACCTCACCACTTTACCCCTTCCTTACCCATAAGCTTTGCTAGTCTTGATACCCATGGTAATGGGATTGCTGAGTCCTCGTGGCTCACAGATTACTACAACAACAGTGCAGGTACAGGTTATGCGATGATCATGACGTGAGAGCGGTGTTTACTTGTGTTGGAGTTCTTCTTCGTCGTCGATCTTGGGTTAGGTTCCTGGTCCGCAGCCTGGGCTAGCAGGGTGGATATTGGTTGAGTTTCTGTTTAAGTTTCATCCATAGTTGGATGTTGATCTCTTGTATGATGTTGATGTATTCTTGGGCGTTTGTGCCTTATGTATGTATCCCCAACTATTATGTAATAGTATGATGTAATGATATCCACCTTGCAAAAGCGTTTCAATATGCGGGTCTATCCTTGGTGGGACCTTCGAGTTCCACCCGGATAGGGTCGCATATTGGGCGTGACAATAAATCATGTTTCATAAGCATAATCAGGCACGAATGTCCCTTCATTATGACGGTTTATTATTTTTGATTATTTTAGCGCTCACGTATCCACAAAAATTTTTAATTAGAGCCAAACAATATATTCTCTTTTATTGGCACATGCACATAATCTTTTTAATTTATATCTATCCAACCAGGATAAACAAACACGCGCTGCTAACCAATGGCCAACACAAATATTTAATAAAATACAGTAGCTTTAGATTTGATTTTGTATTCTTTTGAACATTCAAAAAAATATGAACTGCCGGATATTCTTCGAAACGTTAAATTTTTTTGAAAGCCCGGACAGTTTAAAACAAAGTGAACATTTTTTCGAAAATTACATATAATTTTTTTAAAACACAAACAAAATTAGAAACAGGAATATTAATTGAAATCATATATTTTCTTTGGAAATAATGAACCTTTTATAAAACACAACATTATTGATTTTTTCCGAAAATTGTAACATTCAAAACAATTTAAAATTTGTTTTCCTTGATGCAAATATTATTTTATTCTCGTGAAATTTTCATTACAATAGGAATATTTTTTGAATATGGAACATTTTATAAAATGTTAATTTTATATAAAAAAACTCGAAAATTCCTTTTTTTAATGGCAACATTTTTTAAATGTTGAGGAAATTCCGAAACCAGATATTTTTAAGTTTCTAAATTTTTTCAAAACAGGAATAAAAATTTTGACGCTGATTTTTTGAATATTTTAATAAAAATTAAAATTTCGAATATATTTCGTATATTTTTATTTCATGAAAAATAAAAATAAAGAAGGGGAAAATGGAAACGAACAGAAACAGAACACTGAACAAACGAAAACGGGCCGGCCCAGTCTTGGGCGACCTGTGCGTACCTTCAACTATTTGTCACCACATGCGACAAATAAGGCCCTCCCAACGCATGGGCAGGATAATTACTGGATTAGCTTTGTTGGGCTGGAGTGCGCCTGGCCCAATTGCGGAATTCTGGACAATTTTTTTGTCTTTTCTAGTGGAGAGACGCACAAAAATTTAGTACCACCTCTGATAGAAAAAAAATATTTTCGGCGGTGAACGGATGAAAATATTGAAGAAACGCACCTTGCTTTATTAATAGGTATATATAATTTGAGTATTTGTAGTCACGGCCCAAACAAAGATGGTCTTTGCCTACAAAAGCGCAAGTTCAAGATTCCACATGTCTTCTGTTCAAACAAGGCTTGCATGTAGATTTAATACGTATATGAAAGAAAGACGGATAATGCACTTTTGATTAAGATTGCACCCTAGATAGTATTTTTCTTAATGGTTAACAGGTAAAATAACATCATATTCAAATTCTATATGTTGTTTTAATCAAATTCCATATATAACATGTTAAATTTGGAGTTACGGTTTAGAAGATATGAGTATTTAAAAAAAACATTTGATATGTACTGCGGATTTAATGTCAAAAACATCAGGGGGTTTTCTATAAAAATAGCATGACGGACTAAGAATACCTATTTCTTTTATTATTTTATTTCAGGGATTAAGGGCTTCGATTCCAATGGGACTCGTAAGCGTTCAAGATTTTTTTTCAGACTTGGCTCTCCTGTAAAAGATTTACTCCCTTCATCCCAAAATTCTTGTTTTAGTATTAGATACATCCGTATCTAGAACGAAGGCTCAAGAAGAGCCTGGATTTGAATTAACACAGCCATCAGCCGGCCAGGATTACATCGAACAAACAAAGGAAACAAAGAACAAAACAGCAAGCTGATACATAGTGCTGTGTAAAAGCTATCAGGCTACTACAAACTACTAGCAAAGATATGGAAACTAAAGCACAAGTCCAGCTAGAAGTCGAAGAAGCCCTCCACAGCGAGCAGAACACCACGCAGGGCACCAGCAAAGCTTGGGGAAGAACGAAACAATAGTTGGAGGAGCTTCGTTGTCAGCTCCATGGGCTCTGGCCGTCGATGTCGCCCTCCTCCACCTCAGAAGGGGGCTCCCTGCCCCCTCGCCCTGGCACGAAGGACGCCGATCCGTCGAAAGGTGGAGACGCCTACTCGAGGGCTAAAGAGCGACCGACGCCGTTGCCAACCGGAAGACCACACCAGGACACCACCGCCAAACTACTTGGAGCTCATCCAAGGAAAGCATCGGCAATACATGATATCTGCACACGAGGAGAAGCAAGCTACACGGCAAGGCTGCTGAAGACCGAGCAACCCCCAACCGGAACAAGCACACTTCCCCCAAAGCTCACCAAAGACGGAACCCCCTTGAGGGTGATGGCGCCCACAGCGCCGCTGCCGCCCAATCCCGAGGGATTTGGGTTTTCACCTGGTCCACGAGCAACACGGGAGGAAGAGGAGGGGGAAAGGGGGCATTTTTTACCAGCGCCCATGGGCGTCGCCGCCGGCAGGCCGGCATAGCCAGCCACGGATTTCTCCAGTCCCCTCTCCCAACCCCCACCTCGAGAGGAGACACGGCTACGGTGCCCGGAGGCGTCCGGGCACCGGAGAACGGATCTGAGATGAGGGTGACAAGAGGTTGAAGAGGAAGATGCCTTCAGATCTGATGCGGGTGCCCCGAAGCCACCGCGCACCACAGCCATCGCCTGCCGTCACCGCGCCGCCCGCACGGCCGAGATGGGCGGCCAGCACCCGCTGCCGCCGTTTGCTGAGGACGACGCAACACCACCGCCCGAGGTCGCCACCTCGGCTCTGAGATCCTCCACAGGGGCGGAGCGACCAGATCCTCGCCGCCACCATCCCGGGCGACCGCGCGGTGCTCCGGCGACCCCCTCCGATGGCGACGAGGGATAGGAAAAGGGGGAGGGAGCCCCCGCGGCGGGCTAGGGTTTGAGCCGCCCGAGTCGCCCCTGCGGGAGCGACGCGGGGGCCTTGGGGGGATCTGTTTTTGATACATCCGTATCTAGACAAATCTAAGACAAGACTTTTGGGACGAAGGCAATCTGGGAAGTAGGAAGCACGGATCAGAAGGAAACCCTCTATGATTTTGTATATACTAGCACAAATGTCCGTGCGTTGCAATGGGAGTCTAGAAAAAAATATAACGTTGTTTATGAAACGGCGAGTAAGAAAATAGGTGGAAGACGAAGCTTTGGAGGCTCGCTGCTCTAAATTTGTAAGGATGATGCTAACTAAGTGACAACATTTTTACTTGGGGACGGCATTCCGATGACCTCATCAAGGTGATGCAAGAGTTGGCAACATCTGGTTCGCGTCCACATATGTCATAGATCTTGGTCTGTGGCCAACAAAATAATCAGATGAGGGGCAATGTCTAAATTATTGACAGTATCTAGATTAGTATATTGGTGTGAATAATTGGAAATTCCTCACCCAGCTAAGACTCCAATCCACGCTTTGCATTAATTCTGCTACAAAAATTCATAGCATTATTTTTTAATTTATTAGCATGTGGAACGTGCAAAGCCAACATGCGATTCAATATATATCGAAGGGATCGAACACAGGATCTCGTGGAAGAGACCACGCGCCACAACCAGTTGAGCTAACGAAGGTTGTTGAACAAATAGCAGCGTAAAGATTTAAAAATCAACATCCAGCATCGATCCGACATATTTCTAGAATTTCAAACGCAATGAAACAAAACTGAGTATTTTACGAAACACAAACAATTTTAGCTTTGTAAACATTTTTAAATGAATTTTTTCAAAAAAGGAAACATTTTCAGAATTTCTGAATTTTTTTGGAAAACAAGAACATTTTCTGAAATTCCCGGACATGTTTTAATTTGAGAAAAAAATCGAAACATGATTTTTTCGAATTTGTGAACAAATTTGAAAACAGGAACAGTTTTTTAAAAATTCCCAAACATTTTTGAATTTGTGAACAAAATTTTGAAACATGAAACTTTTCTGAATTTTTGAACAAATTTTAAAAATGGGAACATTTTTTGAATTTTGAGAACAATTTTCGAAAATGGATTTTTTAAATCCTGAACAGTTTCTAATTCGTGAACAAAATTTTATAAACGGACATTTTTGAGTTTATGAACAAATTTTCAAACCTAAATATTGTTTTAGTTTTGAACAAATTTTGAAAACTGAGACATGTTTTTTAAACCAAACTTTTATTAGTTTGTGAAGAAAATTTTAAAAGGCGAACCCTTTTTGAAATTCGGAACATTATTTGAAAATAAGCAAAAAAATTGAAATTGTAAAATTTTATGAAATTTTTGAAGAAATAACTAAAAACAGGAACATTCTCAAATTTGTGAAACATTAGTTGAAAAAAGGAAAAAAGAAGAAAGAAGAAAGAAAAGGCGAACACTTTTTGAAATTGAACATTATTTGAAAATAAGCAAACAATTTTTGAAATTGTAAAATTTATGAAATTTTTGAACAAATAACTAAAAATAGGACATTCTCAAATTTCTGAAACATTAGTTGAAAAAGGACAAAGTCTAGAAGAAAGAAAAGAAAAAAAATAAAAAATAAAAAATAAATACGAAAAAGAAATATAAAAAGAAAAACCGGTTCAATAACCTTCTAGAAGGTTCCCAAAACCGGAAAAAAAACCCGGCTTGGAAGATCATAGAAGGTTTTTCGAAACCGGGTATATGGCTGAAGGCTAAACAGGCCGGCCTACCCGGAGCGTTCATCGATGGCTTGTGTGAGTAACACCCCAGCACCGCAAAGAGCCAACTGGGCTTCTGAAGGCCCTGAAGCTAGTGTAACGCCAAGCGCAGGAATTTTTATGTACGCTGAACGATTTTTACGCAATTATTAGTACCATCTCGTTTATATTACGATTTTGTCCATACAAATTGTAAAAGCGTATTATGACATGAGAAGAAAGCGTATTGTGACGGTGAACCCGACAAAGTCGATCCGTGCTTTATTATTATATATATATATATATATATATTATATATATTATATATATAATAATTATTATTATTATTATTATTATTATTAAGCGCCCCGACCTGTGTTGCGCACCCCGTTCCACATGCCCGCGAGCGGAGGAGTGTAGGACAGCTGGATTGGGGAAGCAGCGTCGGCGAACAACACAGCGCCACCATGTACAGCGCCTGTCCATCCTTGTTGAGTGCCCAGAAGTCCGTAACTCCAACCGCAGCACAGCCGCGCGTCCAATCTCTTCAGACTGGTACGTACCTCTTGGATGGGTTCGCCTTCCTTTCCCTGCGTCCGCGTGCCTCCAGGAGTTTTCTCCTCGTCCCCATGGGATCGTCCTCCATGCACCTGCTCCACCGGCTGCTCCGTCAGGAGTTTTCCCCTCGTCCCAATGGGATCGGCCTCCATGCACCTGCTCCACCGGCTGCTCCGTCGTCCACGTGGGATCGGCCTCAGCGTGCCTCCTTGACCGGCCGCTCCGCTCTACCCATGGGATCGCCCTCCGCACGCCTCCTCGACAGGCCGCTTCACGTGTTGCTTCTCCTCCAGCCGCTCCGTCGTCCATGTGGGATCGGCCGGCCGTTTCGTGTTTTGCTTCTCCACCTCTACAGTATCGACCGCCTCCCTCTTATCTGATATTTATCGTAGGGGTTAGGGTATTACCAGTTTGAAAACCGAACTGTCTAGATGGAGGTACGTGTATGAGTCAGACACGAAAGAGAAAACCGAATTAAACCAATGTTTTTGACGCACAGACCGGATTAGTACCACCTTGGATTTTGGAAAAATATGCACGTGTTGAAAAAAAAACTGAAAGCGTAAATTCACGGAAAGAAGCGTATTGTGACGGTGAACCCGACAAAGTCAATCCGTGCTTTATTATTATTATTATTATATTCTTATTATTATTATATTATTATTATTATATATTATATTAGGGAAAGATTAAAAAAATTAAGGGAGAGATTACTATATTTCTCGTCGCCCGAAGTAGCTGAAACGTCACTGAACCAACTCTCGACCAAAGAGCATCTTCAACTCTAACCCTCAAACCGCTCGTAATCTTCAGACCGGACGTGTTATGCCATCCAACACGATCTTGTATCAATCCGCGGGGGATCCGGATACATGTTCTTCCGTAAACCGGAGACAAGCGTGAGGCTTTGCGGGCGTTCGGACAGCACCCACACCCGCTTCTGACCACCCTGTCCCACCCGAAACCCTTCTCCCTTACGTGTGCGTTTCAGCACAAGCTGCCCGCATTCATGCCAATGCAGAGTGGCCACTCCAAATTGAAGCCGGCCCAGAGCAGACGCGACCTCTCAGCCTCCGTCATTGAAGCGGCGCGCCGATCGAGGACGCCGCCCGCGACATGCCCCCTATGTCCGCGTTTGTTCAATGCGGGAGACGCGTTACTGGAGGGACGGGACGGATATCTATCACGCCCGTTCAATGTCCTGTTCGTCCGTATGCCGCCATTAAGCAGGCTCGCCGGCCGAGAAACCCACTCTGGCGCTCCACATTGACGCACCCAGACGTCTGACCTCACCGGAATGCGCTATTTAAAAGCGGCCACACCCAGCTAACTCCACGCCACAACACAATGTGCTCCACATCCTCCTTCCTTGCACCACATCCGCCATGACCGCAGGCACCTACGCTCCGTGAGAGAGACTTTCCACGAAGATGAAGCACGAGGTGCTCTCCCTTGTGGCCGCCTGGCAGAGCCGTTGTTCTAGGAGGATTGAAGCAGACATGCCGGCCAGCTCGCCCGAGGTCTCCGACGACAAGGACGACCCCACGATGGAGATGGGCTCCGATGACACTGTGGGACGACGACAGCGCCGGCGCCACCATTTCCATCATGGACCTCACGTCCACCGGACAGACAAGACGCACACTCCTCCAAGGATAAGTAGGGCATGGGAGGCGGCAGGGCCTTGTGTCCCACGTGGGCCGATCCATCTCTCGTGTTGTATTCTTCCTCGCCGAAGACCGCAACTTCACTTTAGATCTTATCCCCGGTGTTCATGGAGACGGCGGATGGAGGAGGTGGTCCCAGTAAGGGAAGGGAACAACAAGGGCTTGGATGCCGGTGGCCGCCGCAGTTCTTTTTGTTCTAAATGTTTGAAATGTAATGAAAATCTAACGTCTTTTCATGAATGTCGTCCGATTTATATGAAATCCATCGTGCTTGCACAAATTTCGTCCGATTAGTTTAAAAAGTTGTCGAAATGTATGCAGACAGTGTTGGATGACGGCCTTCGGCATCCCTATCCGTGGTCCGATGCGGGAGAAAATTTACGGATCGACGTTGGAGATGCCCTAAAAGCTAAAAAAATGGTAGTCATAAGCGAGGGATCCCTGCTCTAACAAGTTTCATATGGCACCATAGAGAGCATCGAAACAACATAAATTAAACATATATTTTGATCTTACTCCTACGCCGTAACATGCCGCTTGTATAGTTTTGTCCCTTAAACGCTAACTCTACGGAATTGAGTTTAGCTTAGATGGTTAGGTTCTTATGGTGAAAGCAACCCATGAAAGTTTGCATTTTTCTGAATTTATTGACTTTTCGACAATATTTGTTTAGTGAAAAAAGACGTTTCCTCGACTATGAGGCGTTTGTCAATCTGAAAATGTTGTGTCGGCTCTTCCTCTAAGTTTCTTCTATCCGGCTGCTTCAGGCCACGCATGTTTCCATAAACTGCGTCTGTAAGTGTAGCACTGTTGGACGTAGAGCGCCTTGGTGTGATTTTGTTTTGTGAGAAGTCCTTGGTGTGAAATTGTGAATGGATTTCGGTGTGCTCCAGCATTTTCGAAATGTTGCACGCGTGCATACCGAGTATTTTGCGAGAGAGCCCGCGAGAGAGAAGAGAGCGATGGCATATCACGCGCTACACGGTGCAAGGCCGTACATCCAAATCACATGCGGTGCGTAGGCTGTGGCCGTGTCAAGTACATGTCGGCACTAGGGGGGAGCCGGGGAGAGACCAGACAAGACAAGGCACTGTAACAAACCGGCGCGTCGCGTACCGAGGCCAGCCCACATGCGCACCGCTCCGAGGATGGCCGTCCAAAGTGGTCTCCTCAGGGACCTGCAACGGGCAACCGGCGAGATCTGCCCTACCCATACTGCGCCCGGTCCCGTCGCCTCATCAAGGACAAGGCCCGCGTTGCAGTACTACTACGGTACGAGAGGTGAAAATCCCACCGGAGTCTGTGAGGAAATGGAAGTCACGGGTTAAAAAAAATGAGAATTCAAGGTCTGGCTGTAAAATCATGATGCTTTTTCGTCTTGACCGTACAAATATTTTGTTTCAAAGCAAAAGGAGGTGTGTAATTTAATATGTGTAGGATTTTTTATTTTTTTGAAAAAAATTAATCTATGCATCAAACATTATGGTAGTACAAACAACATAGGAAGTAACAAAAATAACATCCATGTCCGTAGACCACCTAGCGACGAGTACAAGTACTGAAGCGAGCCGAAGGCGCGCCATCGTCATCGCCCCTCCCTCACTGGAGTCAGGCAAACATTGTTGTGGCAAACAGTCGAGAAGTCGTTGTGCTAAGGACCCAAAAGACCATCAGACTAGTACATCAACCGCCACTGATGAAGTGAAGCGTAAATCGGAAGGATCCAAATTGCAGACACATGGACACAGACGAACAATGACCGGATCCACACAGATCCATCAAAGACAAGCACCGATAGAATCCCACGAGATTTGCTAGAGACACACTTTCGCACGCCCTCTGCGACGTGGGACGCACTAGCGGGGCGGAGACTAGCTGGGGAGAAACTTATTCCATCTTCAGGGAGCTTCCGTCGTCTTGCCTTACTGAGCATGACAGAAACCCTAAACAATTTAAAAAGGCTCAAATGAAGCATGAGCCCTCCCGCCAACAAGGATCGGTATCCACTGCGTGTTCAAATCCCTAAGGCTACAGGAGGCGAGGCAGATCGGCGGCAGCGCCAGTGGGAGGCGGGTAAACCCTAGCTGCCTGGGAGTTGCTCGTGGGGGAGGAGAAAACGTGTGCTAGTTCAATCTTTAATCAGAAACTGTTTGCACCTTATGCATTCTTCATAGTTTAGGCTTGGCTTATTATTATTATTTTAGAAAAGGAGGATGACCCCCGACCTCTGCATCTGGGAGATGCATACGGCCACTTTATTGATTATTCTCGAGGACCGTACAAAGTGTTACAACAATGTGTCTGAAACCACCATCTTGGCAACATATGTCGCTACTCCTATCCAAAATGATGAGGGGGTGCTAGCTGGGCCACTACCCAAACCACTCACCTAAGCCTAACATCAAAAGCCGAAAGCCGAAACTCATTCGGAAGCCCCAGCCGAGCCACATACCGGGTCTGGGGCACAATCCGGTCAGACGCACTCGTGTGTCGTCGCCACCATCTTCCACAGGTCCGTTTTCAGATCATATTGAGGCTTCTACCTTGTCTGGCCACTCTGCCATCGACGTCCCCATGACGCCAGATAGCTTCCTCCTCCTGCACGAGTCCATCTCCGCGCATCAGACGCCGAGTCTCCATAGCACCATGCCGCCGAGATCCGCCACCATCAATGTGAAAGATGAAGCACCGCTCCACCAAAGTAGCCGTCCTCTAGTCCCTCGAGCCCGTGTGCACCTCCAAGAATGACGCCCCCAGGGGGAAACGACACCAGAGAGCCGCCGTCATCTGATCTACTGATCTAGGGTTTCCCCCGGAGGTAGCAGAGAGTGGCCTTGAACTTCTCCACGACGATGCCTTCAGGAAGGGAACGATGCAGACAGCGTCGCCATCGCCGGCCTTGGCAATAGCCAATAGCAGGTTTTCACCCGGATCTGATCGAAGACCTCCATCTCTCGTACACGGGTCGCCGTCCGAGAAAGCCACCGACGAGCAGACGCCGGAGCTAAGTCTCGCCGCCGCCGCGCGCAGACCGGCCGACCACGTGGTTGCAGCCACGCCGCTGCAATCCACCTCGATGCAGAGCCCACGAGGACCTGCGCCGCCACCCCGCGACGCCCGCTACCGCCAGGGACCAAATCCGCGCGGATCTAGCCGGAGGCGTGCCGGCCCGCCACCGCCCGATCTGACCCGCCGCAGCCGCCGCGCCGCGGCCGCCCACCAGGTCGCCGCCAAGGCAGGCCACCCCGACGGAGCGCCGCCGCGCCGCTAGCCCCCGCCATAGGCTAGCTCCCCCGCTCGGGAAGCCGTCCCGCGCCGGCCATTACCATGGGCGGAGGGGAAAGGAAGGCCCCGCCGCCGCCCCGGCCGGCCGGGCTTCGCCCGGCAGCCCCACCGGGCGGCGGCGAGGGAGGTGGGCAGAGGAGGGAGGAGAGAGGCGGCAGCCGGGATGGGTTCCCCTCGGGGCGCCCACGGGAGCGCCGCGAGAGGTTTGGCTTATTATGTGTAGGATTAATAAGGTATACTAAATATTTACTCATGCGTGGGGCAATTTCTTCTATATTCCGGTTCATGATTTTTATTGGTTGTATGGTTCATCTTGGGAGGGAGATCACACTTCCAGAAACTATGAACAGTCTTATCCATACACAAATGTGTAACTCCTCAGAATCAATTGCGCTTATATCCACCATCGTAGGACTTGGGTTCAAGCTTTCCCAAGCCTCTTGTCATCAATTGACTCATGACGTCTACGACAGAGTGTGGTTTGTTCGAAAACTTTGGATCATCCATACGAGTTTTTCATGTAATCCACTTTCCGCATAATTTCAAATGAAAATTTTCATAGTCTTTTTTTGGAAATATACTGACCCTTGAACGTACCCTGGGAGGGGGTGGCAAGCAAACACATTTTCCAGACAGTTTTAGTTGCAACCCGAAATTAAATGGTGGCAATTTTAGAAGAAAAATGCCTTCCTCTGAAGAAATTTTAATCTTCACATAAACTTCTATGGGAATCCACTTTCTGCCAAACCTAAATGTCTGTAAAGAGATTTGAAAGTGAATACTCCATCCACGGTTAACATCCATTTTATGGAATCTTTATTATCATAGGGTCAGCTTAACACTACTCCACCCCAGAGAGCTAAAGTACCACCCCACAAGGTCCATCTAGATTTTGTACACTCCCATCCTTCAAGGCATCATCCACATAAATATTGCAATCAAAGCTCAAATTGTAAAATATAACATGGGTATTTTCTATATTTTTAAATAGCGCGCTAAGCATCTTAGCGGCGGACCTCTTCTAAAGGCGATATATCGCGCTATTTAAAATCATTACTATTTTCATAGGGTTATCACCAACGCACCAATCCTCCCAAAACCTTGTGTTTTTATGTTACCCACTATCTTCTTACAGTGTTGGTAGAAGACGTCTTTGATTTTCATTAAGTTGGACAAAAAGTGGGAATTCCCCACTTTTGGTTTAAGCCCGGTAGGCCTTCAATTTGGACATATTTATTCAAAACAATATTTTCCCATAACCCACTTTTAGTTTTCAGTTTCCAAAGCCACTTAGCCATCAGAGCTTTGTTCATAAGTTCAAGATTCAAATTCTACAAACCCCCTTGATCTTCATTAAATGATATTTCTTTGTATCTTCATCTCATTGCCAAACAAATCTAGCCATAAATAATTTGCTCTTTTCATTCACTAAGTCTTACTTAATAGAACTATTTTACTTCGACGTCAATGTGACATACATCTAATCCTTATAGACAACACTAGTTTATCACTAGCGCAACATAACAACACCTATTACACATTTATGTGATTTCGGTTTATGTAGGATTCACCATGACATCAAATTTCTATGTTTTTCTATTCCGATGTTTTCAAATCTTATGAACCAAATTAAGGTGTGCAGGGCTACACCTTTTTCCTTTACATGGTTCACCAATTAGTGTTCAACAAATACATTTTTGTATAGTTAAGTGGAGAACTAAACTAAGAGAGTCTAACATGGACGCCATGGAAATATGCTTCCTTGGATATTCAATTTTAAGTTGATACAATCTCTATCCCGATAGGTTTGACCTGTTAAACATAAAAATATGCAACCTGGGAGCTTGTTCTTTTCTCGGGGAATAGTGAAAGTAGCACTGCACATATGAGGTATGTGTTAGACAGATATGATTGTGGACTTTCCGTATTTGCTGTGATCTCCATAATATTTGATAGTTATGACATTGATTGTAATAGTTATGGCTAGGATTGTAATCTTGTCTATTTATAGATGTGGAATGAAATGGCCCAAGCGTGGTCAATCTTCTTACATGGTATCAGCCAAAACTTCCTGAAAATCGCTTCGGCTCCTCCTCTCCTCCTCCCATGGCACCGTCCGAACTAGCCGCGCCTTACCCCAATGCCCACCTCTGGGCGCAGGCCACCGCCATCCAGAGCGTTCGCTCGCTCGTCCCGGTCGTCCTCGACTTCAAGACCAACGTCTTCCCCAAGTGGCGCACCTTCTTCACCATCGTCGTCACCACCTACGCCCTCAAGGACCACCTCACCACCGAGACGCCTCCTACTGGCAACGCCACGTGGCTCCGCCTCGACTCCACGGTCCTTCGGTGGCTCTATGGCTCCATGGCCATGGACATCGTCGACCTCGTCATTCCCACCTCGACCTCGGCCGACGCCCCCGCCGCTACCGCGTACATGGTCTGGACGGCTGTCCACAACCTCTTCAACGACAACAAGAAGACCCGCGAGGTTTACATCCCCGAAGAATTCTGCAACGTCAAGCAAGAGGACCGCTCCATCACCGAGTACCTGCAGCTCCAGAAGGCGGCGGCCGACGCCCTCGGCGAGGTTGGCGCCCCGGTCTCCGACTCGGACCTCGTCACCAACGTCATAAGGGCCTCAGCGATCATTTCGACAGCGTCGCCGACATCACCCCTCTCCTCACGCCGTTCCCCACCTTCCTCAACTTCCGCAACATGCTGCTCCTCCAGGAGATGAAGATGCTGTGTCGCTCCCCCAACACCTCCGCCTCGGCCTTCGTCGCCAGGGGGCCAGCCCCTCCTCCACCGAGCGGCGGCCCCCCTACCGGGCCGGGTGCTGGACAGCCATGGCGCCCTCCCACGTCGGCCCCCAACCCGCACCATGGCGGCTACGGCCACAACAAGGGGAAGAACAAGGGCTACCGGCCCGCCGGCGGTGCCCCTCCTATGCCCACCCCCTTCAACCCATGGACCGGCGCCATCCAGATGTGGCCTATGCAGCAGTCCACCCTTGGCTACAGCATCCTCGGCCCTCGCCCGAGTCCTCGTGCCTACATGGCATCCCCCCACGCCGGCCACGGCACCCCCTACGGCGCTCCCTACGGCGCCGCCCCACACGGCGCCGCATACTACACCGCTGCCCCTGCGTTGTCACCTACGTGGGATCCCTCCGGCCTCGCCCAGCACTTCAACGACATGACGTTGCAGAAGTTCGTGTTGGAAATATGCCCTAGAGGCAATAATAAAATGGTTATTATTATATTTCCTTGTTCATGGTAATTGTCTATTGTTCATGCTATAATTGTGTTATCCGGAAATCGTAATACATGTGTGAATACATAGACCACAACATGTCCCCAGTGAGCGTCTAGTTGACTAGCTCGTTGATCAATAGATGGTTACGGTTTCCAGACCATGGACATTGGATGTCGTTGATAACGGGATCACATCATTAGGAGAATGATGTGATGGACAAGACCCAATCCTAAGCATATCACAAGATCGTATAGTTCGTCTGCTAAAGCTTTTCTAATGTCAAGTATCATTTCCTTAGACCATGAGATTGTGCAACTCCCGGATACCGTAGGAATGCTTTGGGTGTGCCAAACGTCACAATGTAACTGGGTGGCTATAAAGGTGCACTACGGGTATCTCCGAAAGTGTCTGTTGGGTTGGCACGAATCGAGACTGGGATTTGTCACTCCGTGTGATGGAGAGGTATCTCTGGGCCCACTCGGTAGGACATCATCATAATGAGCTCAGTGTGACAAAGGAGTTGATCACGGGATGATGTGTTACGAACGAGTAAAGAGACTTGCCAGTAACGAGATTGAACAAGGTATAGGAATACCGACGATCGAATCTCGGGCACGTATCATACCAGTAGACAAAGGGAATTGTGTACGGGATTGATTGAATCCCCGACATCGTGGTTCATCCGATGAGATCATCGTGGAACAAGTGGGAGCCAACATGGGTATCCAGATCCCGTTGTTGG
Organism: Triticum aestivum; assembly: GCF_018294505.1. Lineage (NCBI taxonomy): Eukaryota > Viridiplantae > Streptophyta > Magnoliopsida > Poales > Poaceae > Triticum > Triticum aestivum. The sequence continues at coordinate 545,313,475 of NC_057799.1, forward strand.
TTATTGGCCGGAGAGATGTCTCGGTCATGTCTGCATGATTCCCGAACCCGTAGGGTCTACACACTTAAGGTTCGGTGACGCTAGAGTTGTTATGAGAATTAGTATGCGGTTACCGAATGTTGTTCGGAGTCCCAGATGAGATCCCGGACGTCACGAGGAGTTCCGAAATGGTCCGGAGATAGAGATATATATATGGGAAGTCCTTATTCGGTCGCCGGAAGTGTTCGGGGGTTTATCGGTATTGTACCGGGACCACCGAAAGGGTTCCGTTGGTCCACCGGGAGGATCCACCTGCCCCGGAGGGCCCTATGGGCTGAATATGGAGGGGAACCAGCCCCTAGGTGGGCTGGGCGCCAAACCCCCCTAGGGCCCATGCGCCTAGGGTTGGGGGAAACCCTAAAAGGGGGCACCCCCCTTGGCTTGGGGGGCAAGCCTCCCCCTTTGGCCGCCGCCCCCCTCTAGATCGATCTGGAGGGGGCCGGCCCCCCTCTCCCTTGCCCCTATAAATAGAGGGGAGGTGGTAGGGCTGCCGCACCCTTCCCCAGGCGCAGCCCTCTCCCTCCCCAACACCTCCTCCTCCTCCGTAGTGCTTGGCGAAGCCCTGCCGGAGAACTGCAAGCTCCACCACCACGCCGTCGTGCTGCCGGAGCTCTTCCCCAACTTCTCCTTCCCCCTTGCTGGATCAAGAAGGAGGAGACATCCCCGGGCTGTACGTGTGTTGAACGCGGAGGCGTCGTTGTTCGGCGCTTAGATCGGAATCAACCGCGATCTGAATCGCTGCGAGTACGACTCCTTCATCCGCGTTCTTGTAACGCTTCCGCGTCGCGATCTTCAAGCGTATGAAGATGCACTCCCCTCTCACTCATTGCTAGTCTCTCCATAGATTGATCTTGGTGATGCGTAGAATTTTTTTAATTTCTGCAATGATCCCCAACAGTGGCATCATGAGCTAGGTGTATGCGTAGTTTCTATGCACGAGTAGAACACAAGTTGTTGTGGGCGTCGATTTTGTCAATTTACTTGCCGTTACTAGTCTTATCTTGATTCGGCGGCATCGTGGGATGAAGCGGCCCGGACCGACCTTACACGTACGCTTACGTGAGACAGGTTCCACCGACTGACATGCACTAGTTGCATAAGGTGGCTAGCGGGTGTCTGTCTCTCCCATTTTAGTCGGATCGGATTCGATGAAAAGGGTCCTTATGAAGGGTAAATAGAAATTGGCATATCACGTTGTGGTTTTGGCGTAGGTAAGAAACATTATTGCTAGAAACCTATAGCAGCCACGTAAAAACTTGCAACAACAATTAGAGGACGTCTAACTTGTTCTTGCAGCATATGCCGTGTGATGTGATATGGCCAAAAGGATGTGATGAATGATATATGTGATGTATGAGATTGATCATGTTCTTGTAATAGGAATCACGACTTGCATGTCGATGAGTATGACAACCGGCAGGAGCCATAGGAGTTGTCTTAATTTATTGTATGACCTGCGTGTCAATGAAAACACCATGTAATTACTTTACTTTATTGTTAAACGTTAGCCATAGTAGTAGAAGTAACAGTTGGTGAGACAACTTCATGAAGACACGATGATGGAGATCATGATGATGGAGATTATGGTGTCATGTCGGTGACGATGATGATCATGGCGCCCCGAAGATGGAGATCAAAAGGAGCAAAATGATATTGGCCATATCATGTCACTATTGGATTGCATGTGATGTTTATCATGTTTTACATCTTATTTGCTTAGAACGACGGTAGCTTAAATAAGATGATCCCTCGCTATAATTTCAAGAAAGTGTTCCCCCTAACTGTGCACCGTTGCGAAGGTTCATTGTTTCGAAGCACCACGTGATGATCGGGTGTGATAGATTCTAACGTTCGAATACAGCGGGTGTAAGCCAGATTTACACATGCAAAAACACTTAGGTTGACTTGACGAGCCTAGCATGTACAGACATGGCCTCGGAACACAAGAGACCGAAAGGTCGAACATGAGTCGTATAGTAGATACGATCAACATGGAGATGTTCACCGTTGATGACTAGTCCGTCTCACGTGATGATCGGACACGGCCTAGTCGATTCGGATCATGTATCACTTAGATGACTAGAGGGATGTCTATCTGAGTGGGAGTTCATTAAATAATTTGATTAGATGAACTTAGTTGTCATGAACTTAGTCTAAATATCTTTACAATATGTCTTGTAGATCAAATGGCCCACGCTAATGTTGCCCTCAACTTCAACGCGTTCCTAGAGAAAACCAAGCTGAAAGACGATGGTAGCAACTATACGGACTGGGTCCGTAACTTGAGGATCATCCTCATAGCTGCCAAGAAAGCATATGTCCTTGAAGCACCGCTAGGTGAAGCGCCATTTTCCCAGCAACTCAAGACGTTATGAACGCCTGGCAGTCGCGTAGTGATGATTACTCCCTGGTTCAGTGCGGCATGCTTTACAGCTTAGAACCGGGGCTCCAAAAGCGTTTTGAGCAACACGGAGCATATGAGATGTTCCAAGAGCTGAAAATGGTTTTCCAAGCTCATGCCCGGGTCGAGAGATATGAAGTCTCCGACAAGTTCTACAGCTGTAAGATGGAGGAGAATAGTTCTGTCAGCGAGCACATACTCAAAATGTCTGGGTTGCACAACCGCTTGTCTCAGCTGGGAGTTAATCTCCCGGATGACGCGGTCGTTGACAGAATCCTTCAGTCGCTCCCACCTAGCTACAAGAGCTTTGTGATGAATTTCAATATGCAGGGGATGGAGAAAACCATTCCTGAGGTATATTCAATGCTGAAATCAGCGGAGGTGGAGATCAAAAAGGAACATCAAGTGTTGATGGTCAATAAAACCACTAGTTTCAAGAAAGGCAAGGGTAAGAAGAACTTCAAGAAGGACGGCAAGGGAGTTGCCGCGCCCGGTAAGCCAGTTGCCGGGAAGAAGCCAAAGCATGGACCCAAGCCTGAGACTGAGTGCTTTTATTGCAAGGGAAACGGTCACTGGAAGCGGAACTGCCCCAAGTACTTAGCGGATAAGAAGGCCGGCAATACCAAAGGTATATATGATATACATGTTATTGATGTGTACCTTACCAGCACTCGTAGTAGCTCCTGGGTATTTGATACCGGTGCGGTTGCTCATATTTGTAACTCAAAACAGGAGCTGCGGAATAAGCGGAGACTGGCGAAGGACGAGGTGACGATGCGCGTCGGGAATGGTTCCAAGGTCGATGTGATCGCCGTCGGCACGCTACCTCTACATTTACCTACGGGATTAGTTTTAAACCTCAATAATTGTTATTTAGTGCCAGCTTTGAGCATGAACATTGTATCTGGATCTCGTTTAATGCGAGATGGCTACTCATTTAAATCTGAGAATAATGGTTGTTCTATTTATATGAGAGATATGTTTTATGGTCATGCCCCGCTGGTCAATGGTTTATTCTTATTGAATCTCGAACGTGATGTTACACATATTCATAGTGTGAATGCCAAAAGATGTAAGGTTGATAATGATAGTCCCACATACTTGTGGCACTGCCGCCTTGGTCACATTGGTGTCAAACGCATGAAGAAACTCCATGCAGATGGACTTTTGGAGTCTCTTGATTATGAATCATTTGACACGTGCGAACCATGCCTCATGGGCAAAATGACCAAGACTCCGTTCTCCGGAACAATGGAGCGAGCAACCAACTTATTGGAAATCATACATACTGATGTGTGCGGTCCAATGAGCGTTGAGGCTCGCGGTGGTTATCGTTATGTTCTCACCCTCACTGATGACTTAAGTAGATATGGGTATGTCTACTTAATGAAACACAAGTCTGAGACCTTTGAAAAGTTCAAGGAATTTTAGAATGAGGTTGAGAATCAACGTGACAGGAAAATAAAGTTCTTACGATCAGACCGTGGAGGGGAATATTTGAGTCACGAATTTGGCACGCACTTAAGGAAATGTGGAATCGTTTCACAACTCACGCCGCCTGGAACACCTCAGCGTAATGGTGTGTCCGAACGTCGTAATCGTACTCTGTTGGACATGGTGCGATCTATGATGTCTCTTACCGACCTACCGCTATCATTTCGGGGTTATGCTTTAGAGACTGCCGCATTCACTTTAAATAGGGCTCCGTCGAAATCCGTTGAGACGACACTGTATGAATTGTGGTTTGGGAAGAAACCTAAGCTATCGTTTCTGAAAGTTTGGGGATGCGATGCTTATGTCAAGAAACTTCAACCTGAAAAGCTCGAACCCAAATCGGAAAAATGCGTCTTCATAGGATAGCCTAAGGAAACTATAGGGTATACCTTCTACCTCAGATCCGAAGGCAAGGTCTTTGTTGCCAAGAATGGATCCTTTCTGGAGAAAGAGTTTCTCTCGAAAGAAGTAAGTGGGAGGAAAGTAGAACTTGATGAGGTATTGCCTCTTGAACCGGAGAGTAGCGCAGCTCAGGAAGATGTTTCTGTGGTGCCTGCACCGACTAGAGAGGAAGTTAATGATGATGATCATGAAACTTTGGATGAAGTTGCTACTAAACTTTGTAGGTCCACAAGGACACGTTCCGCACCAGAGTGGTACAGCAACCCTGTCCTGGAAATCATGTTGTTAGACAATGGTGAACCTTCGAACTATGAAGAAGCGATGGCGGGCCCGGATTCCGACAAATGGCTTGAAGCCATGAAATCCGAGATAGGATCCATGTATGAAAACGAAGTATGGACTTTGACTGACTTGCCCGATGATCGACGAGCCATAGAAAATAAATGGATCTTTAAGAAGAAGACAGACGCGGATGGTAATGTGACCATCTATAAGGCTCGGCTTGTCGCTAAGGGTTATCGACAAGTTCAAGGGGTTGACTACGATGAGACCTTCTCACCCGTAGCGAAGCTGAAGTCCGTCGAATCATGTTAGCAATTGCCGCATTCTATGATTATGAGATATGGCAAATGAACATCAAAATGGCATTCCTTAATGGTTTCCTTAAGGAAGAATTGTATATGATGCAGCCGGAAGGTTTTGTCGATCCTAAGAATGCTGACATGGTATGCAAGCTCCAGCGCTCAATCTATGGGCTGGTGCAAGCATCTCGGAGTTGGAACATTCGCTTTGATGTGATGATCAAAGCGTTTGGGTTTACACAGACTTATGGAGAAGCTTGTGTTTACAAGAAAGTGAGTGGGAGCTCTGTAGCATTTCTCATATTATATGTGGATGGCATACTATTGATGGGAAATGATATAGAATTCTTGGAAAGCATAAAGGCCTACTTGAATAAGTGTTTTTGTATGAAGGACCTTGGAGAAGCTGCTTACATATTAGGCATTAAGATCTATAGAGATAGATCGAGACGCCTCATTGGTCTTTCACAAAGCACATACCTTGACAAGATATTGAAGAAGTTCAATATGGATCAGTCCAAGAAGGGGTTCTTGCCTGTATTGCAAGGTGTGAGATTGAGCACGGCTCAATGCCCGACCACGGCAGAAGATAGAGAAAAGATGAGTGTCATCCCCTATCCCTCGGCCATAGGGTCTATTATGTATGCCATGCTGTGTACCAGACCTGATGTGAACCTTGCCGTAAGTTTGGTAGGAAGATACCAAAGTAATCCCGGCATGGATCACTGGACAGCGGTCAAGAATATCCTGAAGTACCTGAAAAGGACTAAGGATATGTTTCTCGTTTATGGAGGTGACGAAGAGCTCGTCGTAAAGGGTTACGTCGATGCTAGCTTCGACACAGATCTGGATGACTCCAAGTCGCAGACCGGATACGTGTATATTTTGAATGGTGGGGCAGTCAGCTGGTGCAGTTGCAAGCAAAGCGTCGTGGCAGGATCTACATGTGAAGCGGAGTACATGGCAGCCTCGGAGGAAGCACATGAAGCAATCTGGATGAAGGAGTTCATTACCGACCTAGGAGTTATTCCCAATGCGTCGGGCCCGATGACTCTCTTCTGTGACAACACTGGAGCTATTGCCCTTGCCAAGGAGCCCAGGTTTCACAAGAAGACCAGGCATATCAAGCGTCGCTTCAACTCCATTCGTGAAAATGTTCAAGATGGAGACATAGATATTTGTAAAGTGCATACGGATCTGAATGTCGCAGATCCGTTGACTAAACCTCTTCCACGAGCAAAACATGATCAACACCAGAACTCTATGGGTGTTCGATTCATCACAATGTAACTAGATTATTGACTCTAGTGCAAGTGGGAGACTGTTGGAAATATGCCCTAGAGGCAATAATAAAATGGTTATTATTATATTTCCTTGTTCATGGTAATTGTCTATTGTTCATGCTATAATTGTGTTATCCGGAAATCGTAATACATGTGTGAATACATAGACCAAAACATTCCCTAGTGAGCCTCTAGTTGACTAGCTCGTTGATCAATAGATGGTTACGGTTTCCTGACCATGGCAATTGGATGTCGTTGATAATGGGATCGCATCATTAGGAGAATGATGCGATGGACAAAACCCAATAATAAGCATAGCACAAGATCGTATAGTTCGTCTGCTAAAGCTTTTCTAATGTCAAGTATCATTTCCTTGACCATGAGCTTGTGCAACTCCGGGATACCGTAGGAATGCTTTGGGTGTGCCAAATGTCACAACGTAACTGGGTGGCTATAAAGATGCACTACGGGTATCTCCGAAAGTGTCTGTTGGGTTGGCACGAATCGAGACTGGGATTTGTCACTCCGTGTGACGGAGAGGTATCTCTGTGGCCCACTCGGTAGGACATCAGCATAATGAGCTCAATGTGACCAAGGAGTTGATCACGGGATGATGTGTTACGAACGAGTAAAGAGACTTGCCGGTAACGAGATTGAACAAGGTATAGGGATACCGATGATCGAATCTCGGGCAAGTATCATACCGGTAGACAAAGGGAATTGTGTACGGGATTGATTGAATCCCCGACATCGTGGTTCATCCGATGAGATCATCTTGGAACATGTTGGAGCCAACATGGGTATCCAGATCCCGCTGTTGGTTATTGGCCGGAGAGATGTCTCGGTCATGTCTGCATGATTCCCGAACCTGTAGGGTCTACACACTTAAGGTTCGGTGACGCTAGAGTTGTTATGGGAATTAGTATGCGGTTACCGAATGTTGTTCGGAGTCCCGGATGAGATCTCAAACGTCACGAGGAGTTCCGGAATGGTCCGGAGATAAAGATTTATATATGGGAAGTCCTTATTCGGTCGCCGGAAGTGTTCGGGGGTTTATCGGTATTGTACCGGACCACCGAAAGGGTTCCGGGGGTCCACCGGGAGGGTCCACCTGCCGCGAAGGGCCCTATGGGCTGAATATGGAGGGGAACCAGCCCCTAGGTGGGCTGGGCGCTAAACCCCCCTAGGGCCCATCCGCCTAGGGTTGGGGGAAACCCTAAAGGCCCCCCCTTGGCTTGAGGGGCAAGCCTCCCCCCTTTGCCCCCCCTCTAGATCCATCTAGAGGGGGCCGGCCCCCCTCTCCCTTGCCCCTATAAATAGAGGGGAGGTGGGAGGGCTGCCTGTTGGGGATCGTTGCAGAAATTAAAAAAATTCTACGCATCACCAAGATCAATCTATGGAGTTTACTAGCAACGAGAGGGGAGTGCATCTTCATACCTTTGAAGATCGCGAGACGGAAGCATTGCAAGAACGCGGATGAGGGAGTCGTACTCGTAGCGATTCAGATCGCGGTGGATTCCGATCCTAGCGCCGAACAACGGCACCTCCGCGTTCAACACACGTGCAGCCCGGTGACGTCTCCCGCACCTTGATCCAGCAAGGAGGAGGGAGAGGTTGAGGAAGAGGGCTCCAACAGCAGCACGACGGCGTGGTGGTGATGGAGTGGTAGTTCTCCGGCAGGGCTTCGCCAAGCTCACACGGAGGAGGAGAGGTGTTGGGGAGGGGACGGGCTGCGCCTTGGATGTGGTGCTGCAGCCCTCCCTCCACTCCTCTATTTATAGGGAGAAGGGGGCCGGCCCCTCTAGATGAGATCTAGAGGGGGGGCGGCGGCCAAGGGGGAGGGGGCTTGCCCCCCAAGCAAGAGGGGCGCCCCCTTTATGGTCCCCCCAACCCTAGGCGCATGGGCCCTAGGGGGGATGGCGCCCAGCCCACTTAGGGGCTGGTTCCCTTCCACCTACAGCCCATAAGGCCCTCCGGGGCAAGTGGACCCTCCCGATGGACCCCCGGAACCCCTTCGGTGGTCCCGGTACAATACCGGTATACCCCCGAATATTTCCGGTGACCGTATGATGACTTCCCATATATAAATCTTCACCTCTGGACCATTCCGGAACTCCTCGTGACGTCCGGGATCTCATCCGGGACTCCGAACAACATTCGGTAATCACATACAAATCTTCCTTATAACCCTAGCGTCATCGAACCTTAAGTGTGTAGACCCTACGGGTTCGGGAATCATGCAGACATGACCGAGACAGCTCTCTAGCCAATAGCCAACAGCGGGATCTGGATAGCCATGTTGGCTCCCACATGTTCCACGATGATCTCATCGGATGAACCACGATGTCGAGGATTCAAGCAATCCCGTATACAATTCCCTTTATCAATCGGTACGTTACTTGCCCGAGATTCGATCGTCGGTATCCCAATACCTCATTCTATCTCGTTACCGGCAAGTCACTTTACTCATTCCGTAATGCATGATCCCGTGACTAACTACTTAGTCACATATTGAGCTCATTATGATGATGCATTACCGAGTGGGCCCAGAGATACCTCTCCGTCATACGGAGTGACAAATCCCAGTCTCGATCCGTGTCAACCCAACAGACACTTTCGGAGATACCTGTAGTGCACCTTTATAGCCACCCAGTTACGTTGTCACGTTTGGTACACCCAAAGCATTCCTACGGTATCCGGGAGTTGCACGATCTCATGGTCTAAGGAAATGATACTTGACATTAGAAAAGCTTTAGCAAACGAACTACATGATCTAGTGCTAAGCTTAGGATTGGGTCTTGTCCATCACATCATTCTCCTAATGATGTGATCCCGTTATCAATGACATCCAATGTCCATGGTTAGGAAACCGTAACCATCTATTAATCAACGAGCTAGTCAACTAGAGGCTCACTAAGGACATGTTATGGTCTATGTGTTCACACATGTATTACGATTTCCGGATAACACAATTATAGCATGAACAATAGACAATTATCATGAACAAGGAAATATAATAATAACCATTTTATTATTGCCTCTAGGGCATATTTCCAACACTGCCTCACCCTTCCCCTGGCGCAGCCCTCTCCCTCCCCAACACCTCCTCCTCCTCCGTAGTGCTTGGCAAAGCCCTGCCGGAGAACTGCAAGCTCCACCACCACGCCGTCGTGCTGCCGGAGCTCTTCCCCAACTTCTCCTTCCCCCTTGCTGGATCAAGAAGAAGGAGACGTCCCCGGGTTGTACGTGTGTTGAACGCGGAGGCACCGTTGTTCGGCGCTTAGATCGGAATCAACCGCGATCTGAATTGCTGCGAGTATGACTCCTTCATCCGCATTCTTTTAACGCTTCCGCGTCGCGATCTTCAAGGGTATGAAGATGCACTCCCCTCTCACTCGTTGCTAGTCTCTCCATAGATTGATCTTGGTGATGCGTAGAATTTTTTTAATTTCTGCAACGATCCCCAACAGCCCGCCCCTGAGTGGATCATGGACAGCGGTGCCACCGCCCATCTCTCCAAGGACACTGGTATCCTCTCCTCTCTCTCTCCACACCCTATTTTTCGTCATGTCACTTTTGGAGACGGATCCTCCGTTCCCGTCTCCGCATCAGGACATGCCTCTCTTCCTTCGTTTTTTTTCTAATCGTCCTCTTGATCTCCGTGATGTCCTCGTTACACCTCGTATAATTCAAAACGTCATCTCTGTACGTCAGTTTACTACAGATAATCAATGCATAGTCGCGTTTGACCCTTTTGGTTTTTCTGTGAAGGACCTTCACACTTGGCATGAGCTGCTTCGGTGCAATAGTACGGGGGAGCTTTATTCCTTTCAACGCCCGGTGCCCCGTGTCCTCACCGCGACCACTACCTCCCATGATGTTTGGCATCGTCGCGTTGGTCACCCCAGTCATGACGCTTATCGTCATCTTTCGCAGCATATTTATTTGCCGTGTAATAAACAAACTCATAGTGCCTTGTGTCATGCATGTCAACTTGGTCGTCATGTACATTTACCTTTTTCTTCTTCCACCACTAGCACTACTCGGCCATTTGAGTTAATTCATTGTGATCTTTGGACATCACCAATTTCTAGTATCTCTGGTAATAAATATTTCCTAGTTATTCTTGATGATTTTATTCATTTTCTATGGACTGTTCCTCTATGGAAAAAGTCCGACGCTTACGCTGCGATTACTTCTCTTCGCGCATTTGCTCATACTCAGTTTAATTTGCCTCTTGCGTCCATACAGTGTGATAACGGTCGTGAGTTCGACAATGCCAAACTCCACTCCTTTGCCGCCGTACACGGCATACACATCCGCTTCTCGTGTCCATACACCTCCCAACAAAACGGTAAAGCCGAGCGTATTATTCGTACTGTTAACGATGTAGTGCGCTTTCTCTCCTATTTCAGGCTAGTTTACCACCTCGCTTTTGGGCAGAAGCTCTCACTTATGCCACACACGTCCTCAATTGTCTACCCACCAAAACCATCCCCGATCCCTCTCCCTACTTTGCACTTCATCGTAGTCATCCCGATTATTCGTCTCTACGCGTTTTTGGCTGTCTTTGTTATCCCAACACCGCCTCCACTATGCCTCATAAACTTGGCCCATGGTCTAGCGCTTGCTTTTTCGTTGGTCATTCTCCTCACCACAAAGGTTATCGCTGCATGGATCTTACCACTCATCGCATTATCATCTCTCGCCATGTTATTTTTGACAAGTCCACTTTTCCCTTTGCATTACCGCAGCAACCCTCTGCTGCCACCTACGCCTTTCTCGACGACGACTCTCCTCCTATTGTCGTTCCTCCGGCACCACCTGTACCGCGCGCCCCCTCTCCACCTCCCTCGCCACGCGCCCCCTCCCCACCTCCCTCGCCACCTGCGCCGCCGCCGCCGCCTGTGCACCGCACACGCAGCTTCTCCGGCATCCATGTCGGACCCCGTGAGCGGCTTAACCTGTCTGTTTCTGTCAACAGGTATTCACCGGTTCCTACCTCTGCTCGTGCAGCTCTCAAGGATCCCAACTGGCTCGATGCCATGACCGCAGAGTACCGCGCTCTTCTCGGCAACGACACTTGGGATCTCGTGCCTCCTTCTCGCAACGCCAACATCGTCTCCGGCAAGGGGTCTTTCGCCCCAAGCTCAAGCCCGGTGGCTCCCTCGACCGCTACAAAGCACGTTGGGTGCTTCTGTTGGGGAACATAGTAATTTCAAAAAAATTCCTACGCACACACAGGATCATGGTGATGCATAGCAACGAGAGGGAGAGTGTTGTCCACGTACCCTCATAGACCGAAAGCGGAAGCGTTAGCACAACGCGGTTGATGTAGTCGTACGTCTTCATGATCCGGCCGATCAAGTACCGAACGCATGGCACCTCCGAGTTCAGCACACGTTAAGCTCGACGACGTCCCTCGAACTCCGATCCAGCCGAGCTTTGAGGGAGAGTTCCGTCAACACGACGGCGTGGTGACGATGATGATGTTCTACCGACGCAGGGCTTCTCCTAAGCACCCCTACGATATTATCGAGGTGGATTATGGTGGAGGGGGGCACCGCACACGGCTAAGAGATCAAGAGATCAATTGTTGTGTCTCTAGGGTGCCCCGTATATAAAGGAGCAAGGTGGGAGGTGCGGCCGGCCAGGAGGGGCGCGCCAGGTGGAGTCCTACTCCCACCAGGAGTAGGACTCCCTCCCTTTTCCTAGTTGGATTAGGAGTCGAGGGGGAAAGAGGAGGGAGAGAGGAAGGAAAGGGGGGGCGCCGCCCCCCTCTCCTTGTCCTATTCGGACTAGGGGGGAGGGGCGCGTAGCCCTGCCCTGGCCGCCTCTCCCCTTCTCCACAAAGGCCCACTATGGCCCATTAAGCCCCCGGGGGGTTCCGGTAACCCCTCGGTACTCCGGTAAAATCCCGATTTCACCCGGAACACTTCCGATATCCAAATATAGGCTTCCAATATATCAATCTTCATGTCTCGACCATTTCGAGACTCCTCGTCATGTCCGTGATCACATCCGGGACTCCGAACAACCTTCGGTACATCAAAACATATAAACTCATAATATAACTGTCATCAAAACGTTAAGCGTGCGGACCCTACGGGTTCGAGAACTATGTAGACATGACCGAGACACGTCTCCGGTCAATAACCAATAGCGGAACCTGGATGCTCATATTGTCCCCCACATATTCTACGAAGATCTTTATCGCTCAGCATAACAACATACGTTGTTCCCTTTGTCATCGGTATGTTACTTGCCCGAGATTCGATCGTCGGTATCTCAATACCCAGTTCAATCTCGTTACCGGCAAGTCTCTTTACTCGTTTCGTAATACATCATCCCACAACTAACTCATTAGTTGCAATGCTTGCAAGGCTTAAGTGATGTGCATTACCGAGAGGGCCCAGAGATACCTCTCCGACAATCGGAGTGACAAATCCTAATCTCGAAATATGCCAACCCAACAAGTACCTTCGGAGACACATGTAGAGCACCTTTATAATCACCCAGTTACGTTGTGACGTTTGGTAGCTCACAAAGTGTTCCTCCGGTAAACGAGAGTTGCATAATCTCATAGTCATAGGAACATGTCTAAGTCATGAAGAAAGCAATAGCAACATACTAAACGATCGAGTGCTAAGCTAACAGAATGGTTCAAGTCAATCACATTATTCTCCTAATGATGTGATCCCGTTAATCAAATGACAACTCATGTCTATGGCTAGGAAACATAACCATCTTTGATCAACGAGCTAGTCAAGTAGAGGCATACTAGTGACACTCTGTTTATCTATGTATTCACACAAGTATTATGTTTCCGGTTAATACAATTCTAGCATGAATAATAAACATTTATCATGATATAAGGAAATAAATAATAACTTTATTATTGCCTCTAGGGCATATTTCCTTCAGTCTCCCACTTGCACTAGAGTCAATAATCTAGATCACATCGCCATGTGATTTAACATCAATAGTTCACATCGCCATGTGATTAACACCCATAGTTCACATCATCATGTGACCAACACCCAAAGGGTTTACTAGAGTCAATAATCTAGTTCACATCGCTATGTGATTAACACCCAAAGAGTACTAAGGTGTGATCATGTTTTGCTTGTGAGAGAAGTTTAGTCAACGGGTCTGCCACATTCAGATCCGTATGTATTTTGCAAATTTCTATGTCAACAATGCTCTGCACGGAGCTACTCTAGCTAATTGCTCCCACTTTCAATATGCATCCAGATTGAGATTTAGAGTCATCTAGATCAGTGTCAAAACTTGCATCGACGTAACCCTTTACGACGAACCTTTTGTCACCTCCATAATCGAGAAACATATCCTTATTCCACTAAGTATAATTTTGACCGCTCTCCAGTAATCTACTCCTAGATAACTATTGTACTCCCTTGCCAAAATCAGTGTAGGGTATACAATAGATCTGGTACATAGCATGGCATACTTTATAGAACCTATGGCTGAGGCATAGGGAATGACTTTCATTCTCTTTCTATCTTCTGCCGTGGTCGGGCTTTGAGTCTTACTCAATTTCACACCTTGTAACACAGGCAAGAACTCTTTCTTTGACTGTTCCATTTTGAACTACTTCAAAATCTTGTCAAGGTATGTACTCATTGAAAAAACTTATCAAGCGTCTTGATCTATCTCTATAGATCTTGATGCTCAATATGTAAGTAGCTTCACCGAGGTCTTTCTTTGAAAAACTCCTTTCAAACACTCCTTTATGCTTTGCAGAATAATTCTACATTATTTCCGATCAACAATATGTCATTCACATATACTTATCAGAAATGTTGTAGTGCTCCCACTCACTTTCTTGTAAATACAGGCTTTTCCAAAAGTCTGTACAAAACCAAATGCTTTGATCACACTATCAAAGCGTTTATTCCAACTCCGAGAGGCTTGCACCAGCCCATAAATGGATCGCTGGAGCTTGCACACTTTGTTAGCTCCCTTTGGATCAACAAAACCTTCTGGTTGCATCATATACAACTCTTCTTTAATAAATCCATTAAGGAATGCCATTTTGTTTATCCATTTGCCAGATTTCATAAAATGCAGCAATTGCTAACATGCTTCGGACAAACTTAAGCATAGATACGAGTGAGAAACTCTCATCGTAGTCAACACCTTGAACTTGTCGAAAACCTTTTGCGACAATTCTAGCTTTGTAGACAGTAACATTACCGTCAGCGTCAGTCTTCTTCTTGAAGATCCATTTATTCTCAATTTCTTGCCGATCATTGGGCAAGTCAACCAAAGTCCACACTTTGTTCTCATACATGGATCCCATCTTAGATTTCATGGCCTCAAGCCATTTTGCAGAATCTGGGCTCACCATCGCTTCTTCATAGTTCGTAGGTTCGTCATGGTCTAGTAACATAACCTCTAGAACAGGATTACCGTACCACTCTGGTGCGGATCTTACTCTGGTTGACCTACGAGGTTCAGTAACAACTTGATCTGAAGTTCCATGATCATCATCATTAACTTCCTCACTAATTGGTGTAGGCATCACAGGAACAGATTTCTGTGATGAGCTACTTTCCAATAAGGGAGCAAGTACAGTTACCTCATCAAGTTCTACTTTCCTCCCACTCACTTCTTTTGAGAGAAACTCCTTCTCTAGAAAGGATCCATTCTTAGCAACGAATGTCTTGCCTTCGGATCTGTGATAGAAGGTGTACCCAACAGTCTCCTTTGGGTATCCTATGAAGACACATTTCTCCGATTTGGGTTCGAGCTTATCAGGTTGAAGCTTTTTCACATAAGCATCGCAGCCCCAAACTTTAAGAAACGACAACTTTGGTTTCTTGCCAAACCACAGTTCATAAGACGTCGTCTCAACGGATTTCGATGGTGACCTATTTAACGTGAATGCAGCCGTCTCTAAAGCATAACCCCAAAACGATAGCGTTAAATCAGTAAGAGACATCATAGATCGCACCATATCTAGTAAAGTACGATTACGACGTTCGGACACACCATTACGCTGTGGTGTTCCAGGTGGCGTGAGTAGCGAAACTATTTCACATTGTTTTAACTGAAGTCCAAACTCGTAACTCAAATATTCTCCTCTACGATCAGATTTTAGAAACTTTATTTTCTTGTTACGATGATTCTCCACTTCACTCTGAAATTCTTTGAACTTTTCAAATGTTTCAGACTTATGTTTCATCAAGTAGATATACCCATATCTGCTCAAATCATCTGTGAAGGTCAGAAAATAACGATACCCACCGCGAGCCTCAACACTCATCGGACCGCATACATCAGTATGTATTATTTCCAATAAGTCAGTTGCTCACTCCATTGTTCCGAAGAACAGAGTTTTAGTCATCTTGCCCATAAGGCATGGTTCGCAAGCATCAAGTGATTCATAATCAAGTGATTCCAAAATCCCATTAGCATGGAGTTTCTTCATGCGCTTTACACCAATATGACCTAAACGGCAGTGCCACAAATAAGTTGCACTATCATTATTAACTTTGCATTTTTTGGCTTCAATATTATGAATATGTGTATCACTACGATCGAGATCGAACAAACCATTTTCATTGGTGTGTATGACCATAGAAGGTTTTATTCATGTAAACAGAACAACAATTGTTCTCTAAATTAAATGAATAACCGTATTCATGTTCAACACAAACACCAAATAACACTTATTTAGGTTCAACACTAATCTCAAAAGTATAGGGAGTCTGCGATGATGATCATATCAATCTTGGAACCACTTCCAACACACATCGTCACTTCACCCTTAACTAGTCTCTGTTTATTCTGCAACTCCTGTTTCGAGTTACTACTCTTAGCAACTGAACCAGTATCAAATGCCGAGGGGTTGCTATGAACACTAGTAAAATACACATCAATAATCTGTATATCAAATATACCATTGTTCACTTTGCCATCCTTCTTATCCGCCAAATACTTGGGGCAGTTCCGCTTCCAGTGACCAGTCCCTTTGCAGTAAAAGCACTTAGTCTCAGGCTCAGGTACAGACTTGGGCTTCTTCACTTGAGTAGCAACTTGCTTGCCGTTTTTCTTGAAGTTCCCCTTCTTCCCTTTGCCCTTTTTTTGAAACTAGTGGTCTTGTCAACCATCAACACTTGATGTTTTTCTTGATTTCTACCTTCGTCGATTTCAGCATCACGAAGAGCCTGGGAATCGTTTCCGTTATCCCTTGCATATTATAGTTCATCACGAAGTTCTAGTAACTTGGTGATAGAGACTAGAGAACTCTGTCAATCACTATCTTATCTGGAAGATTAACTCCCACTTGATTCAAGTGATTGTGGTACTCAGACATTCTGAGCACATGCTCACTAGCTGAGCAATTCTCCTCCATCTTGTAGGCAAAATATTGTCAGAGGTCAAATACCTCTCGACACGGGCATGAGTATGAAATACCAATTTCAACTCTTGGAACATCTTATATGCTCCGTGGTGTTTCAAAACATTTTTGAAGTCCTGGTTCTAAGCCGTAAAGCATGGTGCACTAAACTATCACGTAGTCATCATACCGAGCTTTTGTCAAACGTTCATAACGTCTGCATCTGCTCCTGCAATAGGTCTGTCACCTAGCGGTGCATCAATGACATAATTCTTCTGTGCAGCAATGAGGATAGACCTCAAATCACGGACCAAGTCCGCATCATTGCTACTATCATTTTTCAACTTATTTTTCTCTAGGAACATATCAAAATATAAACGGGGAGCAACAACGCGAGCTATTGATCTACAACATAGATATGCTAATACTATCAGGACTAAGTTCATGATAAATTAAAGTTTAATGAATCATATTACTTAAGAACTCCCACTTAGATAGACATCCCTCTAGTCATCTAAATGATCACGTGATCCAAATCAACTAAACCATGTCTGATCATCACGTGAGATGGAGTAGTTTTCAATGGTGAACATCACTATGTTGATCATATCTACTATATGATTCACGCTCGACCTTTCGGTCTCAGTGTTCCGAGGCCATATCTGCATATGCTAGGCTCGTCAAGTTTAACCTGAATATTCCGCGTGTGCAACTGTTTTGCACCCGTTGTATTTGAACGTAGAGCCTATCACACCTGATCATCACGTGGTGTCTCAGCACGAAGAACTTTCGCAACGGTGCATACTCAGGGAGAACACTTATACCTTGAAATTTAGTGAGAGATCATCTTATAATGCCACCGTCGATCTAAGCAAAATAAGATGTATAAAAGATAAACATCACATGCAATCAAAATATGTGACATGATATGGCCATCATCATCTTGTGCCTTTGATCTCCATCTCCAGAGCATCATCATGATCTCCATCGTCACCGGCATGACACCATGATCTCCGTCATCTTGATCTATATCACTGTGTTGTCACATGGTCGTCTCGCCAACTATTGCTCTTGCAACTATTGCTATCGCATAGCGATAAAGTAAAGCAATTATTTGGCGCTTGCATCTTATGCAATAAAGAGATAACCACAAGGCTTCTGCCAGTCGCCGATAACTTCAACAAAACATGATCATCTATACAACAACTTATATCTCATCACATCTTGACCATATCACATCACAACATGCCCTGCAAAAACAAGTTAGACGTCCTCTACTTTGTTGTTGCAAGTTTTACGTGGCTGCTACGGGCTGAGCAAGAACCGTTCTTACCTACGCATCAAAACCACAACGATAGTTCGTCAAGTTAGTGCTGTTTTAACCTTCGCAAGGACCGGGCATAGCCACACTCGGTTCAACTAAAGTTGGAGAAACTGACACCCGCAAGCCACCTGTGTGGAAAGCACGTCGGTAGAACCAGTCTCGCGTAAGCGTACGCGTAATGTCGGTCCGGGCCGCTTCATCCAACAATACCGCCGAACCAAAGTATGACATGCTGGTAAGCAGTATGACTTATATCGCCCACAACTCACTTGTGTTCTACTTGTGCATATAACATCAACGCATAAAACCAGGCTCTGATACCACTGTTGGGGAACGTAGTAATTTCAAAAAAATCCTACGCACACACAGGATCATGGTGATGCATAGCAACGAGAGGGGAGAGTGTTGTCCACGTACCCTCGTAGACCGAAAGTGGAAGCGTTAGCACAACGCGGTTGATGTAGTCGTACGTCTTCACGATCCGACCGATCAAGTACCGAACGCACGGCACCTCCGAGTTCAGCACACGTTCAGCTCGATGACGTCCCTCGAACTCCGATACAGCCGAGCTTTGAGGGAGAGTTCCGTCAGCACGACGGCGTGGTGACGACGATGATGTTCTATTGACGCGGGGCTTCGCCTAAGCGCCGCTACGATATTATCGAGGTGGATTATGGTGGAGGGGGCACCGCACACGGCTAAGAGATCAAGAGATCAATTGTTGTGTCTCTAGGGTGCCCCTGCCCCCGTATATAAAGGATCAAGGGGGGAGGTGCGGCCGGCCAGGAGGGGCGCGCCAGGTGGAGTCCTACTCCCTGCCTTTTCCTAGTTGGATTAGGAGTGGAGGGTGAAAGAGGAGGGAGAGAGGAAGGAAAGGGGGGGCGCCGCCCCCCTCTCCTTGTCCTATTCGGACTAGGGGGGAGGGGCGCGCGGCCCTGCCCTGGCCGCCTCTCCTCTTCTCCACAAAGGCCCACTATGCCCCATTAAGCCCCCGGGGGGTTCCGGTAACCCCTCGGTACTCTGGTAAAATCCCGATTTCACCCGGAACACTTCCGATATCCAAATATAGGCTTCCAATATATCAATCTTTATGTCTCGACCATTTTGAGACTCCTCGTCATGTCTATGATCACATCCGGGACTCCGAGCTACCTTCGGTACATCAAAACATATAAACTCATAATATAACTATCATCGAAACGTTAAGCATGCGGACCCTACGGGTTCGAAAACTATGTAGACATGACCGAGACATGTCTCCCGTCAATAACCAATAGCGGAACCTGGATGCTCATATTGGCTCCCACATATTCTACGAAGATCTTTATCGGTCAGCATAACAACATACGTTGTTCCCTTTGTCATCGGTTTGTTACTTTCCCGAGATTCGATCGTCGGTATCTCAATACCTAGTTCAATCTCGTTACCGGCAAGTCTCTTTACTCGTTCCGTAATACATCATCCCACAACTAACTCATTAGTTGCAATGCTTGCAAGGCTTAAGTGATGTGCATTACCGAGAGGGCCCAGAGATACCTCTCCGACAATCGGAGTGACAAATCCTAATCTCGAAATACGCCAACCCAACAAGTACCTTCGGAGAAACCTTTAGAGCACCTTTACAATCACCCAGTTACGTTGTGACGTTTGGTAGCACACAAAGTGTTCCTCCGGTAAACGGGAATTGCATAATCTCATAGTCATAGGAACATGTATAAGTCATGAAGAAAGCAATAGCAACATAGTAAACGATCGAGTGCTAAGCTAACGGAATGGGTCAAGTCAATCACATCATTCTTCTAATGATGTGATCCCGTTAATCAAATGATAACTCATGTCTATGGCTAGGAAACATAACCATCTTTGATCAACGAGCTAGTCAAGTAGAGGCATACTAGTGACACTCTGTTTATCTATGTATTCACACAAGTATTATGTTTCCGGTTAATACAATTCTAGCATGAATAATAAACATTTATCATGATATAAGGAAATAAATAATAACTTTATTATTGCCTCTAGGGCATATTTCCTTCAGCTTCGCGGCTTCTCCCAGGAGCAAGGTGTCGACTTCGACGAGACGTTCAGCCCGGTTGTCAAACCGGCGACGGTCCGCGTCATCCTCTCCCTCGCACTCTCCCTTCAATGGGAGACTCGCCAGCTCAACGTCAAGAACGCTTTCCTCCACGGCAAGCTCGCCGAGGTCGTCTACTGTCGACAACCCACGGGCTTCATTGACTCCACCCGCCCCGAGCACATCTGTCGGTTGAACTGTTCGCTATACGGTCTCAAGCAGGCTCCTCACGAGTGGTACCAGCGCTTCGCGACCTTCATCACCTCGACCAGCTTCACATGTTCTCGCTCGGACACCTTGCTGTTCGTTCTTCAGTGTACGGAGGGCACGGCCTTCCTCCTTCTCTACGTGGACGACATTGTCCTCACCGCTTCCTCGCCGCGCCTACTCGATAGGATCACGACCTCTCTCCGCTCCGAGTTCGCCCTGGCGGACATGGGCAGCCTTCACTACTTCCTCGGCATCGCGGTCACCTGCGACCCCTCTGGCATGCATCTCTCGCAAGCCAAGTATGCGGCGGAGATTCTGGACAAAGCCGGCATGACTGCCTGCAAGTCCGCGACGACGCTGGTCGACACGTCACCGAAGCTTGCCGCCAACGCCGGTGCTCCCGTCACCGACCCGACTGAGTACCGGAGTCTCGCCGGGGCTCTTCAGTACCTCACCTTCACGCGCCCTGACATCGCGTACGCCATTCAGCAGGTGTGTCTTCATATGCACGACCCTCGCGCGCAGCACTTGGCGGCCATCAAGCGCATCTTGCACTACATTAAGGGCACGCTTTCTTATGGTCTCTAGCTTCACTCGTCATCGCCGGACTCCATGGTCACCAACACCGACGCCGACTGGGCCGGCTGCCCCGACACTCGACGCTCTACGTTGGGTTTTTGCGTCTACCTCGGTGACAACCTCGTCTCCTGGTCTTCGAAGCGGCAACACACGGTATCTCGTTCTAGTGCTGAGGCTGAGTACCGTGCTGTGGCTAACGCCGTCGCTGCGGCTAGTTGGATTCGCCAACTCCTCCACGAGCTTCATCGACCATCTCCTCCCGCCACGGTTATGTCCTGTGACAATGTTAGCGCCGTCTACATGTCCACGAACCCCGTCCAGCATCAGCGCACCAAACACATCGAGATCGACCTCCACTTCGTTCGCGATCGTGTTGCCATGGGCCAGGTCCGCGTGCTCCATGTACCCTTGTCTCGCCAGTTCGCCGACATCTTGACGAAGGGTCTTCCATCACCGTTGTTTCTGGACTTTCGGTCCAGTCTCAATGTCCGTCCTCCTCCCGTTGTGACTGCGGGGGAGTGTTAGACAGATATGATTGTGGAGTTTCCGTTTTTGTTGTGATCTCCACAATATTCGATAGTTATGACATTGATTATAATAGTTATGGCTATGATTGTAATCTTGTCTATTTATAGACGTGGAATGGAATGGCCCAAGCGTGGTCAATCTTCTTACAGTATGATCGATGTCTACATATGTAGTTTATTGTATTTTTTTTCATTGTTCTGTTTTTCGTATGTGTGTGTTGAACTCAATCTATGGCTTGTAGGGTGACGAAACCCTGCCGTTTAGACTAACTAATTTGTATATCTAGGAAGGACGGTAGAAACTTCACATGATTAAAGCGTGGAGGCTACTTCCAACAACAAAAAATTATGGAGACTGCGTGTTTTTTTTTTGTGGGGTTTCCTGTTCAACAGATCTAGAGTTACATTAAAGTGGAGTAATGAATTAAAAGAGAATTCGACATGAAGTACATGCCACTGCATGCACTAGTATATAGGCGGTGTATTGTTTTTCGGCAGCCGGTAGATATTTTTTTGGCAGAACGGCCGATGTTAATATGTTTCTTGAAGTCCCCTAAAAATATGTGTTCCTCGAAAAAAAAAGATATAGTCATGTAGTAATAATTTTCGAAGGAGATACGCTAGCGGTTTGTCCAAAAATGAAAATCAGTGCTGCTTTTTTAGCAGCTGCTACTGTAGCGTGTACTCCTCTACTAGAGTGCAGGGCATGGGCGCCGCCCGTGGGTTGCCCACCCTGACGTACGCGAGCAGGTAAAAACCCAAACGGGCACCAACACCAAGCCTGTCGCTGCCGCACGCGCAGGCGCAGCGGACAGCGGTCCGCGCACGGTCCTGCCCCTGCGCCCTCGTCCCCTCCGCTATATATGCCATCCCCGGCACCGGCCACTCAAAATCCCCAGACTTTCCAAGCCCAAAATCCCACCTCTCTCCGATCCCCCCTTCTTCCTCCTCTAGTTTCGTTTCTTGCGGCCGAGGGGATCGTCGATCGATCCATGGCAACAATGGGCGTGGGCGGAGCTGTGAAGATGATCTGCGGGACGAAGGTGGAGCGGGTGGTGGGCACGGGCAAGGCGCCCGGCGCGTGCCCATCCTGCGGCGGCCCCGTGGTTGCCACCGACGTGGAGAGCGAGCGGCGCATCCTGTGCCTCCCGCTGTGCCTCAAGAGCAAGCGCAAGTACTCCTGCACCAGGTGCTTCCGCCGCCTCGTCACCGTCTACAGCTAGCTCGAGCTTCTTCTAGTACCGATCCATCCATGGATCTATCGATCGACTAGCGACGTACGGAGGCAACCAGATAATCCGCTCGAGTTCTTTGGTTCTTCTCGGCCCTAGAGTAGCTTGCGAGCCTGGCTAATGTAATGTAATGGTGACTCTGTGTTGATTCTTCTGGTTTCTAGGGAGTACTCCTAGTAGCTAAATCTAAGCTAATTTGGTGGGCGTGCATCGCGTGAAGCGCTGCAAAACTGGCACTCTGCTGTATCTTGCAGTAAGCTCCCTGTCAATGGTGGCGGGGCACCTCCGCTTTAATGCACCGGCCAGTATTGGAAATTTGTAGCAATGCGCTTCCTTCATTAAGATGGTAATTAACGTACTGATGGGACCATCATGGACACGCAGATACGCAAAAGTACACTGGCCCGTCTCGATCAATCGATCCCCAAAGCCTCGATCACTGCAGTGATGCACAGCCACGGAATCACTGTCGCTGCATGTATTGTGCTGATCACTACAGTAGTAGCAGCCACAAATCGACGGTGACGCCAGGCTTTGGCCGGTGTGCATGCTCCCACAAGCCACAGCAGCCGGCCGGCCGTCCGTCCGTTGGTTACCTGTTCCTTTCGCGGGCATATCACGTACTCCCTCCGTTCGGAATATCTTGTCGCAGAAATGAATGTATCTAGATGTATTTTAGTTCTAGATACATTCATATCCGAGACAAGTAAATTCTGAACGGAGGGAGGGAGTACGACGTACGAGCAAGATCCCCACGATTCGACGGGCGGACGCGTCGATCTGCACGGCTGCACCTTACGCCAGCTTCACCGCACGACCCCATCCCGTCCGGCAGTGGCGTAGCTAGGATTTTATCTCAGGGTGGTCCAATTGACAGGAAAAAAAATTGCTCCACAAATTCAACTAAACCAGCATATGCACACAGAATATATCAATAAGGTCTTCATCACAATAATAAAATTCATGGTTAAGTCTTAAATTCGCGTAAAAGAAGATTCACACCTTATATGTCGGGATAACGCCTTCTCACCATGAAAGTATCAATTATATCATCTTCATTCACTTTGGAGAAAGCATCTCGCCTGATGTATATAACGCAATCAAAAGAGATACTATGTCTCCAGTCCTCTTCATTTTGCAAAAATTCTACACAAACATTAATTTATTATCTATCAACTGGATCAAATCCCTAATGATAAGTCAGTTCTATACTTCTATTTATCAATTATCAATTGCCAAAAGTAAAACTATATCTTGCACTCTCAGATCTCAGCTTAACTTGTTCAAATCTTCATAGCAAAAGAAATTTACACTTTGAATTTATGAATAAGGAGAACAAAATATCTTACTTTTGATTGGAGTAGTAGGATGAAAAACTGAACAAGTGGTGCTCAACCTAATGCTTCACCGACAGCCTGTTTGCCGCCGCAGGCAAGTGTCCTTCGCCCGGCCACCGGTTCGGCACGTCGATTAGTGCCCTGTCGGCCGGTGGATGCGCAGTGGGAGTGCGGGGCGATGGCGGATGGCGCTCGCTGCTAGGGTTCCAGAACTGCAAGAGGAGACGGGAATCAGGAACGTCTTCTGGTGTCGATCAATCAGCGCATACACGCGTTCGCGGAGACTAACGAGCCAACCTTCACGTATACATGGGCTGAGTTGGGCTTGCTTTCTTCTTTTTCTTTTTGATAGACTAGTAGTATATTAATGGGCTGAATTCCAGGGTGGTCCATGGACCACCCAGGCCACCCTACAGCTACGCCACTGCCGTCCGGTCTCGTCCATTTGAGATAAAAAGGACAAACCAAACGGCATAGCGCGCGGCGGCCTGGACCCATCTGGTCCGTTTAGCGTCCGGGCTGACCCATTTGAAGCGTAAACATGCGCCGGGCTTGGGTCGCGGCGGACAGCAAACGGACGCGATGCTCGTCCGCGTACGCGATGCTCGTCCGCGTCAGGGCCGCGTGGCAGGCGGCCACCTACCTCCCACCCGCCAACATCAATGCGCACGCGCGGCCGGCCTCACCTGTCATCCGCCCAGGCGATGGGTCGCGGTCCTTCTTAAATGGGGAGGCCGTGGACCGCTCGTCGTCCACACTCCCCACTCCAGCCCGCTGCCTCCTCGAAACCCGACACCCCCAAACCCTAGCCTCTCCCCGTCCTCGAACTCGCCGGTCGGCCGCCTCGCAGCCATGGGGCTATGGAACCACGACCGCAAGGGGAACCACGACCGCGAGGCTGACTCCTCCTCGGGACGCCGCCGCGGCTCCGTGAAAGAGGAGGCCGCATCGCCACCGCGTCGGGCCCCACGCCTGCCCCATTCACCATCGGCCCTAGGGCCGCCGGCGAGCGCGACCGGCAGAACATCAATGTGGATGTATGCCGGTGCTATTGGGAGACGAGGACGCCGGTCCCGTGGAGCGACGTCCACCTCCCCAACAACTGGCACCTCTCCGCCGACCGGGTCCCGATCCCGCCGGTCCCGATGAGCGGCCGTGCGCGCCGCGAGGAGATCGAGCGCCGCTACCGCCTCCTCCCTGACGACCTCTACTACGACGATAGGTACGCCCCCGAGTCCGTGCTTTGGGACACGTGGCTAAGGGACGAGCACGACGTGCGGCGCGCCTCTTTCTTCGTCGGCACGTCGTCGGGGCCGCGGCGGCCACGTCGGGAGGTGCGCGGGCGTACGCGGGTGCGCGGCCTCACGCCCACGCCGTCGCCTTCCCCATCTCCGTCGCCACCTCCACCTCCTCGCATGACAGCGGAGGAGGAGGCCCAGCTCATGCAACGTGTCATGGAGGACTCAATGAACACGCACGATGAGCGCCAATGGCCGGGCCTGGAGGAGACGATGGCCCTCTCTGCGGCCGGCGACGTCGCCATCCCCGAGCTGGAGATGGTGAGGACGGAGGAGGTGATGGAGGAGGAGCCGGTGGTTGTGTTTCACCCGAGCCTGGTGGGCCAACAGTGGAGCTGGTGGTGCACAGCTCCGGAGATGGCCGACACCGTGGGGGGCATGAACTGGTGCCCCACGCCACCGCGGTCACCGGAGCGGGACGCGTCGCCACGGGAGGAGGTGGTGCAGGCACCTCCCGCCTTCCAGCCCTCCGCCGTGTACCACGGACCGCCGGCCCACCTCTGGACGCCGCCGGACTACGTCGACCTCGTCAGCGACGACGACGACACCGGCGGCCACTGAAGACGGCGACGGGCATGGCAGGAGCGCGCAGGCAGCGTTTTTTTATGTTAATTATGGCAATGTGAGCCGTGGAACTGGGCCGTTTTGTGGCCATGATGGTTAATCTATGTTTTTTGTTTTTATATTTGTTTTTATTTATTTTTTCAGCATTTTATTTTACTTTTTATGTTTTTTAATCACGTCCATCCCGAACATGATTTGAGGTGCGACCGCGCGTTGGGCGCACCCACGACCCAACGGACAGAAGCGGACATGGGAGAATCCATTGCCGCCCCAAAAGGACGAAATCCAACCAAACCCGACGTCTGTAT
The DNA here is from genome assembly GCF_018294505.1 of Triticum aestivum. Lineage (NCBI taxonomy): Eukaryota > Viridiplantae > Streptophyta > Magnoliopsida > Poales > Poaceae > Triticum > Triticum aestivum. The sequence continues at coordinate 545,339,494 of NC_057799.1, forward strand.
GGGATCATGCGGTGGAGTTGGCCTTAGCCGCCCGGCCAATCTGAACCCACAAACGAGCGGTACGCACACTAGGGCATTGCTCTGAGTGCCGTCTGTCGTGATCTGATATCTGGATTGCTCCGAGTCCCGGGCCGGCACCAAGATGCGTTCGGGGATTAACTACGATTATCCTCCAAAGGGGGAAGGTTTGTGCGTGCAAGCCATGCGATGCGCCGCATTTAGTCTGTGTCCAATCCGAGATCGCCAGTTCGCCACACACGCAAAATGAGATGAGTCGGCGGCGAGCTACTTGTCCACACACCAACTGGAGAGGGGAAGGGTAGGTAGAGAGTATAAGGCTGGTCATAGTGGGGAGTATCTTATACTAGTATCATGCTTATGATACTAGAATGTGATATTACATCCATAGTGCATGGTATCATAGATTAGTATCATAGGTAATCGCATTTATTGCCATGCATGACACATAGTAGCATGACATTTATTATGTTACGGTATCTACCTATGTTATTATAACCATCTCTCTCTTCCTTAATTGCCTGTCACATAAGCATGTGTGCGAGTCCCAAGTGCATATTACTACTTATGTGACTAGCCACAATGGATAGTAACATAGACTAGTAACATGCCCATGTTACTAGTCTATGTTACTATCTCTATAGTGGGGAGTAACATATGTGTGGTAATATGCAACACTTCATTTATTAGGCTATAGACACATCTTGCCTTGTTATGTGTGATGTTACTCATACTACTAGTAACTAGCTATGTTACTATTTTCCTTTTTTTTCGTTTATTGCTTGCCACATCATCTCTTTATCTAGATATGTGTAATGTTACTACCTATATTATTTACATTGTGGGTAGTCTGTTACCCCACTATGGCCAGCCTAAACGTATGGATAGATATGCAGATTCATGATCGCATGGTGGGGGCATATTATGGCTGCTAATTCCTCCGCAGGAGTAATAAACAACCGAGCTGCTACGTTGCGCAGAGTGCTCTCTTTCTATACACAAATCGATCCCTGTCGATGTTATTTGCTGATGCACACGAGATATAACTGGTGACGGTATCGGTCTTAGCTACAATCCTGACATGCAAGAAGCTTCTACGCACGTTGCGGGGGCTCGTTGCGGAACAGAAAAGAGAACACGAGGGATGCGTACCATTACTTGGGATTGGATCAGGAAGCTGCTGATGCCTGACTGGCTGACCTTGACCGACTGGAACTGGAACGAACTCATCCGAAAAACTGAAAGCGACGACAGAGGGCGTCTGTCCGAAAACGGAAGGGCAAGACCAGAGGTTGGGGTCACCGGCATGCGTCGTTGAGTGGGTCTATTTCTGCGTTTCCGGTCATATCTTGCACCTGACCACCACGGGAAGCGCGGATTGACCCGAGCGTGGGTAGCCTTTTGGTTGCACACCAATGTTTTTGGTGATGTCTACGAACCAGACTTTGAGGTGTGTGCAAACAACCTTTTTGTGAATTTGGCTGGGAACTGGCACGCTATGACGACCGGCAAGGGAACTACGTGAAGTAAAGCACACCAGAGTTACCCAAGTTCGGGCCACCATCGAGATGTAATACCATACTCCTGCTATGGATGATATTGCTATGTTCTAGACGAACTAGTTACAATGTATGTGGTATGTTGCCAATGAATCAAGCCCTTTGCTAAGTTGTAATCCTCCTCTATTTATATTGTCTCTGGTCCTCTCCTTACCGTGGCGGGGGTTGCCGCATAGCCAGGACAGACATAGGAGGGCCGTCCATACCGGCCTGACCGATGTGGCATGGCTTCCATGCCCATGCCGAGTAGGTTGCTATAGGAAGCGCCTGTAGCCATGCACCGGGTTGGTGGCGCCTCTCCGGCCCCTGTAGTTGACCATAGGGAGGGACTCTATGCCGGTGTGAAGTCAAAAGGTGGATACACCTTGTCCTATCCCGGCTGCTGACGCCAGTCACTGTAGCTCGGTAGTGTGCATTTAATGCCTCTGACAGGTAGATTCTCGAGTTTCCTTCGCGGGGAAGGAAATGCTTACCGGGAGATGGTGCTTGCCGGACGACTCTCCGGGCAACGCTTGACGGGGGCCCGAGCCCCGCCAAGCAAGCAGCAGTCCTTCGCGGAGCAAGCCAGCACGTCGTGGCTTGTCAGATGGTCTTGCTCTTCAAGGTGTAAATCAGCGTGACATTGAAGGCAAGATGATACGCAATTTGCGGCTAAAAGGTCCGCCAATATTTTGGTTGTGCGCGATTTGGGAAGGCGTGTGTGGGCAGCATCCAAGCGCACCCATGAATCCCCTTCGGCTCTAGGTGAATCATGACTTAGATTTAGTTTAGCCGGGTATTCATATTTAAGATGACCATACTGAAGGCAAGATGATACACAATGTTTGTGGAACATTATGAGTTTTCAAATCTAGTAGTGCGGGTGGAGGAGGCGGTCTGACCTAGGCTTTCGCCCCGGAGCTCAAGACTGGGTGCTCGAGTAGCACCATCATCGAAGTCGCTCATGTGTTGTCGCCGCCACTTTTTCGAGATCCCAGCAGCTACATGCGATGTGACCGCCATCCTGCGCAACCATTCCTCCGCGTCAAGCCGTCGTATATAATTTGAATCTCACCGTCGAAGTCAACTATCAGTTCAGGAGTAATGACCCTCATGACCTTTCAATGATTATCGCCGTCGTGGAACCATAGGAAGTCACTGCAGTACATTGCAGTCACCGCCATCCGGCCGATCAGATCTGAATCACCACCACCAAGGAGTGGACCGTAGCACCGTTGTCCAGCCACCGCCTGTGCGGAAGGCCAGCACCTCACCGCACCGTCCACATCCAGGAGAGAGCCATGCGCACACCAAGATCCCGACGCCAAATCTGATCGAATATGGCTAGAGACCGGACGCATACGGGGTCCCGCGCATCTCCCACCCCTCCCTTGATGCATCTGAAGATGCACACAAGAAGCAGAGAAGGTGCCTTTTGTTGTGCCAGATCCAGGCCTGAGGCCGGCATGCACATGGCCGCTGGATCTGACGCCCCGGTCCAGGGAGCCTCCAAGCGCCGGCAGCTGATCAGGCAAGGCCGCGTTGCATTAGGCAGTAGCCGGGCGACTCGATGGAGCATCCACCCACACTGGGACATGGCTGGCGGCTGATGGGCGGAGGCGGGTGGGGGTTGGAGGAGAGGCTAGATCCGGGGAGAGAGGGACCAGCAGGGGCGGCCCCGCCGCCGCCGTCCGTCGAGAGTCGGCCTCCTCCAGCGGCGGCGAGGGGATTGGATGGCTAGGTTCTGGGCTTGTGGTTGGATCCGGTGACGACGGCGCCTGAGTGTCGCTCCCTTCTTGAAGGCGTTGCTGTTGAAGAACCTCGTTGTTCATGTGGTGTCAAGAGATGGATGGTGCGGATAATGGTCATGGTTGTAGTTTGCCGGTCACAAGTCTGATTACTTTGGGTTTTTTTCCTCGCCTTCACATAGCTTTGGTCTTGTATGACTTTGTTTGTTGTCGGTGTTCTTTCGTGTGCGTGAGTTGGTGTAGGTTGTGTGCATCCTAACTATACAGAGACCGGTGGTGTGCTCATTGTGTTATGTACCTTCTTGATGCTTCATTTTAAGCTAATAAAATCCATCATTTGTCAAGAAAAAAAGTAATGCTTCTTCAACGCCGACCATCAAACCACCCGCATGTTACACTACTGTTCAAAGGTGACATGCGCACAATTAAAAAAAAAAGGTGAATGCGCACAACATCGTCACTGGACCTCAATCCGGCCGTAGCATGCTCCCACAAAAGCCACAGCAGCGGCTGGTCCGTCCGTCCGTTGGTTGCCTGTTCCTTTCGCGGGCATCACGTACCACGTACGAGTAAAATCCCCACGATTCGACGGGCGGACGGACGCGTCGATCTGCACGGCTGCACACTAGCCGTCCGGCCAATCTGTACGCGCAAACGAGCGAGACGCGCACCAGGCAGTGTACGTTAGGATCTCCAGTTGCCAAAAGGAAAACTGGTATCAACACGTCGAGAGAGTGCCGTCTGCCGTGATCTGATCTCTGGATTTTTAGAGTCCCGAGCAGGCACCAAGATGCGCTCAGGGATTAATTACGATTATCCTCCAGAAGGGGAAGGTTTGTGCGTGCAAGCTATGCGATGGGCGCCGCGTTTAGTAGTCGCCATCTAATCTGCGATCGCCACACATGCAAAACACAATTTATTCAAGAGAGCCTCGACGGCGAACCTGCATATCCACACACCACGGACGAAGAGGGGAAGGGTGGGTAGAGAAAAAGGATGGCAGGTAGGCAAGTTTGCCAGCACGTGTGCGCGGAAAGAAATAATACTTACTACACTACAGTAAGTAGAATTGAGAACATGGAGAGAGACACATGGATGTGCAGATTCATGCATCGCGTCGCATCGCATGATAGGGTATGGAAATGACTGCCAATTCTGTGCGACGCGTGGCAAGGAAATTGCGCCGCAGGAGGAGTAGACGACATCAGTAGAAAACGGTTCATTTGTCCCGGTTCGAGAGGTCCTTTAGCCCGGGACTAAAGGGTCGGGACTAAAGCCCAAAACCTTTAGTCCTGGTTCGTTTACGAAGCGGGACAAAAGGGGCTTCACGTGACCGCTGCGAGGCGTCCAGGCAGGAGGCCCTTTAGTCCCCGTTGGTAACACCAACCGGGACCAAAAAATATCCACGCGCCAGCAGCTGGCAGGAGTTAGGTTTTTTTCTGAAGGGGGGGGGGGGGGGGGGGGGGTTAGGGGGGTTTTGAGGGTTAATTTAGGGTTTCATATATTGTGTTAGCTAGCTAATAGAGGGAAGTGTCCTCTCTTTCTCCGTGCTTGGTCAACGCTAGCTACTATATACATACAGAGAGAACTTGACACGCTAGCTAGTAAGCAGACGAAGGAACCATTAATTACACAAGATCGTCATGAACATATACAAAGAGGAGAGTGACCTCTCTTTCTCCGAGAGATTGGTCGAACAGCAAGTTTTCGTATATCTATCCGACGCTACTAGTTACATATATACAATATAAGATCTCTTACAATCCCTAACATCTCATGTCTATCAATGTCCACATGGTATTCTCCGTCTTTATGTATGACGTGGTCAAGAAAGAATCCCGTCAATTCCTCTTGAATTGCTCGTATGCGATCATGTGGCAGGAGTTCATCCCGCATCTGCCAGATCTAACTTAAAGAAGGGGGTCAATACATATATATGAATGAAACTCAACACAAATGATGGTAATAAAATAAAATTGTGAATATTATTGTTTACGTACTTCATATTGTTTTTCAGAGTAGCCCCGCTCACAGGTCGAGTGGCGGATGAACTCGCAAACGTACTATCCACAAAAATCATTCCCGCCATCCTGCCACAAGCACTTTACAAGAAATAGAGTTCAATCAAACTGATAATCAAGCATGATAGATGGTATTGATGAAACTAGCTAGAATCAATGGGAGATGCGCAGAACTAGGTAGTAATACTTACTTCCGCGTGTGTAAATCGCAGCTCCCCCGGCAGTCCCGGAGCTATTGCGGTGAACTCTTTCCAAACCCTGCCAGACAAAGAAAGTAATTACTTGATATCAGCAAATGAACAAAGTTGCCGATATGGTGCGATAATGATCGATTGAACTTACTTCTGGAGCATTTCAGTCATGTCTGCATACTCTTGGGGATCTTTTCGTCTCGAGTCTAAGACGGGTACTACTCCCCGGTCAAGCTTAATCTCTAGCAGAATAAAGTGAAAATGCGCACGCATGCATAACTCATCAATTACATTACTATAACCTCGAGTAATAAGGGAAACCGAATATGCACAAGACAGTAACACTCACTTGAAGTTGTAAGGAAAGAGTATTTTATCTTTATTTTGATTTTTAAGCAACGATTGTAGCAAGTTGTCCTCGGTTTCTGTGACATTCTTTTTAACCGTCCATTCATGTATGACATTTGGGTTAATGAACCTAATGACATAGATTTCTGCTTTTCTACATTCGACGATTTTCAATCTGCATAATATAGTGAGGATAATTATATATACATGCAATGAGTGAGCTGAGCTATATATAGAGACTTAATTACAGAAGTAGTACTTACAGACAGTAGCAAGTCACGAGTGTTTTGTCGAGGGCCTTTTGATTGTATAACAGGAATAACTCATCAAATTCAACAAACAACAGATCAGTTCCAACGAGGTCGTGCTCATCTTTAATTCTCAGCGTCAGAGTATCCTTCCCAGACTCGCTACAGGTTTCCATGTACCATTCATGGAATCTTCGCATCATCGTTGTTAGAGGAGGACTTCCATCTTTGACGAGAGGCTTCCTGTACTGGTATCTGAATTCGTCCACCTCCATTGTTTCAAACTCTACATCATCGCCCAGGTAATCACCAAGATTGGTACCGGGCACCATCCCCGACAGATTAGCGACGATATCGCTAGACACCTTGAGCTGGGGCACGATTGGTTCGCCTATTCGCCGAGTTGGGGATTTTTTTCCCACTTCTTCGTTCTGTAACCTTTTATCACTGGAAGTAGTTCCCGACTGCTACGCATCTTGATATGTCCTTTTAAGAGCGCGGAAATAGTTGCAATCCGGCGGAGGCGGTGGTGGTTGCTTCAGGGCATCGATAGTGCGCTTCGCTTTCACTGGATCTATCATCTCCTTCGGTGGTGGAGGTTTCTTTGCAAAAAAGTCCCTCACTTGGGCTTCACAGATCTCCGCGTTTTCCTTCTCGGTCCTCTCGTATGGTAACTTTTCCAGAGGCTTGAGAGATGGACCGTATCTGAATTGCCTCCGACCTCTGGTTGTACTGCTAGCCGCCGGAGCGGCGGCGTCTCTCTTCCGCCGTTGCTTACGACGCGGAGTGCTCCGACGCGCCGGACGATCCGAAGCGGTGGCGTCTCTCTTCCCTCGTTGCTGACGAGGCGGAGGAGGAGGTGGACTGCTCCGACGCGCCGAAGGAGGCGAAGGAGAAGGCGGAGTCCCCTCACGCGTCGGAGGAGCCGGAGAAGGAGGCCGAGTGCCCTGATCACTCGACGGCGGAGGAGGAGGAGGCGGAGGCGTCTAGTTTGGAAGCTTGATGTACTCCTTCCGCCATAGACATGTACTCCTCAAAGCATTAACCAGCAGATTCTCTCCTCACCTGTAGGGTGTTCAAGCTCCAGCTCCTCAAATCCCTTCATTATTTCATCCACCGTCACAAGAGCATAGCCATGTGGAATCGGACGGCAGTGAAAATTTCCGTCAGGTTGAGGAGGTGCAACAGAGCCGATAGCCGCCTTCAAAGTGAGGTTCTGCCATTTCATCATAAGATGGCAATTTTGAGCCTCCGTGAAAGTATCCACGGGGTAGCTAGGAGCCGTGAAGTCGGGCTGAACGAGCTCCGTGGAAGCCACGCTGCTTCTTCGCTGAGATGGCGGGGTAGCTTCTGGGGTAGCTTCGTGCCGCTGAGATGGTTGGTCGGTAGCTCGCTGGCTCTCAAGTTCCTCTAGCTTCGTTATTCTTGATTTGAGCTTCTGCATTTCGCTCAGCTCCTCTTTCCTCCTTCTCTCTCGGCTTCTGTATCCGCCTGCGCTGGGAAATCCAACCACCCACGGAACGGAGCCTGGTGTGCCTCGTGTTCGTCCAGGGTGCTTAGGATTCCCGAGGGCCTCAGTCAGCTCATCCTACTCTCTGTCGGGAATGAACGTCCCTTCCTACGCTACGGTGATATACTTCTGAAGCTTCTTGACGGGTATTGCAAGTTGCTCGTCCGTCCAACGACATTTCACTGTTTCAGGGTCCAAAGTTCCCCCAACCCCGAAGTGTTGGGGAACGTAGTAATTTCAGAAAAATTCCTACGCACACACAAGATCATGGTGATGCATAGCAATGAGAGGGGAGAGTATGTCTACGTACCCTCGTAGAACGAAAGCGGAAGCGTTTATCAACGCGGTTGATGTAGTCGTACACCTTCACGATCCGCCACGATCAAGTACCGAACGTACGGCACCTCCGCGTTTAGCACACGCTCAGCTCGATGACGTCCTCGCCTTCTTGATCCAGCAAGAGGGGCGAAGTAGTAGATGAGTTCCGGCAGCAGGACGGCGTGGTGACGGTGTTGGTGAAGAACAATCTCTGCAGGGCTTCGCCTAAGCACTACGAAAACTATGACAGAGGATAAACTAGAGGGGACGGGGTTGCCGGCACACGGCTTGGTGTTTCTTGATGTGTCTTGGGTGCTAGCCCTACCCCTCTATTTATATGTTGAGCCTTGGGGTCGAAACTTGGAGTAAAAGCCTCCACAAAGTCGGTTTCACCCGAAAGGCAAGAGTCCTTCTCGGACTCCAGGGCCAGACGCCAGGGTTCCCGGTGTCTGGACCCAGACGCCAGGGACCCTGGCGCTTGGCCCCTGGACTCCGCAAAACTTCGTTTTGCGCTTTCCAAAAACCTTGTGGGCTTTCCCCTTTGGCCCATATAAACTGTTCTCGTACCCAAACATTTCGGGAAACATCCGGAACCCCTTCCGGTGAATTCCGGAACCCTTCCGGAGACCAAACACTATTATCCCATATATCAATCTTTATCTCCGGACCATTTCGGAGTTCCTCGTCACGTCCGTGATCTTATCCGGGACTCCGAACAACATTCGGTTGCCAACATACACAACTCATATAATACTATATCGTCAATGAACGTTTAAGCGTGCGGACCGTACGGGTTCGAGAACTATGTAGACATGACCGAGACACATCTCTAGTCAATAACCAATAGCGGAACCTGGATGCCCATATTGGCTCCTACATATTCTACGAAGATCTTTATCGTTCGAACTGCATAATAATATATATTGTTCCCGTTGTCATCGGTATGTTACTTGCCCGATATTCGATCGTCGGTATCACTTTACCTAGTTCAATCTCGTTACCGGCAAGTCTCTTTACTCGTTTCGTAATGCATCATCCCGTAACTAACTCATTAGTTACATTGCTTGCAAGGCTTATAGTGATGTGCATTACCGAGAGGGCCCAGAGATACCTCTCCGATACACGGAGTGACAAATCCTAATCTCGATCTATGCCATCTCAACAAACACCATCGGAGACACCTGTAGAGCATCTTTATAATCACCAAGTTACGTTGTGACGTTTGATAGCACACAAGGTGTTCCTCCGGTATTCGGGAGTTCCATAATCTCATAGTCTGAGGAACATGTATAAGTCATGAAGAAAGCAGTAGCAATGAAACTGTAACGATCATAATGCTAAGCTAATGAATGGGTCTTGTCCATCACATCATTCTCCTAATGAAGTGATCCCGTTCATTAAATGATAACACATGTCTATGGTTAGGAAACATAACCATCTTTGATAAACGAGCTAGTCAAGTAGAGGCATACTAGGGACACTTTGTTTTGTCTATGTATTCACACATGTACTAAGTTTCCGGTTAATACATTTCTAGCATGAATAATAAACATTTATCATGAAATAAGGGAATAAATAATAACTTTATTATTGCCTCTAGGGCATATTTCCTTCAGTCTCCCACTTGCACTAGAGTCAATAATCTAGTTCACATCGCCATGTGATTTAACACCAATAGTTCACATCACCATGTGATTAACACCCATAGTTCACATCGCCATGTGACCAACACTCAAAGGGTTTACTAGAGTCAGTAATCTTAGTTCACATCGCCATGTGATTAACACCCAAAGAGTACTAAGGTGTGATCATGTTTTGCTTGTGAGAGAAGTTTAGTCAACGGGTCTGCCATATTCAGATCCGTATATATTTTGCAAATTTCTATGTCAACAATGCTCTGCACGGAGCTACTCTAGCTAATTGCTCCCACTTTCAATATGTATCCAGATTGAGACTTAGAGTCATCTGGATCAGTGTCAAAAGTTGCATCGACATAACCCTTTACGACGAACCTTTTGTCACCTCCATAATCGAGAAACATATCCTTATTCCACTAAGGATAATTTTGACCGCTGTCTAGTAACCTACTCCTAGATCACTGTTGTACTCCCTTGCCAAACTTAGTGTAGGGTATACAATAGATCTGGTACATAGCATGGCATACATTATAGAACCTATGGCTGAGGCATAGGGAATGACTTTCATTCTTTTTCTATCTTCTGCCGTGGTCGGGCTTTGAGTCTTACTCAATTTCAGACCTTACAATACATGCAAGAGCTCCTTCTTTGACTGTTCCATTTTGAACTACTTCAAAAAAATTGTCAAGGTATGTACTCATTGAAAAAACTTATCAAGCGTCTTGATCTATCTCTATAGATCTTGATGCTTAATATGTAAGCAGCTTCATCGAGGTCTTTCTTTGAAAAACTCCTTTCAAACACTCCTTTTATGCTTTCCAGAAAATTCTACATCATTTCCGATCAATAATATGTCATTCACATATAATTATCAGAAAGGTTGTAGTGCTCCCACTCACTTTCTTGTAAATACAGGCTTCATCGCAAGTTTGTATAAAACTGTATGCTTTGATCAACTCATCAAAGCGTATATTCCAACTCTGAGATGCTTTGCACTAGTCCATGGTTGGATCGCTGGAGCTTGCACATTTTGTTAGCACCTTTAGGATCGACAAAACCTTCTGGTTGCATCATATACAACTCTTCTTTAAGAAATCCATTAAGGAATGTAGTTTTGACATCCATTTGCCAGATTTCATAAAATGTGGCAATTTGCTAACATGATTCGGACAGACTTAAGCATCGCTACGAGTGAGAAAATCTCATCGTAGTCAACACCTTGAACTTTGTCAAAAACCTTTTTCGACAAGTCTAGCTTTGTAGATAGTAACACTACTATCAGCGTCCGTCTTCCTCTTGAAGATCCATTTATTTTCTATGGCTTGCTGATCATCAGGCAAGTCAACCAAAGTCCACACTTTGTTCTCATACATGGATCCCATCTCAGATTTCATGGCCTCAAGTCATTTCATGGAATCTGGGCTCATCATCGCTTCCTCATAGTTCGTAGGTTCGTCATGGTCAAGTAACATGAAATCCAGAATAGGATTATCGTACCACTCTGGTGCGGATCTTACTCTGGTTGACCTACGAGGTTCGGTAGTAACTTGATCTGAAGTTACATGATCATCATCATTAGCTTCCTCACTAATTGGTGTAGGAGTCACAGGAACAGATTTTTGTGATGAACTACTTTCCAATAAGAGAGCAGGTACAATTACCTCATCAAGTTCTACTTTCCTCCCACTCACTTCTTTCGAGAGAAACTCCTTCTCTAGAAAGAATCCATTCTTAGCAACAAAGATCTTGCCTTCGGATCTGTGATAGAAGGTGTACCCAACAATTACTTTTGGGTATCCTATGAAGACGCACTTCTCCGATTTGGGTTCGAGCTTATCAGGTTGAAGATTTTTCACATAAGCACCGCATCCCCAAAATTCAAGAAACAATAGCTTAGGTTTCTTGCTAAACCACAATTCATACGGTGTCGTCTGAACGGATTTAGGCGGTGCCCTATTTAACGTGAATGCAGCTGTCTCTAATGCATAATCCCAAAATGATAGTGGTAAATCGATAAGAGACATCATAGATTGTACCATATCTAATAAAGTACGGTTATGATGTTCGGACACACCATTATGCTGTGGTGTTTCAGGTGGCATGAGTTTGTGAAACTATTCCACATTGTTTTAATTGAAGGCCAAACTCGTAACTCAAATATTCGCCTCTGCGATCATATCGTAGAAACTTTATTTTCTTGCTACGACGATTCTCTACTTCACTCTGAAATTCTTTGAACTTTTCAAATGTTTCAGACTTGTACTTCATCCAGTAGATATACCCATATCTTGCTCAAATCATCTGTGAAGGTCAGAAAATAACGATACCCGCCATGAGCCTCAACACTCATCAGACCGCACACATCGGTATGTATTATTTCCAATAAGTCAGTGGCTCGCTCCATTGTTCCAGAGAACGGAGTCTTAGTCATCTTGCCCATGAGGCATGGTTCGCAAGCATCAAATGATTCATAATCAAGTGATTCCAAAATTCCATCGGCATGGAGTTTCTTCATGCGCTTTACACCAATATGACCTAAACGGCAGTGCCACAAATAAGTTGCACTATCATTATTAACTTTGCATCTTTTGGCATCACTATTATGAATATGTGTATTATTACGATCGAGATTCAGTAAACCATTTACATTGGATGTATGACCATAGAAGGTTTTATTCATGTAAACAGAACAACAATTATTCTCTGACTTAAAAGAATAATCGTATCACAATAAACATGATCAAACCATATTCATGCTCAACACAAACACCAAATAACATTTATTTAGGTCCAACACCAATCCCGAAGGTATAGGGAGTGTGCGATGGTGATCTTATTAATCTTGGAATCACTTCCAAACACACATCGTCACTTCTCCCTCAACTAGTTTCTGTTCATTTTGCAACTCCCGTTTCGAGTTACTACTCTTTAGTAATTGAACCAGTATCAAATACCGAGGGGTTACTATGAACACTAGTAAAGTAACATCAATAACATGTATATCAAATATACTTTTGTTCACTTTGCCATCCTTCTTATCCGTCAAGTATTTGGGGCAGTTCCGCTTCTGGTGACCATTTCCTTTGTAGTAGAAGCACTTAGTTTCAGGCTTGGTTCTAGTTTTGGGCTTCTTCATGGGAGTGGCAACTTGCTTGCCATTCTTCTTGAAGTTCCCTTTCTTTCCCTTGCCCTTTTACTTGAAACTAGTGGTCTTGTCAACCGTCAACATTTGATGCTTTTCTTGATTTCTACCTTTGCCGATTTCAGCATCACGAAAGCTTGGGAATTGTTTTCGTCATCCCTTGCATATTATAGTTCATCACGAAGTTCTAGTAACTTGGTGATAGTGACTAGAGAACACTGTCAATCACTATCTTATCTGGAAGATTAACTCCCACTTGATTAAAGTGATAGTAGTACTCAGACATTCTGAGCACATGCTCATTGGTTGAGCTATTCTCCTCCATCTTGTAGGCAAGGTCTCATACCTCTCGACTCGGGCATGAGTCTGAAATACCAATTTCAGCTCTTGGAACATCTTATATGCTCCATGGTGTTCAAAACATTTTTGAAGTCCCGGTTCTAAGCCATAAAGCATGGTGCACTAAACTATCATGTAGTCATCATGCCGAGCTTGCAAAACGTTCACAACGTCTGCATCTGCTCCTGCAATAGGTTTGTCACCTAGTGGTGCATCAAGGACATAATTCTTCTGTGCAGCAATGAGGATAATCCTCAGATCACGGACCCAATCTGCATCATTGCTACTATCATCTTTCAACTTATTTTTCTCTAGGAACATAACAAAAAATAAACGGGGAGCTACATCGCAAGGTATTGATCTACAACATAGATATGCAAATACTATCAGGACTAAGTTCATGATAAATTAAAGTTCAATTAATCATATTACTTAAGAACTCCCACTTAGATAGACATCCCTCTAGTCATCTAAATGATCACGTGATCCATATCAACTAAACCATGTCCGATCATCACGTGAGATGGAGTAGTTTTCAATGGTGAACATCACTATGTTGATCATATCTACTATATGATTCATGTTCGACCTTTCGGTCTCCGTGTTCCGAGGCCATATCTGCATATGCTAGGCTCGTCAAGTTTAACCCGAGTATTCTGCGTGTGCAAAACTGGCTTGCACCCGTTGTATGTGAACGTAGAGCTTATCACATCCGATCATCACATGGTGTCTCGGCACGACGAACTGTAGCAACGGTGCATACTCAGGGAGAACACTTATACCTTGAAATTTAGTGAGGGATCATCTTATAATGCTACTGCCGTACTAAGCAAAATAAGATGCATAAAGGATAAACATCACATGCAATCAAAATATGTGACATGATATGGCCATCATCATCTTGTGCCTTTGATCTCCATCTCGAAAGCACCGTCATGATGTCCATCGTCACCGGCTTGACACCTTGATCTCCATCGAAGCATCATTGTCGTCTCGCCAACTATTGCTTCTACAACTATCGCTACCGCTTAGTGATAAAGTAAAGCAATTACATGGCGATTTCATTTCATACAATAAAGCGACAACCATAAAGCTCCTGCCAGTTGCTGATAACTTCTACAAAACATGATCATCTCATACAACAATTTATATATCATCATGTCTTGACCATATCACATCACAACAAGCCCTGCAAAAACAAGTTAGACGTCCTCTACTTTATTGTTATAAGTTTTACGTGGCTGCTACGGGCTTCTAGCAAGAACCGTTCTTACCTACGCATCAAAACCACAACGATTTTTCGTCAAGTGTGCTGTTTTAACCTTCAACAAGGACCGGGCGTAGTCAAACTCGATTCAACTAAAGTTGGAGAAACAGACACCTGCTAGCCACCTATGTGTGAAGCACGTCGGTAGAACCAGTCTCATGAACGCGGTCATGTAATGTCGGTCCGGGCCGCTTCATCCAACAATACCGCCGAATCAAAGTAAGACGTTGCTGGTAAGCAGTATGACTATTATCGCCCACAACTCATTGTGTTCTACTTGTGCATATAACATCTACGCATAGACCTGGCTTGGATGCCACTGTTGGGGAACGTAGTAATTTCAAAAGAATTCCTACGCACACGCCAGATCATGGTGATGCATAGCAACGAGAGGGGAGAGTATGTCTATGTACCCTCGTAGACCGAAAGCGGAAGCGTTTATCAACGCGGTTGATGTAGTCGTACACCTTCACGATCCGCCACGATCAAGTACCGAACGTACGACACCTCCGCGTTTAGCACACGCTCAGCTCGATGACGTCCTCGCCTTCTTGATCCAGCAAGAGGGGCGAAGTAGTAGATGAGTTCCGGCAGCAGGACGGCGTGGTGACGGTGTTGGTGAAGAACAATCTCTGCAGGGCTTCGCCTAAGCACTACGAAAACTATGACAGAGGATAAACTAGAGGGGACGGGGTTGCCGGCACACGGCTTGGTGTTTCTTGATGTGTCTTGGGTGCTAGTCCTACCCCTCTATTTATATGTTGAGCCTTGGGGTCGAAACTTGAAGTAAAAGCCTCCACAAAGTCGGTTTCACCCGAAAGGCAAGAGTCCTTCTCGGACTCCAGGGCCAGACGCCAGGGTTCCCGGTGTCTGGACCCAGACACTAGGGACCCTGGCGTCTTGCCCCTGGACTCCGCAAAACTTCCTTTTGCGCTTTCCAAAAACCTTGTGGGCTTTCCCCTTTGGCCCATATAAACTGTTCTCGTACCCAAACATTTCGGGAAACATCCGGAACCCCTTCCGGTGAATTCTGGAACCCTTCCGGAGACCAAACACTATTATCCCATATATCAATGTTTATCTCTGGACCATTCCGGAGTTCCTCGTCATGTCCGTGATCTTATCCGGGACTCCGAAAAACATTCTGTTGCCAACATACATAACTCATATAATACTATATCGTCAACGAACGTTTAAGCGTGCGGACCCTACGGGTTCGAGAACTATGTAGACATGACCGAGACACCTCTCTAGTCAATAACCAATAGCGGAACCTGGATGCCCATATTGGCTCCTACATATTCTACGAAGATCTTTATCGGTCGAACCGCATAACAATATACGTTGTTCCCTTTGTCATCGGTATGTTACTTGCCCGAGATTCTATCGTCGGTATCACTTTACCTAGTTCAATCTCGTTACCGGCAAGTCTCTTTACTCGTTCCGTAATGCATCATCCCGTAACTAACTCATTAGTTACATTGCTTGCAAGGCTTATAGTGATGTGCATTACCGAGAGGGCCCAGAGATACCTCTCCGATACACGGAGTGACAAATCCTAATCTCGATCTATGCCAACTTAACAAACACCATCGGAGACACCTGTAGAGCATCTTTATAATCACCCAGTTACGTTGTTACGTTTGATAGCACACAAGGTGTTCCTCCGGTATTCGGGAGTTGCATAATCTCATAGTCTAAGGAACATGTAGAAGTCATGAAGAAAGCAGTAGCAATGAAACTGTAACGATCATAATGCTAAGCTAACGAATGGGTCTTGTCCATCACATCATTCTCCTAATGATGTGATCCCGTTCATCAAATGACAATACATGTCTATGGTTAGGAAACATAACCATCTTTGATAAACGAGCTAGTCAAGTAGAGGCATACTAGGGACACTTTGTTTTGTCTATGTATTCACACATGTACTAAGTTTTCGGTTAATACATTTCTAGCATGAATAATAAACATTTATCATGAAATAAGGAAATAAATAATAACTTTATTATTGCCTCTAGGGAATATTTCCTTCACGAAGAACCAAGTCCTTGAACGGTCTGGCCAGTTCAATGTCTCTGGTTCGACCCCTTTAGCAATCAGGTCATTCTCAGCTTTGTCCCACAACGGCCGGGCTTTGAGGTAGCCACCTGACCCCATGTCATGGTGATACAGCTTCTTTGCAGCATTGTTCTTGTTTGTCTCTCACATTTTCTTACTCTTGTCCGATGTCTTGTAGGCCACAAATGCTGGCCAGTGATCTCTTAGCTTCTCAAATCGGCCGATGAATACCGGAGTCTTGCCTTTGTCGACAAACTTTGAATTCAACTCTTTCTTGCACCTCCTGAATAGACCTGCCATCTTCTTAAGAGCACACGCCTTGACAAGTGGCTCTATAACTAGCTTATTCGGAACTTCCTCTGGCGGTAGGGTGAAATGTGCCTTCAGCGAGGTCCAGAGATCATATTTCTGTCTATCGGTGACATAAGAAACTTCAGGGTCGTCGTCCTTAGCAGGCTTATACCATTGTTGGATGCTGATCGGGATGATGTCCCTAACAGTAGCTCCGCACTGGGAAAAAATGCGTCCTTGGTCCGCTTGGTTCAATCGGTAGGGCATCGTTCGTGATTGCTGTGATCGTTACCTTTTCATCCTAGCGCAACCTTTTCTTCGGGCCTCGTCTCGTTACGGAAGTTTGGCTCGATCCGGAGGGCTATAAAAGAATAAAGAAGCGTTAATATATGTACATACCAAAACAGTTAATGCATCAATTAGTCAGCACATGCTTAATTAATATACAACACCTCCCTCCTCCATTCGGTCACCGGAGCTGTCATCATGGTCTCCTTGTTCCTCCGGCATTCGATCACCGGAGCCATCATGATCATGTCCTTCCTCCTCCATTGTTCGATCACCGGAGCCGTCATCCTCTCCTTTCGGACCATCGGTGTCGTTGAGAAACGACAAGACATCACGTCTGGTGAGGATTATGTCCCCCAACAGCTCTTCTTGTTCTAGGTCTCTTTGATCCATAGTTTCTGCAAATATTACAACATGGCAATTAATATACAACCATGAGAGATGGATATATTAGTGGCAAACATAGACCTAGCTAGCTAATCACAATAAGGAATCATATTAGTGGCCTCGACGCTTCTACGGTTTGGGGTGGCCTCGACAACGCTTCTAGGGTTCGGGGTGGCCTCGACAACGCTCTTTTAACTTGGTAAATTTGGGTGGCCTCGACCCTTCTAGGGTTTGGGGTGGCCTCCGCAACGCTTCCAGGGTTTGGTCGGGCGAGAGGGGGTTGATCGACATCCGCCTCTCTCATGAATGTCCGACGTCCGGACCGCCTCTCTCATGAATGTAAAACAAGGGATTCTCTTAACCTTTAAGGGATTTAACAAAATGGCGCCATTCTGGATGTGCAGAAAATGGTCCATATTTTTCCTGATCCCATCTACCCTTCTATATGTCACGTTGTCTAGTGTCAAAGGATTCAAGAAAACCATGGCTTCATCATTAGCCGGAAGTAACATGCGCATAATGGTACGAAGCTCCAAAATTGTTTTGGAACGGAGTCCCGGATAGGATAATTAGCTTTTTGGTACGAAGTTTAGCAAGAGCCTTCCAAATATCGCTATTTGGATGGCCTTTGCTGAATTTTGTACCAAAAAGCGAATTATTCTATCCGGAACTCCGTTCCAAAACAACTTTGAAGAGCTTCATAGCATCATACTCCTGTTACTTCCGGCTAATGATGAAGCCATGGATTTCTTCAATACTTTGACAGAGAACGTGACATATAGAAGAATATATATATATATATATATATATATATATATATATATATATATATGAGATCAGGAAAAAATTGGATCAACTTGTGCACATCCATAATGGGGGCATTCTTGATAAATCTATGGCAAAATTAAAACTTTGACATATGATCAAATATTGTTGCATATGTCAAAATTCAAACTTTGACATATGATCAAACTTTGACATATGATCAAATGTTGCATATGTCAAAATTCAAACTTTGACATATGATCAAACTTTGATATATGATCAAATGTTGCATATGTCAAAAATCAAACTTTGATATATGTCCACCGCGATATAAAATGATACATAGACTTGTTCGGGCGAGAGGGGGTTGATCGACGTCCCCCCTCATGTCGAAGTTACCGGAGTTTTATTCTAGTGGTTTGGGTGGCCTCGAGAGTTTGTCGGGTAGGGGCGGGAGGGGGTAGGAGATCGACACTGCTTTTTTTTCTAGGGTTTGGGTGGCCTCGAGAGTTGGTCGCCCGGTATATCGAGAGGGGGTGAACATTTTACCTTAGTAACTTAGAAAAAATGTTATCGGGGAGGGGGTATATCGACCCCCCTCATGTCGAAGTTATCGGGGAGGGGTATATCGACAACGACATACATACATGGAAAAAAATGTTATCGAGGAGGGGGTATATCGACCCCCCCTCATGCCGAAGTTATCGGGGAGGGGGTATATCGACAATGACATACATACATGGAAAAAAATGCTATCCATCTATACATACATAGCCACGTACATATATACACGGAAAAAATGCTATGAAAAAAAATACATATATGAACAAAAAATGCTATGAACAAAAAAATAATACATATAAGAACAAAAAAAATACATATATGAACAAAAAATGCTCTGAACAAAAAAAATAATACATATATGAACATCAATACATACATATATACATTATATATATGAACAAAAAAATTCATCATATATAAAATGAACAAAAAAAGATATGAACATAACCGGGGCGGCGGCGGCTCACAGCGGGGCGGCCGGTGAGGGCGACGACGGGGGTGGTGAGGGCGTCGGCGACGGCGACGGTGGGGGCGGGCCGGGGCAGGGGCGCGCTCGGGGGCAGCGGATGGCGTCGGCTGGCGAGGGCGACGGCGGGGGCGACGCGCGAGGGAGGTGGCGATGGGGTCGGCTGGCGAGGGAAACGGCGGGGACGGCGCACGAGGGAGCCGGCGACGACGGCGATGGTGGGGGCGGGCCAGGGCACGGCCGGGCGCGCTCGGGGGCGGCGGACGGCGTCGGCATGGGCTCGGGGGCGTGGTAGGGGCACGGGCGACGACGTCGGGGCAGCTTGGCGGCGTCGAGGAGATCGGCGTCGTTAGGGGGAACTGCGAGATGAAAATGAAAATTTTCACAAGTGTTTGCTTATATACATGAAGCATTGGTCCCGGTTCGTGGCACCAACCGGGACCAATGCCACCTTTGGTCCCGGTTCGTGCCACCAACCGGGACCAAAGGTGTCTGTTTCCCGCCCTTTGACCTTTGGTCCCGGTTGGTGCCACGAACCGGGACCAATGCACCCCTTTGGTCCCAGTTGGTGCGAACCGGGACCAAAGGGCTGCATTGGTCCCGGTTCGTGGCACCAACCGGAACCAATGGACTTGTGCTGTAACTGGCGCGGTGCGGTGGGATGTTTAGTCCCACCTTGCTAGCTGAGATGTGTCGGGTGTTGTTTATAAGCTCTGCCCCGCCCTCTCTCTCGAACTCCTCTAAACTGCAGGCCTATGGGCCTAATATCACACTGCTATGCGTGTGGGCCTACTGGGCCTGCTGCGGGCCTGAATCCTGGCCCAACTAGTCGGGTTTCTAGTCGTATTCATGCCGTGGTGGCCAAGTAGGCGGCATTTTTTCTGTTTTTTTGTTTTCTTTTTTGCTTTAATTTTTTTGTTTCTACTTACAGCTAAATACTTACAGTTTTTTAGTGATTCTTTTTGCTTTTAGGTCACAAAAATTATAAACTTTCCGTTAGTGCCATTAGTTTTTAGATTTGAATAGTTTAAATTTGAATTCTTTTACATTTGTGTGAATCACTTGTTTGTGGATAACTTTACTATAAAAATAGATTTTTGAGTGATTCTTTTTCCTGCTATTTAAAATTACTGTGTTTTATCATTATATTCAGTTTGGTAACTTTTAGGTTATTTTAAGTGTCTGTTTTAATCAAAAACAGATTTTGTTATTTTAGTTTGCTATTAAAGTTTCTAACAAAAAAAATCTTTATGAAAATTATTTTTTCTATTAATGTTTTGAACAAAAAATACTTTGATAATTTTAGTTGCATAAATTTTATATAATTTTAGTTTCAAAAATACTAGAGGTTTATAAAAACTTTTTAGTTGATTCCTTTTGCGATTAGAGTTTCATTAAAGTTTTCTAGTTCTTTCTATTTGCTATTAGAGTTTCATTAAAGTTTTCTAGTTCATTCTTTTTGCTATTACAGTTTCATAAAAGTTTTCTAGTTCATCCTTTTTCCTATGAGTTTATTCCTTGAGCTAAATGACCCTGAAATTGAAAAGCACTTCAAATGAACTCTGAAGAGGATGAAAGTTGGCATGGTATCATCATTTCACCCACATAGCATGTTCTAAAAAGTTGAGAGGGTTACGACAAAAACTGGACAATCGCTTTCGAAGTATCAGGGTTTCGGACGAAAACGCATCTGTTACAAAGAGATTTCATTTTTTTGAACTTATTTGAACTCCAGACTTTTTGTGTGTTCAAAATGCACCATTCAAAGCCACATCATCAATTTTCAATCCTTTCTGACTTCATTTGGTATTTTTCATGCATTTACTGATTTTTAAGCTAAATGACCCTGAAATTGAAAAGCACTACAAATGAACTCTGAAAAGGTTGAAAGTTGGCATGGTATCATCATTTCACCGACATACCATGTTGTAAAAAGTTGAGAGGGTAATGGCAAAAACTAGATGCACTTCGTGTACAAAACGGACAATCTCTTTCGAAGTATCTGGGTTTCGGACGAAAACTCATCTGTTACAAAGGTATTTCATTTTTTTGAACTTATTTGAACTCCAAACTTTTTGTGTGTTCAAAATGAACCATTCAAAGCCACATGATCAATTTTCAACCCTTTCTGACTTCATCTGGTATGCATTTATTGATTTTTTAAGCTAAATGACCCTGAAATTGAAAAGCACTACAAATGAACTCTGAAAAGGTTGAAAGTTGGCATGGTATCATCATTTCATCCACATAGCATGTTATAAAAATTTGTGAGGGTTACGACAAAAACTGGATGCACTTCATGTACAAAACGGACAATCTCTTTGAAAGTATCAGGGTTTCATACGAAAACTCATCTGTTACAAAAGGCATTTCATTTCTTCACATGTAACTACAGTGATATTCTAGATCAAAGGCATCATCATAATAGTTGTGGAGAGAAAGTCTTCAGTTTTTCTTCGCTTGTGTCCTTTGCTTATTGCACCGTAACCATGGATAATCTTCATCGTTTAACAGGGTGCTTGGGTCAGCCTTGACTTTGAAGAGAGGAATTTCATGAAACTTTTCATAATCTTCAGACATGTCTGTCTTGCCCTCCAATCCCACGATGTCTCTTTTTCCTGAAAGAACTATGTGGCGCTTTGGCTCATCGTAAGATGTATTCGCTTCCTTATCTTCTTTTTTCTTGATTTGGTAGACATGTCCTTCACATAGAAAACCTGCGCCACATCATTGGCTAGGACGAATGGTTCGTCTGTGTACCCAAGATTGTTCAGATCCATTGTTGTCATTCCGTACTGTGGGTCTACCCGTACCCCGCCTCCTGACAAATTGACCCATTTGCACGGAAACAAAGGGACCTTAAAATCATGTCCATAGTCAAGTTCCCATATGTCCACTATGTAACCATAATATGTGTCCTTTCCCCTCTTGGATGCTGCATCAAAGCGGACACCGTTGTTTTGGTTGGTGCTCTTTTGATCTTGGGCGATCGTGTAAAATGAATTCCCGTTTATCTCATACCCTTTGTAAGTCAATACAGTCGAAGATGGTCCCCTGGCCAACGAGTACAGCTCGTCAGAAACAGTGTTGTCACCCATGAGACGTGTTTGCAACCAACTTCCAAAAGTCTTGATGTGTTCACATGTAATCCAGTCGTCACACTGCTCCGGGTGTTTGGAGCGCAGAATATTCTTGTGTTCATCGACATACGGGGTCACCAAGGTAGAATTTTGTAGAACTGTGTAGTGTTCTTGAGACCAAGAATGCCCGTCCCTACATATTATTGAGTCCGCTCCTAGCGTGCTTTTTCCAGTCAGCCTCCCCTCATACCGCGATTGAGGGAGACCAATCTTCTTAATGTCAGGAATGAAGTCAACACAAAACCGAATGATTCCTCTATTTGATGGCCCATGGAGATGCTTCCTTCTGGCCTAGCGCGGTTACGAACATATTTCTTTAAGACTCCGTTGAACCTCTCAAAGGGGAACATATTGCGTAGAAATACAGGGCCCAGAACGACAATCTCGTCGACTAGATGAACTAGGACGTGCGTCATGATATTAAAGAAGGACGGTGGGAACACCAGCTCGAAACTAACAAGACACCGCACCACATCACTCCTTAACCTTGGTAGGATTTCTGGATCGATGACCTCCTGAGAGATTGCATTGAGGAATGCACATAGCTTCACAATGGCTAATCGAACATTTTCTGGTAGAAGCCCCTTCAATGCAATCGGAAGCAGTTTCGCCATAATCACGTGGCAGTCATGAGACTTTAGGTTCTGGAACTTTTTCTCTGGGATATTTATTATTGCCTTTATATTGGACGAGAAGCCAGACGTGACCTTCATACCGAGCAGGCATTCAAAAAAGATTTCCTTCTCTTCTTTGGTAAGAGCGAGCTGGCAGGACCTTCATACTGCTTTGGAGGCATGCCGTCTTTTTCGTGCACACGTTGTTGGTCCTCCCGTGCCTCCGGTGTATCTTTTGTCTTCCCATACACGCCCAAGAAGCCTAGCAGGTTCACACAAAGATTCCTCGTCACGTGCGTCACGTCGATTGCAGAGCGGACCTCTAGGTCTTTCCAATAGGGTAGGTCCCAAAATATAGATTTGTTCTTCCACATGGGTGTGCGTTGCTACCTCTTGAGCACTGCGTTGGTTTTCCCTTGAAGAGGAAAGGGTGATGCAATAAAGTAGCGTAAGTATTTCCCTCAGTTTTTGAGAACCAAGGTATCAATCCAGTAGGAGGCCATGCTCAAGTCCCTCGCACCTACACAAACAAATAAAAACCTCGCAACCAACGTAATAAAGGGGTTGTCAATCCCTTCACGGTCACTTACGAAAGTGAGATCTGATAGATATGATAAGATAATATTTTTGGTATTTTTATAGTAAAGATGCAAAGTAAAATAAAAGGCAATAAAATAGCTAAGTGTTGGAAGATTAATATGATGGAAAATAGACCCGGGGGCCATAGGTTTCACTAGTGGCTTCTCTCAAGAGCATAAGTATTACGGTGGGTGAACAAATTACTGTTGAGCAATTGATAGAATTGAGCATAGTTATGAGAATATCTAGGTATGATCATGTATATAGGCATCACGTCCGCGACAAGTAGACCGACTCCTGCCTGCATCTACTACTATTAGTCCACACATCGACCGCTATCCAGCATGCATCTAGAGTATTAAGTTCAAAAGAACAGAGTAATGCTTTAAGTAAGATGACATGATGTAGAGGGATAAACTCATGCAATATGATATAAAACCCATCTTGTTATCCTCGATGGCAACAATACAATACATGCCTTGCTACCACTACTGTCAATGGGAAAGGACACCGCACGATTGAATCCAAAGCTAAGTACTTCTCCCATTGCAAGAAAGATCAATCTAGTAGGCCAAACCAAACTGATAATTCGAAGAGACTTGCAAAGATAACCAATCATACATAAAAGAATTCAGAGAATATTCAAATGTTGTTCATAGATAAACTTGATCATAAACCCACAATTCATCGGTCTCAACAAGCACACCGCAAAAGAAGATTACATCGAATAGATCTCCACGAGAATCGTGGAGAACTTTGTATTGAGATCCAAAGAGAGAGAAGAAGCCATCTAGCTAATAACTATGGACCCGAAGGTCTGAGGTAAACTACTCACACATCATCGGAGAGGCTTTGGTGTTGATGTAGAAGCCCTCCGTGATTGATGCCCCCTCCGGCAGGACGCCGGAAAAGGCCCCAAGATGGGTTCTCATGGGTACAGAAGGTTGCGGCGGTGGAATTAGGTTTTCGTGGATGCTTCTGTTGGTTTGGGGGTATGTATGTATATATAGGAGGAAGAAGTACGTCGGTGGAGCAACATGGGCCCCACGAGGGTGGAGGGCGCGCCCAGGGGGGTAGGCACGCCCCCCTACCTCGTGCCCTCCTGGTTGCTTTCTTGACGTAGGGTCCAAGTCCTCTGGATCACGTTTGTTTCGAAAATCACGTTCCCGAAGGTTTCATTCCGTTTGGACTCTGTTTGATATTCTTTTTCTGCGGAACTCTGAAATAGGCAAAAAACAGCAATTTGGGCTGGGCCTCTGGTTAATAGGTTAGTCCCAAAAATAATATAAAAGTGTATAACAAAGCCCATTAATCATCCAAAACGGAATATAATATAGCATGAAGCAATCAAAAATTATAGATACGTTGGAGACGTATCAAGCATCCCCAAGCTTAATTCCTGCTCGTCCTCGAGTAGGTAAATGATAAAAACAGAATTTTTGATGCGGAATGCTACTTGGCATAATTTATTAATGTAACCCTCTTAATTGTGGTCTGAATATTCAGATCCGAAAGATTCAAGATAAAAATTTAATGTTGACATAAAAGCAATAATACTTCAATCATACTAACTAAGCAATTATGTCTTCTCAAAATAACATGGACAAAGAAAGTTCATCCCTACAAACTCATATAGTTTAGTCATGCTCCATCTTCGTCACACAAGAATGCTCTCATCATGCACAACCCCGATGACAAGCCAAGCAATTGTTTCATACTTTAGTAATCTCAAAAAAATTCAACCTTCACGCAATACATGAGCGTGAGCCATGGATATAGCACTATGGGTGGAATAGAATATAATGATGGGGGTTATGTGGAGAAGACAAAAAGGAGAAAGTCTCACATCAACGCGGCTAATCAACGGGCTATGGAGATGCCCATCGATTGATGTTAATGCAAGGAGTAGGGATTGCCATGCAACGGATGCACAAGAGCTATAAATGCATGAAAGCTCAACAAAAGAAACTAAGTGGGTGTGCATCCAACTTGCTTGCTCAAGAAGACCTAGGGCATTTGAGGAAGCCCATTGTTGGAATATACAAGCCAAGTTCTATAATGAAAAATTCCCACTAGTATATGAGAGTGACAAAACAAGAGACTCTCTATCATGAAAATCATGGTGCTACTTTGAAGCACAAGTGTGGAAAAAAGGATAGTAGCATTGTCCCTTTTTCTTTTTTTTGGGCCTTTTTTTTTATTTTGCCTTTCTTCTCTTTTTTTTGGGACAATTCTCTATGAATGATGATCATCACACTTCTATTTATTTACAACTCAATGATTACAACTCGATACTAGAACAAAGTATGACTCTATATGAATGCCTCCAGTGGTATACCGGGATAGCAATGAATCAAGATTGACATGTATGAAAAATTATGAACGGTGGCTTTGCCACAAATACGATGTCAACTACATGATCATGCAAAGCATTTGTCCAAGTATATACTTTGGGTGTCATCTAAACAGTGCGTGCATGTGTGGTATCCCTTGTTTGTCTGTCCTGAAAGGTTACTAAGAGCATGCCAATCATTGATGGTTACAAACAGCAACGCATGTAGGTTAAATTCCTGCTGGTCTTTCTCATCCCACACACGTACACCTTTTCCATTCCATAGTTGTAAAAGTTCTTCAACTAATGGCCTTAGGTACACATAAATGTCGTTTCCGGGTTGCTTAGGGCCTTGGATGTGAACTGGCATCATAATGAACTTCCGCTTCACGCACATCCAAGGAGGAAGGTTATAGATACATAGAGTCACGGGCTAGGTGCTATGATTCACTACAAAAAAAGACACATCCGTGACATTTTGGGCCAAACGAAATTTTTTTCTGTCATACTTATGACACTTGTATGACGATAATTGTGACAAAACCTGGTATCATCATAGATGTGGTGGGCTCCTACTTCTATGACAAAAAATCATGACAGAAATGGGCTTTTCGTCCTGGGCGGGCCGGAGACGCAACTGCATGACATTCTTTGGGCCATCCATGACGGAAAAAACCGTGGTAGAAGCGAGGGCGAGGAAAATATCGGGGAGTTCCCGGTTGCGGTGGGTAGTCGGGGGCCGAGTGATGCGCGTTTCTCTCGTACGTACGCGCGTGTGTGCAAGGCGTTGCGCTCTAATTGAACCCGAGCAAGGCGTTGGGCTCTAACTGAACCCGGGCGATTGCACTGCAGGCTACACGTTACTGAACCCGAGCGATCAATCGATCCCTTACTGTTAACTGAAGCCGAGTGATTCCTTCGCTACTGCTGCTAACTGAAGCCGATCGATGCTGCCTCTGGATGTACAGTGAGCGTTGTTGGGGGGGGGGCTTGGATGAACAGTTCCCGGTGGGGGGTTGGATGAACAGGACCCCGTGGTAGTAGAGGCCGTTGTCGCTGGATGAACAGTACCCCGATTGATCGAGCCGGTGGATGAACATGACCCCGTGGAGGGCTGGATGAACAGGACCCCGTGGAGGGCTGGATGAACAGGACCCCATGGAGGGCTGGTTGAACAGTAGCCGGTGGAGGGCTGGATAAACATTAGCCCATGGAGGGGTGGTTGAACAGGACATCGTGGAGAGGGCTGGTTGAACAGTATCCAGTGGAGGAGCGCGCGGTGGAGGCTGGATGAACAGGAGCCGGTGGATGAACAGGTGGAGGCTGGAGGAGGTCGACGGTGGATGAACAGTTGCCCGTGGAGGCTGGAGGAGGTCGACGGTGGAGATGAACAGTATCCCGTGGAGTCCCATTTTGCGGTACGCCACACCCCTCCCGATGAACAGGACCCCCGTGTCGACCGTAGCGCTCCAACACAAGTCCGTTTCCTCTGTTTTGCGGTACGCCAGATCCCTCCCGATCAACAGGACCCCGTTTCCACCGTAGGAGGTCCGTTTCCTCCATTTTGCGGTATGCCAGACCCCTCCCGATGAACAGGATCCCATTTCGACCGTGGTCGGTCGAACACAAGGACGTTTCCTCCGTTCTGTGGTACGCCAGGCCTCGTTTCCGTTGGCTGTTCCGTCCAAGCCGGTTGGCACCCGATGTACACGACGACGCATTCCGTTCCGACCCAGCCGGTTGCCACCCCATGATCACGATGACGGAGTAGCTTCTTCGTTCTGACCCAGCCATGTACACGAGCCCTGGCCGTACGTATGCGCGAGTAGGCGTTCGAGACCCCTCCCGTATGTACGTACGTGGCCGTATTTACTTTCTTGCACCCTGGCCGCTGTGAGTACGTGTACATGCTACGTGCACGCCTCTACTACGACACGTGCGCGCCTCTACATCGGCCAGTATGTACGTACACATTCGCGACCAGAATGACAACGCTACGTACGCTTCGACCAGGTGGGTCCCGACTGTCAGGCACTTCCTTGCGTGTGAAGATGTAGCTGGTGCATCCCAGCAGTTAGGGGGACGAGTCATTTTTTTCCCCGTAATATGGACGCACTTCCTTGCGTGCGAAGATGTAGCTGGTGGGTCCCAGCAGTCGGGGGGGGGGTGGAATCATTTTTTTTTGCCCGTAATATGGACGCACTTCCTTGCGTGCGAAGATGTAGCTGCTGGGTCCCAGCAGTCAGGGGGAGAAAACATTATTTTTCAGGGTAAAAGGATGCAGTTGCATGCATGCGTCCATGGGCGTGGTGCGTCCCCACTATCAGCCTCTCACGTACGCTCATCTTTTGATGACTCTCGGTTGTTAACCACGTTGACCACACCGTGCCGAGCGCACCAAGGCCGGTGGACGACGGCGAGGCCCTAGACTGGAACGACCCGGAGATGGGGAAGATGCGACAGTGGAGTCGCAGATGGAGAGGAGTGGGAAACTTGACTGGTTCGGGTGCGCGGCAGCACTGCCGCCCACGGGAGACATGAGCAAGAACAGAGGTTGAGGAAGGAGCATGGCTGTTGGATTAAGATCCAACGGTCCAGCTGCTAGAATCATTTGTTGATTAAGTTGACAAAGCCCTGCATACACGTTTGCTTAGTAGGCCCCCAAGTCAGCCACCAAATCTGCCGGGTCCCAGCTGTCATTGGGAGGAATGATTTTTTCGCATAACAAGGAGGCACTTCCTTCCGTGTGAAGATACAGCTGGTGGGTCCCAGCTGTCAGGGGGAGGAAAGAGCTTAATAAGGAGGAACTTTCCTTGCGTGCGAGCATGGACCTCTTCCGATGACTCTCGTTTGTTGACCACGCCGCGCCGAGCGCAGAGAGGCGATGGACGATGGCGAGGCCCCAGACTAGAATGTCCCGGAGATGGGGAAGACGCGGCAGTGGGTTCGCAGTCGGAGAGGAGTGGGAAACTTGACTGGTTCGGGTGCGGGGTGGGCCTACACTCGGCAGAGAATAACAGGACATGCGGAGTGGAGGGATGGCCTGGCTGTCGGCGGGGTAGCGTTTTGCTGAGGCGCGCAAAACAACGCCGCTGGACGCCGGAGGCTGGAGCAGGCAGTCCCAGCAGTGCTGGGGGAAGACGAGAGATTGAAGAAGAATGCCGACCGTTGGATATAAATCCAATGCCTTCTTAGGCTTCGACCTACTGGCCCACATGTCAGCCAGTCCATTTGTATTTTAGTCCATTTGGTGGGCTAGGTGAAACAATGATTTAGCATCTATGCAGCCCATTTATATATATGGTGGAATTTAAAGCCCATTTGCATTTTTCTCGAAATCCGCGGACTTGCTGGGCTGGGTGAAAATATCATGTTGGGCTGGACGGAGAAATGTTATAAAAACATAAACACATGTTTGCACGTCTATTATTGCATTGGTTAGTAAAATCTTTGGAAGCTTATGTACGCAATAACTAGGAGTTAACTTGCCAAGTTATATATAAACAATTATTATTATTATTTTGTAAGAACTTTCAACTTACGAAATGAAAATATCATTTTAATTTGATGAGTTAATAGGACGTGGGGTATTATTATTTTTTAGGCTAGACGTGGGACATTTGAGTTGGTTCTAGGGAAAAGTACTAGGAGAAAACTCAGTTTACATCAAAAAGAAAGTGGGAGAAAATTCAGATATAGAATTAATGAAAACGAAAAATAAAGGAAGTGGGAAGGTCTATAAAATGGTTGGACGAATGACAGATTTAACGGATACTTATGTTGTTTCTATTATATATATATGTAATAAAATAAGATATAAATATAGGTTCAGTTTTGCATTCTTATAGAAAACATAGGTTCAGTTTTGCATTCTTATAGAAAAATAGAACTGAGTTGTGCGTCGTCTTGAAAAAACAAACATAACTTGGGCTGCTGATGTTATAGACAAGCTTGGTTGGGAGGCCCAGAGGCCGCTTGATACCTGTTGGATCCAAAAAATGTTGAAACATGTCGTGGGCTGCCCATGTTAAACAACAAAACCTAGGCCATGGACCTGGTGGGCCTGGGACTGTCAGCCTCTTGACGAACAGTTGTCTCTCAATTCCTCTTGTTTTGCTGACCATGTTGGGAATGACAGACGGTGGCGCCGCGACGAGAGCACCAAGGCGGAGGACGACGTCGAGACCTCGAACTGAACAAACCGGAGCGGGGGAAGACGCAGGCAGAGGGGAGTACGAGGGTTGACTTGTTCGGGTGCAGGTTGGGCCGGTGGAGCTGCCGCCGCCGGACAATGTGTGGGAGTAGAGGGATGGCCTGGCCAATGCCATAGGCTATGATGGCCAGCCGCTGTATAGGAAGAGGATGAAAGATTACAAAATAAAGAAATACAAATGGATAGGTGGTTGGTCCCATATGTCTGTGTACGAGACCTGCTGGGTCCACCTGAGAAGGAGAATATGTTGGGAGGAAGGAGATTCAAAGCACGACAGCCGAGTGAACTAGTTTTTGTAACGTACAAGTGAACTAGTTACATACATAAGCAAATAGCCACTAAAAAAGCAAACAGGTTAATGGGTTCTTAAAAGAAATATTTCAAACAAAACAGATAATTACGACACATAGGCTAATGCTTGAAACACTCATATGATAAAGGTGCTTATAAACAGATAAAGTACAACATCTAGACCTTCCTGGCACACTTGATCATGACGCTGTGGCTGTCTGTGTACTCGTCGGTTACGGGAAGCAGACACGCCCTCATGTCCAAGATCCGCCTGTACATGGCGTAGCATGCGTATGCGTCCTTGGCCGTGTAGGTTATGTAGGCTAGATTCAGAGGTACCTCCAACGTGTTCAGGTCCTTGGTATCATTCTCTTCTTTCATGTTGGCGTATCAGGGGTCGATGATGGTCTCGGCGAGGTCAACCACGGAGTCCTTCTCCTGCCCGTTGCCAATGATCTTGTATTGCTTCTGGATGTCGACAAGCTTGTTGCACCAGATGGCCGAATCGTCGCGTTCTTCCTTCTCTCCACCGTAGCGAAGGTGCAGTCGGCATTGCCGATGAAACGAGCGAATGCTCCAAAACCTCTGATGGCCCTACAGCAGTGGTAGACGAGAACCTCGTCCCGCACATATACCTGGGCGACAGTGATCCGCTGGTGCCTGTCAGGAGACGAGTGGATGGGCACAAGGTCTAGTCCTGCGACCTTGTGTTTTCTCGTCCTGTAGGTATTGCTTGAACTCGGTGAGGCAGAGCTTCACCAAGTGCGGATCGTTGGTGTACATCACATTCAACTTGGTGCAGCCATAGGACTGAACGGCGAACTGAAAGGGGAACTCCTTGCTGAAGTCCATATCCAGCAGGCTCACCCCTCGGATCGCCATTGGAGTCTCTTCAAGTGAACGAGTGGGTAGGGGGCGACAACAGTTCATTTTTCAGCTCTTGGGGAACCGGATTCAACAGTAAACTGACCATGTACAGGCGACAACAGTTACTACCCCTCCCTCGCCCGCCGCACGCCCGGCAGAAGATGCACCCTCGGTGCATTCAAACGCCTCCATTAAGAAACCTACTCCGGCCACAGGTCGGTTCACGAGCGGGTCTGTATTGGTACTGTAATAACAAGAGTTAGAGGTCACTTTACATAAATTTAATTAGCTTTAAAAGAAATTTATACTTAAAACAAGCAATGCATTGGCTCGTTCTATCAGTGCCACAGGATCAACATGCACAACAATTAGAATTATTATTCTCAAGACGCACACGATCAACACATTTGTCGCACTTTCACACAGATAATACTACCAAGTTTGAACGGTTTGTTATGGTTGTTGTCCTCTGCATCATCATGTCGTGTTTCCCAGCTTGCAAGATTCAGAACAAACAAATAAGATCCAAATAATAAGTACAACAAAGATGCCTACACATCTCATTGATTCCCAGCTTGCAAGATTCATAACCAACAAATAAGATTCAAATAATAAGTACAACAAATATGCCTACACATCTCATTGATTCCCAGCTTGCAAGATTCAGAACCAACCCATTAGAGCCTTTTGATAAAGTGAATATCGGGATTAAATCCATCTTGGCTAGCCGTGTCATACAACCGAAGAACTTGGCGAATGCTCTTGACTGTCACAACATCTGTAGTTGAGTATTCCTGTTTGCACAAGACAAATAAGAAGAGCCTCGTTACTATAATAATGGCACCCCTTGAACTCAACCTGCAACTCCACTCGGATGAGGCCTGCCTGGAGTTCCATGATTCAATGCATGTGCCTTTTCCTGCAGTGCACCTGAAATGAAGCAAAGATTGCATCATTCAGCTATCAAGAAGTACTTGCTCTCGTGAGCTGGCAGGTTCTTCTTTAGTAGTTGCACTAAAATTGAGGAACATTAAGGTTGGTTGTCCGGCTCATGTAAGGTGCAACTATAATTTGCTTATCCTTTTGTGCAGTTCCACTAAAATAAAGTGCCATTGTGGTGACAGTAACGGCTCATCTTGCAAAGGCTAATAAAATGTTGCACGAGATTACCAGCAGAATTTGACGGAGATATTGGAAACTCCAATCACCATTCTGTGCAGTTCCACCAAAATTGAGAAATATTGCCCACGTGACATTTTAGTTGAACTGCACAAGACACTCATTCCAAAAAAAAGTGTTTTGTGCAGTTCACCAAAAGGTCACAATAGCAACAAGGTGAAATGGATATCCATATCTGCACAAAAAGATAGAAAGTAAACAGTTGCTGGTCAATAAGAATATACGAAACATACACGAAATGAAAAGAAGCATCTTAATTATGTTCATGGCAATCACGCAAGGACAGTAGAAATTTTAAAATGTCAGCAATGCTTCATGTTACCGGAAGCATTATGATCAACAATGACATTCATCAAATATGGGATAACTTTAATGGTGGCATTTCTTGTTTACCAGATACAGTAAATCAACAGCAGCTAAAGAGTTGGTTTAAGGGCATGGGACCGTGGGGACACCAGGACACTCAGCAGCGTAAAGGAGCAACTTACTTATCATACTGGGGAAAACAGCAGGAGTACCATTTGTAACACAGTTTAATTGCATCATATCACTGGAGGCATTAGATTAACAATAACACTGGTTAGACATGTCCCTAAGGTAACTGTGTGATCGCTTCATTTTACATGCGCCCTTACATTGACAATAGCAAAAGGTTGGTATAAGGACATGCGACAGTGGACGCATCAGCACAATGTACCTACAAGGAGGCATAAAGTGGTGATGCCGAGTTTGTTCATGCTCTGTGAGGGCAGCAAATCTAATCCTGGAGACCTTTTACTATGTGAGGGTAGCAAATCTAATCCTGGAGACCTTTTATTATGTGAGGGCAGCAAATCTAATCCTGGAGACCTTTTAATATGTGAGGGCAGCAAATCTAATCACTACAAAAAAATACACTTCCGTGATGATACGTGTTTGTCACAGTAGGTCGCGTTTTTTGTCATGCATGTACATCCATGATGTTTTTATGACAGAATCAAGATGGTCATACCTGTGCTGTCGTAGAAGTGTTCCATGACATTACCAAAATTATCATCACGGAAGTGTGCACTTCCATGACGATAAATCACGCGTCACAGAAGTGCTTTCGTCAAGGGTGACCGAGACATGGCATCCGCCGTAACGGAACGCCATTAAGCTATCGGGTCGGGTTTTGGATCCGATAACCCGTTAACAGCCCCGACCAATGGGGATTTTCCACGTGTAAAATCGTCATTGGCTGGAGGAAACACGTGTCGGCTCATCGTTGGGACAGATGTCATCCACTCATTGGACAGAAGCCGCCTATGATACGTCGACACGTGGCACGGCCCAACAGAGGCCCATTCCTGTGAAAAGGCCGGCCCGTTTGACTTGGTCAAAAGGTGGCGGGCCGGCCCATGGAAAGCCTGTTAATGGCCTGTTCGCATATAGCCCATTTACAGCCCGCTAACCCAAGGCCTGTTACGCCCTATCCGAATTAGGCCCAGTAGCGTCATCTGGGCCATCCAATATGATTCCAGCCCGTTTTCACTTCTGGCCCATGTATGGCCCATGACGTCTTTCGGCCC
Source organism: Triticum aestivum (assembly GCF_018294505.1). Lineage (NCBI taxonomy): Eukaryota > Viridiplantae > Streptophyta > Magnoliopsida > Poales > Poaceae > Triticum > Triticum aestivum. The sequence goes on from NC_057799.1 coordinate 545,373,406, forward strand.
ATATGAGGCCCTATGTAACTCTTGGCCTATTAACGGCCCGTGGTGAAACTGGCCCGTAATGAACAGTGTATCACTTTACACCCATTAACGGCCCGTGGTGAAACTGGCCCGTAATGAACAGTGTATCACTTTATACCCATTAACGGCCCGTTATTCCGTTGGGCCGTTTCCAGCCCACGTTATCTTTCGGCCTTCTCAGAGCCCATTTATTATTGGGCTCATTTCCAGCATTCGTTTACTTACGGCCCGTTACTGTCATTTTCTGCTTGTGGGCCAAATTCAGCCCGTGGTTACAGTCGGCCCGTTTGTGGTCCGTTAATACGTTGGGCCGTTTTCATAGCATCATCAAACACGGCCTATTAACAATGGCCCGTTATGGTCGGCCCATGAACGGACGATTCCAACTCTAGCTCGTTTATGGCCATAATGCGGCCTGTTATTGGCCCATGTTTGGCCAATCGATCATACGGCCCGTATAAGGCCCATTGATGATACGGCCCGTAGAAGGCCCATTGTTTCTACGGCCCGTAGAAGGCCCATTGTTTCTACGGCCCGTAGAAGGCCTACTGTTTCTACGGCCCGTAGAAGGCCCACTGTTTCTACGGCCCGTAGGAGGCCCAGTGTCACTACAGTAAATATTAGCCCATGGTTATTGTGGCCTAGTTTTAAAAAATAGGTTATTGCAGCCACAAGCAAACCGCGAAAAAAGAACTGCACTGACTACAAGCAAACAAATAAACAAGACAAGAAGGAAATAAATAAGCAAGCAACTTATGCTAGGCTATCACGGCTATTACACATATTACATCCACTGGGCATCAAAGTTCGCCACCAGTGCAAATATAGGGAACAAAGCAGCATATAAACGCCGCAGCAAAACAAGTCCAGAACTGAAACCACTTCAGAAGAGTTCAAGAAACAATATCCTGGGTACCCATAATGCTGGCAAGATGCTTAGCAAGCTTATTAACTTTCTTTTGTTTGGCGCTTAAATCCTCCAGCGCTTGCTGTTGCACAAGAAAGTACACATCTGAATTCTGCAGGCACTTCCTCAGTCCTTCGGCTTCTTGCCGCAGCACAGCTGACTGATGCCTTTCAGCTTGTAGCTGAGACTGAAGAAGCCGAAGTGATTCAGGTAGCGAGTTCGAAGAGCTTGTGCCAGCATTACTGGCCAGTAACTCGAACACTACATCAACGCAGGACTGTGGGGTTTTATCACTGTCTACAAGATCGTTTTTATCACCTTTCTTGGAGACCAACAGGGTTGTCTCACTATCTTGAACCTTATCTGCATTACTTTCTCTACAATTGCATAGTGGGGGTGCTCTTCTCCAATATTCTGTTTGCATACTACAAGAGAAACAAGTAGACACATCACATGTTTAGCTTGTAGTATACGAAACTCATTTTGGTAAACCGGTTCAGTAGTAAGGTGGACAGGAACAGCATGAAACAAACATATATCTATGTACTATGGTCACTGTATTGTCCATATCATTCTAGTTTATGTTCCCTAATCAAGATAGAGACAGAGTTCAACTCATATATTTTTAAGACACAGTAGCGTAGACATAATATAAGTGTGAGAAACTACACAACATTGGCAACACTTGTAATGTGCATCACATGAGAACATAACTGTTTATACAACTTAAACTGAAATCAACATAGAGCAAGAAGTTAGAACAACAATCCAGTTAAAGAAATAGGTTTAAAACATACCTGTTGCGCCATTGGAGTTTCAATTGGATCCTTCAAATTCGAAAGTAGTTGGTATGAGTAAATATAGTGATGCAACAGCAAAGGAGTATGGACCATAGCTACGGAATCTGACCTGAGAACAGTTGCTCTTCTGCTTTAAACGTGGAGTTTGGGTTAGCTGTGGTGGTCTTCGTGCTTTGGGCACTGCAGTAGCTTTACAAACTGCTCGTGTGGGGGTACTCTGTGGTGGACATGGTGCTTTGTCAACTATAAGTGGGTTACTATCTGCTGGGGTTGCAGTTAGATGGGTTGTAGCTGGTTCTCTGCCCAACGGTGTAAGTGTGCAATCTGGAAGAGTCTCGATTATGTGTGGTGGGGCTAGTTTGTGGGCCAGTACAACCATGGTTCTATCCGTATCGACGGGTAGCACTGTCTTTTGTGAAGAACGGGTTTTTGCTCCCTTAGATACTCCCATCACCCCCTCCAATTCAAATGGCTGATAAACAAGAAAAGAAATTGAATGTACAGACATTGTATGATAGACAGATGTGGTAATTCACATATATGTTGTCTAACCAAACAGGACATCATGACACAATTTCACATATATGATGCCTAACTTAACAGGATAGCATGACACAGTTTCAGATATATGATGGATAACTTAACATGATATAATGGCATAATTCAACATATGATGAGTACCTAAACAGGATGACATGACAAAACTATATGATGTCTTTCTAAAATAGGTTGGGATGAAATAATTCACATACATTTTGTCTAAGTATACAGGATGGCATGATATAATTGACATAATTGATTCATATACTAAGCAGCTGGCACTCGCATGTATGATCTCTAAACTAAGCAGATAGAATTCAATATTGTGCATATGATGTCTAAACTAAGCAATGCAAGACACCATATGCATCATATGAGAAATATAAACATTGCAACTTAGAGCATACACCTCAGGTGGGATATAGGACTGGTCATCTGTCTCTGAATCCTCCTCTGAGGAGCTCCCTGTAACCATCGAGATATATGCTTCAACAGGTACCATTGCCTGCTCTGAAGACCTTGTTTTCACTCCAGATTTTTCCATAACCGGCTCAAATGGCTGATACACATGAAGAGTAGTTCAATATACACAGATTGTCGACAAATGGAATACATAATGAAAAAAAGATGGCATGAGATAATTCACATATATGATGCCTGGCTCCATGGCGGTGCATAATTCACATATATGATAACTGGCTGAAAAACATGGCATTGCATAATTCACATATCTGATAGAGAAAGCAAACAGGAGGCATTCACAAAAAGCATGTCTAATCTAAGCAGATGGCATGGCAATGCAAGACACCATATGCATGATATGAGCAATATAACCCAGCCAAGTTAGAGCATGCACCTCGGGGGGTGGGGAATACGACTGGTCATCTCTCTCTGAATCCTCCTCTGAGGAGCTATCTGTAACCAGCATGAAATCTGCATCGACAGGTAGCACTGACTGCTCAGAAGACCTTGTTTTCACTCCAGATTTTCCCATGACCGACTCAAATGGCTGATGCACAGGAAGAGTAGATGAATGTATAAACATTGTTGACAAATGGAATACATTATGGAAAAAAATATGGCACAATACAATTCACATATACGATGACTGGCTAAACAGGATGGCATTGCATGATTCACGTATATGATGCCTGGCTAAGGAAGATGGCATTGCATAATTCCCATATACTCCCTCCGTTCCTAAATATTTGTCTTTTTAGAGATTTCAAATGGACTACCACATACGGATGTATATAGACATATTTTAGAGTGTAGATTCACTCATTTTGTTCCGTATGTAGTCACTTGTTGAAATCTCTAAAAAGACAAATATTTAGGAATGGTGGGAGTATGATATAGAAACCAAACAGGTGGCATTCACACAAAGCAAATCTAAACTAAGCTGATGACATATAAGATGTATAATGTAAGCAATGCAAGGCGCCATATGCATGATATGACCAACATCAGCATGCCAGGTTAGAGCAAACACCTCAGGTGGTAAACAGGCGTGGTCGGCTCCTTCTGATCTCCATCTGAACAGTTATCTTCCTCTGGAATACAATCTGGAAATGCAGGAGGGGGGGCACTCCTCCCACCATGGAGCGGCGTCAGCATGACATTATATTCGCACGCAACGGTCTTCTCTTTTTCTCTACATGTTCAGTACGATTGTGTACAATATCTGACATGCATAATAAAAAAATAGTTAGATTTTGTAAGGCCTAAGGGGTGCATGCAAAAATCAAGACTGATGGTAGCAAACGAGTGGATGGATCCAAGACTAATGATAGCAGGTAGATTATAGCTTTAGTTTAAAAAGATAGACCCAACATGAACCACATAGAAGACCCTAGATGAACTAGATAGTAGACAGATACTATTCGTTGCTGGCTCGATATGAGACCCATGGGCAATTCAAAACTCAAGATTGAACGATAAAGTAGCAGGTAATAATAACCGATGTATAATGTAAGCAAACACGAAAGACTATGACCTCTCTTCCGGAACTGTGCAGTCCTCAGGTTCATCTGCTCAGTCGATGATGGTAATGCAGTTGGCGTGGCTGCCGGCAACGGGGAAGATGATCTGAGGCGGCGAAAGGAAGTCTGCAGGGGGGATCTCTGCTGCAGTGAACGCTTCTGTCGATGGTGCACCTCAGGTGGGGTGGATGACGGCACGGCAGGAGCAGGACATAACACACAGAGTTTTCTTTGACGCCTATCTGAAAATGAAGTAAATCTATAAGGGCTCCTTAGAATTGGAGGATTCTATAAACGCAGGGACAGGAAAAACACAGGAATAGGATAGGAATGCACGTGCAAAACAGAGCATTTGGAAACATAGGATTTCAGTCAACCTGGGTGTTTGGCTCACATGAATTGGAAGAACAGAGGAATGGAGAAACAAAGTGATGCGACGAGTGTACAACCTCTTTGGCATAGCCTTGTGGACCTCAGCATCATTGGGTTGGACGTGGAGGATGGTGATGATGCTGGTGTGACTGTCGGAGGCGGGGAAGAAGATCCGAGGCCTCTAGAAACGGCGCCGAGGGTACTGCTCCGCTGTGATGGACGGTTCCATCATTGGAGCAGCTCCGCTAAGGTGTACGGCGACGAGGCTGAAGCATGACAAGACAAACAACGTTAATCTGAAGTGGGACCCTAATATCATCTGCAATAGATGATGTAAAATACATCACCAAAAAGTGCTAGATGTAAAACGCATCAGCCGTGCCACGGCCGCTCCGATAGATGCTGTAAGTACTGTTCACTCTGAACTTAACTGAAGAAAATGAACTTCACAGTCGAAACTGAATTTTACTGTCGAAACTGATTGAATTAGTAACAGAGCATTGCAATAGATGTTTAGGGCGTTCGAGCACTAGTAGCAGAGAAGCAGTGATCTAAATCAGCAGACGCTCGAGCAAGGAACGCACTAGCAGAGAGCAAGTCGTGCAGTAGCACCGCGAGCGAGTGCTAAAGCAGCAACTCCTGTAGCTGCCGGAGGTCGTGCAGTAGCCGCAGCAGCGCAAGCGAGAGCAAGAGCAGAGTAGCAGCACGAACGAAAGCAGGAGCAGTGCAGCAGCGCGACCAACAGCAAGAACAGAGCCGCAGCGCGAGCGAGAGCCGGAGCAGCTGTAGCTAGTGCCGTTGTGGAAGTCGCCGCCGAGGAAGCAACGACATGGGGGAGAGACGCCGTGGATGATGTGGCCGGCGACGGCGCCGTCGATGGAGACACGCCATGTCTGCTTGGTATCGAGCACCGGCAGCCCCGTGAGATCAAATAAAAGATAAAATGCAGCGGTGAGTGCAGAACCTCCTTGGTGGCGCCGAGTTGGCCTCGGCTTCATCGGATGAATTGGTGAGGGTGCTGCGGTTTCGGTGGGGCAGGTCAAGACGGCGCTGTGGGGATTGAGGTGGTGCGTTAGACGAGGCGAACGTCGGGGCAGCTCCTTGGAGGTGGAGGACGGGGCGGCTGATCCGGCGGGACGACGAGATTGACAACGGATCCTCATCCGGTGCGGTGGATGAGGGACGACGAGCTGTTGCGGTGGACAACGTAGTCGGGGAAGAGTCTCCCGCTGGGCGGCGGTCGGGAGGCCGATGGAGGAGCATGGGGTTTCGCGGGTTTTGGTGGCCTCGGTGTATGAATGGGGGGGGGCGAAGGGGGAGGGGAGAGCCAAGCTTAGGGACGCGCTTGTCCAAAATGTAGGGTAAGTTACCAACATACCCCCACCGGTTTGACACCGTGACGTGGAGCTTCATTTTCGGCTGAGGGGTAGAAGGGGGATTTCGCGTGTCTGGACTGCGGGAGATATTTCAGACGAGGAGGGAGTTCTCACGCGCGTCCAAATTTCGGGATAACAAGGCGCGGCGCGGGTTGAAGAAGCGGGAGTTTCAAAGCAGGTGAGACAAAAGATACTCGAGCTTGAAAATTTCGGGATAACAAGGTGTGGATTCCTTGTTCGGTAGAACAAAGTTAACGTGTAAAAAAACAATTCATACAAGACACAAGAGAGTCATGTCCCATTTTACTATATTGCTATAGATGCCATTGAAAAAACTACAAGAAAAATGTAAAAAAATCGGGAGAACAAGATTACCCTGCACAGTACCAAATCGATTCGCACTTCCCTCAACAACAACAAAAAACAAATCAATTCCCACCAAAGAAAGAGTAATGTCCCTTTTTGTATGATTACAGATGCCATGATCTCGAATTTCAATTTTTGAATCCACGTTATGTTGAATTCGAATATATCGTTAGGTGACCTTGCGGTTTATAATTGATGTAGTTGTACATTTTGATCTTCCATCATATATGAACATTTTACTCCACCATGTGAACATATATATTGTCGTCTACCATATGGACTAAATTTGAATCAATTTTCCTTATTTGAATACGATTGTTGCCAAGTTATACAATAATTTAAATATTATCTTGATAACAAAAAACATACATATAGCAGTAATCATATTTCACTATGAACTACATGTACCGTACGCTCTCCAATTCAAATATTTGTATCCATTTTATGTTGAATTCAAATCATAGTACATTATTGGTCTAGGTAGCGAAATGTTTGGGATAATATAAACCCTGTTTTCATACGTATAATTTTTGGCTGAATTGGGACAAGTTTTGGTATAAGCCTCTTGCAAAACCGGAGATTCTCTCAACAAGCCTCGTGGTTTCGAGAGGGAACGTGTCACCTTTGTGTGCGAAACGATATACGCTGCCTCCCCCCTGATTTTATTTACAGAGGCAACATAGAACTAAATGAGTGCCCTATTAAATTTTGGAATTATTTCGGGTTCATTTGGCCTTATTATACATTAATTGAGTTTCTGGACTTTTAATGTGCATAATGTAAATATGAATTGCATGCACATGCTCCGGTGCACCAAAGTGGGTTGAAAAATCACATGTGTGTCCTTGGTTGAATTTCTAGGTCCCATGGAAGAAATGAGAATGAAATTCAAACATCTGGGCGTCATGACTTGGCCGAGAACATCGAGAAACTTTGATTTTAAATTCATGTAAATCCAAAACTCGCCTGGAAATCATGAAACTTGGCATGGTGTCATGTCATGGCACTAACATGTTGTGGTAAAAAATTGGGCCGATTTGGAAGCTCGTGGTTCTAAGAGGGAACGTGCCACCTTTGAGTGTGAAACGATATACGCTGCCCCCCCTTGAGTTTCTTAACAAAGGCAACATAGAACTACATTAGTGCCCTCTTAAATTTTGGAATTATTCTGGGTTCGTTTGTCGTTTTTTATACATTAATTGAGTTTCTGGTCATTTAATGTGGATAAGTCAAATTTGAACTACAAGCACATGCTCTCGTGCCCCAAAGTTTGTTGAAAAATCACATTTGTGTCCTCGGGTGAATTTCTAGGTCCCATGCAAGAAATGAGAATAAAATTAAAACATCTGGGCATCGTGGCTCGGCCAAGAACATTGAGAAACTTGGTTTTAAAATTCTTGTAAATGCAAAACACGTCTGAAAATCATAAAACTTGGCATGGATGTCATGTCATGGTACTACCATGTTGTGGTAAAAAAATTGGCCGAATAGGAACAAATTTTGGTATAAGCTTCTTGCAAACCGAAGCTTCTCTCAAGAAGGCACGTGGTTCTGAGAGGGAACGTGCCACCTTTGAGTGCGAAACGATATACGTGTTCCCCCTTGAGTTTATTTACAAAGGCAACATAGAACTACATGAGTGCCCTGTTAAATTTTGGAATTATTCCGGCTTCGTTTGGCCTTATTTACACATTAATTGAGTTTTTGGTCATTTAATGTGCATAATTCAAACTTGAACTACAAGAACATGCTCCCGTGCACCAAAGTTGGTTGAAAAATCACATTTGTGTCCTTGGGTGGATTTCAACTCCCTCCTTCCATCTATATAGGTACTAATGCGTTTTTCGAGGCTAACTTTGACCAAACGTTAGAGCAATAATATATGGCATGCAACTTACACAAAGCATACCTTCAAATTTGTATGTCAAAGGAGCTTCCAATAATATAATTTTCATAGTATACATGTCATGTGCTATTAATCTTGTCAATAGTCAAAGGCTGTCTTGAAAAACACATTAGGCCCTATATAGATGGAAGGAGGGAGTAGGTCCCATGCAAAAAATGAGAATAAAATTCAAACATCTGGGCATCGTGGCTCGGTCGAGAACATTGAGAAACTTGGTTTTAAAATCATGAAACTTGGCATGGTGTTATGTCATGGTAGTACCATGTCGTGGTAAATTTTTTTTGGCCGAATAGGAACAAATTTTGGTATAAGCTTCTTGCAAATCGGAGCTTCTCTCAAGAAGGCTCGTGGTTCTGGGAGGGAACGTGTCACCTTTGTGTGCATAATTCAAATTTGAAATACAAGCACATGTTCCAGTGCACCAAAGTTGGTTGAAAAATCACATGTGTGTCCTCGGGTAAATTTCTAGGTTTCATGCAAGAAATGGGAATGAAATTCAAAATTCTGGGCGTTGTGGCTGGGTTGGAAACATTGAGAAACTTAGTTTTTTAATTCCTGTAAATCCAAAACACGCATGAAAATAATGAAACTTGGCTTGGTGCCATGACATGGCACGAACATGCTGTGGTAAATTTGCAGTCCGATTTGTGAAGGCGCACACATTAACAATCAACAAAGTCATTTTGGAACAAGTGCTGTCACGTTACAATCGGTAACACAAGTATTATTGAAACTGTGGGCGTTCTACTTACTAGTACCATTTACGTGCCGCCATGCGTCCCCATTTTTTATTAGCTAGGAGGCGCCGTGCAGGGTAGCTATTTGAGTACGAGAGGCGTGCGATCAGACCCCTGCGCGTGCTTATCGGGAGGAGAGCCCTTTGACCTCCATCTGCCGTCCACCTCTCTCCCAAGGTCTCCATTAATGGCGCCCGAGCCTCTGTTTAATGGCGTGGCTATGTCTCACTCGACTGAGATTTAAGAGATAAAAAAGAAAATCTGAAAGCACGGATCTTGATGTAAGATCCGACGGACCTATATAGCATCTACTGCGACTTATAGCAAGACTGATGAATATATAAGGACGATTAATTTTTTTCGATCAAAGAAGGGCTTGCCCCTTCCGATTTTCATTACTGAAAACCACCACAATTCACAAGAAGTTCAGCACAACTCCAGCCTAACACGAAGGACTAAAATCTACCAGATTGAAATCGCAACATCCCAAGAGGACAACAAAGGCCAAACATCCGCGCTGAACCCAACATTTCACAACCAACGACACAATCCACATCCTAAACCGATTATTACATCAAAAGAAACCAGGAAACTGAAGGAAGCCCAGCAGCAACTAGAAGAACAGCAACGCCAGGGTCGTCACAACAAGAGTTTTCTTCATTCCAGCCTCGCAACATTGGTCTTCCACAGAAAGATAAGGACGATTAATTGTCTTACATAATTAGAAAGATAATTAAAAAAGCCACATGCGGCTACGCCCGAAATACACAAGGGCAAAAGAAGAAGGAAGACAAGGATCTGGCTCGCTGATCTCTACTTTCTTGATGCGTTGCTGCAGGCCACGGGAACTAGTCTCCGCGGCGAGCGGCGATGAGCTCTTTCGTGTCCTCAAGACGCTGCTTGAGAACATCCACGGATTCCTCCACCAGCCTTTGGCGCTCGTTGCGGAGCATGTCATTCTCGTCCATAAGTTTCTTGACGATGACGCCGGTCCTCTTCAACAAGGCACTGGTCTCCTCCTGCTGGTCTGCACTTCGGACGATCTTCTCCCTCAGCAGGCCGCGCTCGGCCCGGAGCCTCTCATTGCCCTCCCTTAGTTGCCGGATGACGCCGGTAGCCTGTTCAAACGAGGCTTTCATGTCATCCTGCAACCTCGCCCAGCCAGAGATCTGATCCATCTGGCTATGGACGATCGCATGCATGCGCCTGTAACAGTCGCCTGCCCGCGAGAAATTTTCCCAGGCCGTCGCGGCGCGGCGGGACATCTCTGCTGCATTCATGGCACGGCGAGACATCTCTGCTGCTTCTGCGGCGCGGCCGGACCAGTCCGCTGCATCGACGGCGCGACGGGACCTCCGTGCTGCTTCAGCGGCGTGGCGGGACCTCTGTGCTGCTACTTCCGCGCAGCGGGACATGTCGGCTGCTCTCGCAGCGAGGCGGGACATCTCTCGTGCTTCCGCTTCCATGGTCGCCTCTCCCTGGTGGCAATCTCTCGACCCAGAACTCACGCTGGCCATGGCAGACGCAAGGGAAGGATGCTGAATGACTTGTTTGTTTTTGTGGATGAGGAGTTGAGGAGGAATGTGCAGTCATCTTGGCATACTAGTATTTATAACCGAGTACTAATACGCTCCTAAGTGGGAAACCATTTAGGTTGTGATCGCTGTGAACAGGTTTGCAATTCAATATAGCGTGGTACTAATACGCTCCTAAGTGGGAAACCGTTTAGGTTGTGATCGGTGTGAACAGGTTTGCAATTCAATATAGCGTGGAGTAATTTGGAATGTGACGAGACGCAAGCTCAAAATTTATTGACGGTTCTAGTTTCGAAGTGCGGCACTATTCCTGGATGGAGTACTTCTTTTTCTACTCCCTCCTTTCCGGTTTTATAGGGCTTATCTCAAAATTTTAGTTTTTCCATTTATAAGGCTCAATTTGGTTGTTCCCCAACACATGTTCAGATTCCAAGGTGCATTAAATCATTGCATGCAAGTATTAAGAGAAAATTGACCAATGCATGTACTTTATGCATGCATGCATTGCGATTAATGCATTTATAAACATAATTTTTTGAGAAAAACAAGAGCATTAATTAGGTGCTTTTGCAAACTACAAAAAATATTCCACCACTCACCATCTTGGTTGGTGAGATTTTTGAATTAAACCCTATAAACCGGAAAGGAGGGAGTACTGCTGTGTACGTGCAATAACTGGCACCGTCGTATACATATCTTACGGTTAATGGGGTGTTCGACAGGTATAGCCGCGTGGCGAGCTCTAGGCCAGTCTTTTTTTCAGACGCATTAAACCTATCTCTCGGGACTTCTCGCACGCACCATCGTGCCGCCCACAAAAACTTGTACTCTGAGTTTAGTAGTACGTTATACAGGAAGAGAAGAGGTGCACACACGTACTCGTCCTCTCACACACGCGTCTGTTTTTCTCGAAAAGGAGGATGATGACCCCCGGCCTCTGCATCTGGGAGTCACACACGCATCTGTAGCTACGAATTGTAGTGTTCTCAACCATCCGATTGGCTGTATCATGGATGTACCTATATACTAAAACATGTCTAGATACATCTATATTTTGACAAATGGAAGGCATGTATTGTGGAACGGAGGGAGTGCTTGTCATCAAAATGGATAAAAAGGGGCGTATCTAGAACTAAAATACGTCTACATACATCTCCTTTTATCCATTTTGATGACAAGTAGTACTTCTTACCCAAAGGAACTTTATATCCAACATACACAAAATATCCGTTCGACCGTTGGAAATTACTGATCTGATGTCGAAGTAATTGCTACATCGCCACCAAAACCCACCATTTCTTAAGCTAAAGTAGACCAAGATAATCCCTATATTAGCATATTACTAAGATAAACAGAAGGCACTGTAGAAACATTTAGGACGTGAGCTTGTCAATCTGAATGTGGAGGGACACAAGCTTAGCCTCGGCCAGCAGCTTGGGGGGAACTGTCAAGAAGGTCAGCTCCTGCACGTCGACGTCGCCGGGATCCTTGCTGCTTGTCACCTCCATTTCCACCTTGACGGTGTCGGTCGTGCCTTTGGGCTCCCTCGGCGGGCCGTTCGCCCATAGCTTGGCCACGTAGTGCGGCAGTGGGGACGCCCCCGCTCTGATGCAGACAAACGACACGGCGATAGGCGCGCCGATGTCGAGCACGCCGCCGACCAAGAAAAATGTGCGGCGGTCCTCCTCCGCGAACAGCAAGAGCCGTGGCTCCGACAGTGGCACTTGCAGCTGGAGCACCTTGCCGTACTGGATCCTGTGCACGGGCATGGGATGCGCGGTGCTGATGTGGTGGTAAAGCGCCGGCGGCGGGCCTTCGTAGCCGCAGACGGGCACAGGGCATTTGCAGGGCGCGAGCGGACACACGCTCTGGTGATCGGCGAGCTTGTGGTAAGTGACGTAGAGCCCACAGCCTTCGTGCGGGCACTCCACCCTCACCGACGAAAGGACGGAGTCCACCGCCGTGTTCCGCACGTCGAAGCCACCACCGCGCTCGCACTTCTGGCACTGCCGCTGGTTCCCGGGGCGCTCGACGCGGCAGTCCGCGCAGGCCAGGGGCCCTCCCTTGCACTGCAGAAATCAATCGAACAACACATCAATCAATAAACCTGCACCTTGCTCAATCAGCCGAATGGACGAGGTGTATTCGAACCTCATACACTAGAGGCGTCAAGGGGCGGAGGCACAAGGGGCAGTGGAGCACGGTGAGGTCCATCGAGACCTTAGAGAGCTCCATTGTCGGGTCCTGTTCGGTCTGCATGATCTCGCCCTCCTCGTGGACAACCATCTCTCGACTTGGGCCGGGGTATTACAAAGCTTTACCGTCACATATTTTATACTACTTCAAGGTGCATTAAATCAACACATGCAAGTATCAAAAGGAGAGTCACGGCATGCATGCATGCGTTGTAATTAATGCATCGGTAAACGCAAATTATTGAAATATATCGAGTGCAGTGCTTTGATGTGTCACGTCCACTACTAGGAAAAGGGCTATAGATAATATGGACACTAATGGCGCACCAGACATGCGGTGCGCCACTCCTATATAGCAGTGGCGCACCGTGTGCTGGTGCGCCATTAGTGTGATAGACACTAATGGCGCACCACAACCATGGTGCGCCACTACTAACAATTTTTTTCTTTTTTCCAAAAATACTAATGGCGCACCGGGGCACAGTGCGCCATTACTAGTTTTAACTAGTAATGGCGCACCAGTCACCCCGTGCACCACTACTATCATTTTTTTGCAAAATTACTAATGGCGCACTGCCAGCTGGTGCGCCATTAGTAACCAGGGTTACTAATGGCGCATTTGTGGGTGGTGCGCCATTAGTAACCTGGGACCAGCTAGATATTTTGGACAGCCACCTACACACTCACTTTCCCCACTTCATTCTCTCCACCTCCTCCTCCAAGCTTGTCTCGGCTGCCTCCTCCTCCTCACCTCATTTGCACCATAAATTCATCCAAATTAAGTGGTTAAATTACCTTTTTTTGATAGGTAAGTAAGGGGAAAGCTTTCTTTATGTTGTAGATCTACTTTTTTCTCCCTCCAACAACGTGCACATGCACTTTTTATGGCCTAGCTAGATCTATGTATGTTTGTGGTGTTGCATATATGTTTGTGTTTGCAGGTACCGGTATTTGAAATGCGATAGTTGCCAATATTTTGCCGGAATGTTGATTCATTTCCGTTTCGGCGAGAATTTTGGCACTATGCATTCTTTTTGGTCCTATTTTTAGGCAAAGTCATGCCAAATTTTTTCTTGGTTCTAAAATATCGTTTTGCTCTACCCCGCAGGCGACCATGGTCCGCACGATGACCGAAGGCATCGTGAATAGGTTTTTGAGCTCCGCGAAGGCCGAGATGCTTCAAAAGAACGAGACGGAGATAAGATGTCCGTGTCGAAGATGCAAGCTGAGGAGCCTTATGGACCCGGATTCCGTACAGGTGCGGGACCACCTGCTCTTGCGTGGTTTCATGGATGGCTATCGGTGGCAAGGTGATGAAGATGATTATGAAGTCGTCCATGGGGGCCGGGCAAGAAATGAGGAAGGGCAGCAAGACAACCGCGGCGAGGGCGGGCGAGAAGACGAAGAATCTCCAGGACATGATCACGAAGTAGATGCAGTACACAGTCATCATGTAGAAGATGCCGGACATGATGATGAGGAAGATGCCGGAGCAGACGAAGGGCATGATCATGAAGATGAAGATGCCGGAGTACGACGATGGACCATCGATGGGCTGGGTGCAGGACCCTCATATTCAAGAGCTGCTTCTCAAGCAGACGGATAACATAAGAGCTGCCGCCCGAGAGAAAGCCAAGCTGGATCAACTGGAGATAGACGCGGTTACTCCATTGTATGAAGGATGCAGGCCCGAGGATACCCGCCTGAAAGTAACGCTCATGGCTCTGGAGATGAAGGTAAAACACAAAATGACCGACGCATGCTTCGACGAGAACATGTCATTCTGGCACGAACGTCTTCCCAAGGGGAACAAGTGCCCGACCAGTTTCGAGGAGGCGAAAAAAAATCGTGTGTCCTCTGGATTTACCGCACGTGAAATACCATGTGTGCATGAACAATTGCATCATTTCTTGGGACGAGCACGCGGAGTCTACCATATGTCCGGTGTGCGGCGTCACTCGATACAAGAAGAGGAAGAAAGCTCCTCAAAAAGTGGTGTGGTACTTTCCAATCAATCCTCGTCTGCAGCGGTATTTCGCGGACCCTAAGGTAGCAAAGCTCTTGTGTTGGCACGCGGATAGGGAGGAGAAGAAGCGAGAAGATGACGCAAATGATCCGGAGATAAATAAAAAAGACAAGATGCTGAGTCACCCTAAGGATGGGAGCCAGTGGCACCGATGGAGTCAATCCGTTTGGCAGCCAGAGAAGCACACATAGCACCTGGCCTGTGTTTGTGTGGATGTACAACCTTCCCCCCTGGTTGTGCATGAAGAGGAAGTACATTCACATGAGTATGCTAATTGAAGGGCCGAAACCACCAGGGAATGACATCAATCTGTATCTGGGGCTGCTGAAAGAGGAGCTAGACACGCTGTGGAAAACGCCAGCCAATACGTGGGACGCCACAGAGAAAGAATATTTCCCTATGAGAGCCGCACTGCTCACAACGGTGCACGACTATCTCAGTTACAGATATGTCGCGGGGCAGGTGGTCCACGGATTTTCTGGATGCGTCAGGTGCATGGATGACACAACGTATCGACAGCTAGATAGAGATCCCGGGTCTTCGAAAACCGTGTTCATGGGACATCGAAGGTGGCTTCGCGATGATGACTCATGGAGGAAACGCAAGGATCTGTTCGATGGTGAAACTGAAACCCGAAGACGCCCGCGTACGAGGAGCGGCGAGGAAATAGACGAGCTGTTGAAAAATTGGAAAGATTGCGCACTGCCGGGAAAGAAGCAAAGGCGCCAGAGCCGGGAAAGAAGCGAAAGGCGCAAGAGCCACTGCTGAAGGTATGGAAAACGAGGTCTGTTTTCTGGACTTGCCGTACTGGAAGATCCACCGTGTGCCTCACAGCCTTGATGTCATGCATATCACGAAGAACGTGTGCGAGAGTCTGCTTGGTACCCTGCTCAACATGCCAGAGAGGACCAAAGATGGGCCGAAAGCAAGGGCAGACTTGAAATCAATGGGCATCAGGGAGGAGCTTCACGCTAATGATGATGATGATGAGGCGAAGCAGGACACGGAAAGTCGTCGCAAAGGCAAAAAGGCCAAGAAGACCGGAAATGACTTCCCTCCCGCGTGCTTCACTCTAAGTCAGGAGGAGATCGATCAGTTTTTCACCTGCCTCGTAGGAGTAAAACTTCCTTACGGTTACGCGGGGAAGATAAGCAGATACCTAGACTCAGCGAAGCAGAAGTTCAGCGGGATGAAGTCTCACGACTGTCACGTGCTGATGACGCAGATACTTCCAGTTGCAATCCGTGGGATCATGGACGCGCACGTCCGTGAAACGCTATTTGGCCTATGCAACTTTTTCGACGTCATCTCTCGGAAGTCGGTTGGCGTGAGGCAACTCAGAAGGCTACAGGAAGAGATCGTGGTGATACTATGCGAGCTTGAGATGTACTTCCCGCCCGCATTCTTCGACGTTATGGTGCATCTGCTGGTCCATATCGTGGAGGATATCATCCAACTCGGGCCGACGTTCCTGCACAGCATGATGCCGTTCGAAAGGATGAATGGTGTCATCAAAGGATACGTTCGCAACATGTCACGTCCAGAGGGAAGCATAGCCAGGGGCTTTCTGACCGAAGAGTGCATCTCCTACTGCACGAATTATCTAGGCATCGAGAACCCCGTTGGTCTGCCCGTCAACAGGCACCTCGGCAGGCTCGCTGGATGGGGTCACCGTGAGGGTCGCCGCGAAATGCATGTCGACTTCGAGGGTCGACTCGCCGACTTTGAAAGAGCAAACCTAGTCGCGCTACAACACATAGACGTGGTCGATCCTTGGGTGGTAGAGCACAAAACCTTTATTGAGAAGACGTACAATGACCGAGGCCAACAGAGGACGGACGGAGATATAATCAAAGAGCACAACTCATGTTTCACGCGTTGGTTCAAGCAGAAGCTTTTGTCGTACCCTTTACATGAGGATTCTTCCGCGGAAGAACAACTCATATTCGCCTTGTCACAGGGCGCCGAGCACAACCTGATGACGTATGAGGCGTACGATATCAACGGCTACACATTCTACACCGAGGGAAAGGACATGAAGAGCGATGGTTATCAGAACTCCGGGGTAACGATGGAATCCTACACCGGTAACGACAAGGACAGATACTACGGAAGGATCGAGGAGATCTGGGAGCTGAGCTACGCTGGAGAGAAGGTCCCGATGTTCCGTGTCAGATGGGCCAAGAGCGTCCTAAAAGAAGACCGGTATTTCACCACCATGGTTATACCCGAAGCCAAATCCAAGACCGCGGGCGCAAACGTCACCGCGAAAAATGAGCCATGGGTACTGGCTTCCCAAGTGGACCAATGCTTCTTCATTACCGACCCGTCAAAGCCCAGTCGTGTTGTCGTGAGGAGAGGCAAAAGGAAGATCATCGGAATGGATGGAGTCGCCAATGAGCAAGACTTCGACAAGTACGGCGACCCGAAGATGGAACATGACGACGACGATGAAGTACCAGCATACACCACAAGAAGAAGCAGGACCACCCTACCTAAAGGACGTCCGTTCAAGAGAAGAACTCCATTTACGAAAAATAAGGGCAAGAAGATTGTGAATAGATAGCTAGCTAAGATCGATTGTATTTAAATTGTAGCCTTCATTTCTCGATTGTATTTCGACATATTGAAATGATATTTCTTCTGTTCTAGTGTCCTCATGAATATTTATTTATGTTTATTATGGTATTGAATTTCCAACTCACAAAAAGTATTGAATTTGTTAATATTTTTTGAACTCATGAATATTTTTAAATTTCATGGGCACTTTTTGAATTCATGAATATTTTTTCAAATTTGATGATATTTTTCATATTCAATATGAAAAAATATTGAATATTCATGAGGACACTCGATCTCGATCCCCCTCCATCTCGATCGCTATCCCCCCTCGCCAGATCCCCCTCGCCGCCAAGCACCCCCACCCTCCCCCGCTCCACCGCCGCCGAGCACCCACCGCACCCTCCCCCACTCCACCGCGGCCGCCGACCCCCGCACCCTCCCCGGCCCGCTCCACCGTCGCCGAGCACCCACCGCACCCTCCCCCGCTCCACCGCCACTGCCGACCCCCCGCACCCTCCCCGGCCCGCTCCACCGCCGCCGAGCACCCCCCGCACCTCCCCTGCTCCACCGCCGCCGACGACCCCCCGCACCCTCCCCGCTCCACCGCCGCCGACGCCCCCCCCCGCACCCTCCCCTGTCTCCTCGCTCGGTTCCCCCTCCCTCCCCCCCGAGCGCCATTGCTATACAAAAAAAGATTACTAATGGCGCACCTCTCTGGGGTGCGCCATTGCTATTCAAAAAAAGATTACTAATGGAGCACCTATCTGGGATGCGCCATTGCTATACAAAAAAAAGATTAGTAATGGCGCACCGCGTGTGGATGCGCCATTGCTATCAAAAAAATTCTAATGGCGCACCGCTCGGGGGTGCGCCATTGCTAACCCTTCCCCCCACTAAAATCCCGGCCCAGTCCCCTTACTATCTCTCACCCACCCACTGCCCCGCCCCGACCCGACCCGTACTGCGCCGCCGTCGCCGCCCCCGCACCTTCCTACTTCCCCTCCCCTCGCGCTGCTTCACCCGACTAGGTCCTCGCCGTCACCGCATCGTCCCCGCGACCACCATCGTCCCCGCACCCCACCAAGGAGTCCAGGAGCTCACCGCGGATCGAGGTCTTCTTCCACCTCCGGCCACCGCGGCCTCACCGTCGATCCGCGTCACCTCGTCAACCCCGGCCCCGCACGAGCTCGCCATCGTCTTCCTCTCGGTGAGCTGCACCGGTTCCCCTCCCCCTCCCCTCGATTTCGTCGCCGTAGACTGTCGCACCACCGCACCCCAGCTCCTGGTTGCCGCCCCCCGTGGCCGTGCTCCCCTCGGCCCCTGGCCGCGCCATTAGTCTAAATCTTGTTGATTGTATGTCTGTTTGATTAATATAATATACACGATGCATTGCTTAAGTTCATGTTCATACTGTTTAATTTCCAGTAGGAATAGGGGTGAAATAATGTCCCAGAGAATTTTATCTGAATCAGAGAGAAATTGCCTGCACTGAGATATCTTTTGATCTGGAGATCGTCATGGTGTTTGAGGAGCAGTTCAGCAATGCCTCTCTCTCTCGCAGAGGACGGCGTAGTTGACCTTTTGCCATTTTGCTTGGAAATAAAACGGGTTTTTGAAAGTCTAGATAATGCTTCAGATGTTCTCTCTCAAATCTTTTATTTTCGTTCTTTTCTGTGTGAAAGTTTCAGTGCATGGTTGATTTCATCGAAACTTGAAAAATAACACTGTAACATTTCTTCAGGTTTGACTTGTCACCATCTCGGAAGACCTTGGAGAAATCCCTCACAGAAGGTGAGATAGAGATACATGACTTTCCTACTTTGACCTGTCAGAGCGCTTTTCCGTTCTTAATTTGGAGATTTATGTATCTAGAGTTTGGTAGTTTCTTGAAACTTCCTTGCTATAAAACTAGGAACAAGGATGCTGAAGTGCCTTGCTACAGGGTTGCGTAGGTCAATTTATCAATGTTTTGAGTCTGATCTTGAACTACAGGGTTGCAATGTTTTGGTATCAACACTTGTAAAAAAAATTAGCAGGAGAATGAAGATTATAGAAAAAAATGTCTTAGTAGTGGTAAACAAGCATATAATCCCTCCCAGGTAGTAACAATAACTTTATTGAGGGGATGGTTAAGCAATGCTAGAAAAAGATAACATGATGAAATTAAAGTTACACAAACTTATGAAGGTGGGGCTGTATCTTTTTTTGAGAAACACCACAACAAGAACAGTTTCAGTACTTTTTGTAGCAATGACAAACATTCTGATGATTTTGTTGGTCAAGATTCATATCCAAATAATTGTACAGCTGCCTACATCGCTGCTGGCGCAGTCACATATTAAGCCAGCTTAAACCAGAGGGACACTTGAGCTTGCGCTAGATTGTGGTCACATGCCAAGCTAGCTTAAACCAGAGACACTTGAGTTTGTGATAGATTAATGTATGTAGCTGTTTAATTTAAACTACCTGATGCATGCAACTATCAGTATTCTACAATCTACATATGCTTGTGTGGTTGTGTTTGTGCCCATACAACTGAAGATCTGAAATCTTTTTTGTTTAAAGTACTAGCCAATTTTCTAGGTTATGCATTCTGAAAATCTTGTGTCATTTGGTTCAGCAAATGATCTTGTCTTTGTCAATGGCTCACTGCAAAAAAGAAAACTTCTTCTTTCATTTGTCACTGCTAAGAAAGATACACTGGAAAAAGGTTCTCCTTTTATTATGCTTTCTTCCGTTTATCAACAACAGAAAAGATAGGACTGAAGTGCCCTTAATTTGGAGATTTATGTATCTAGAGTGTGCAGAATTCTTTTCAGGTGTTGCAGTATGGATTTTAGTATGAGTCGTGTGTTGAACTATGTAGTGCCTCTACACTTGAACTGTATGTTGAGCTGCTAACACTGAGTAGTTTTGAGCTGTTTTACGTCGAATATGAGTTTTCCGAACTGTTTTACCTCTTAGCTTCCGATTCTATAGTCCTGGAATCTGTTAGATAAGTTGGAAAGAACTGGAATGTAGATCTGGAATGTTTCTTAGCCTGCAAGTACAAGTGAACAACTTGCTGCTATTAGATCTGGAATGGAAGCTCACATAAGTTGAGCTGCTTTTTGTCCATATGAAAGCAGAGGACCATATGGTCTGTGGCCTTTTCATCCATATGAAAGTAGAGGCACATTGTGGTGCTAGTTTGCTGGGTTTTGTCTCCGACCATCGTGTCGTGATGATTTTGCAGGTACCCCGAGAGGCCCTTGAGTTTGCCGGAATGTCGATTAACTTCCGTTCCGGCAAATTCGGGTACTCCATATGTCCTATTTTCAGCAAAGGTCATGCTGAAATTTTCCGTGAATTTTAGCATGACTTTGCTAAAAATAGGACATATGGGGTACTTGCGACTAATGCATGGGCCGGGGTATCTTAGTACTTAATTAAGTAGGATCAACTGCCCCTTTATTCTTGCTGCATTAAACCATAGGTGGCAATAGAGCCAAGTGATTAGGCCCAACTTAGAATTCTCCTTCCCTTTTCTTGATAGGGTACATTATTAGAAGATACCCATATATATCAGTCAACCTAGGGTGCCTCGGCATTGATAAACCCTAAATGATGAAAACTTAACTTAGCATTTAGGGTGCCTCACCGTCGACAAACCCTAAATTATAAAACCTTGGCTTTTAGGGTGCCTCGGTGTCGATAAAAACCTAAATGATGAAAGCTTAGGCTTTTAGGGTGCCTCGGCGTCGACAAACCCTAAATGATAAAAGCTTAGCTTTTAGGATGCCTCGGTGTCGACAAACCCTAAATGATGAGACCATGATCTTGTTCCTTGACAATAACCAACTTTTGACCAAACTTTTTTCCTACTTAGAGCGAAACATGGCCCACAACGATGAGGCCGACAGTTTGGGTGGCAAGGCATTCTTGGAGCTGTCCCAGGAGATGGAGGAAGAACCTCACCGCTATGAGGACGCCGCGGAAGACACCGATCCTGACTACACAAACCCTAGTGGCATCGGGGATGACACCACTAATGGTGCCGCCGAGGATGCCACCACTGATGATGGCAGCGCACGCACAGATGGCAGCCAATCGAAGAGGCAACGGAAGGACCGGCGCCTGAACGTGCTCGACACCGTCAAGGAGGAATTTACTGAAGTGAACTGCGACGGGGATCCAACGGCGCCCAAAGAATTAGTCAAGGGGTACTCGGTTCAGCTCGGGTGCATTCTCTGGAGCACCGTCTCGGTCAACACCGAGAACCTAAGGCATAAGGACCGAGGGAATTTGCGCAACCTCCTCTTCACGAAGCTGCACGAACGATACAAGTTCCCCGCTGACTTTGCAAACACACGCCTCTCAGGGAATAAAGTGAACAGTGCCGCCCTCACAAAGATGAGCACGGCCCTCTCTACTTGGAGAAGCGCGGTGAAGAGAATGATTAACAAAGGTGATAGTTATGAGAAGATCAAGGCGAAAAATCGTTCGATCAACGAAGATGACTACAAGGAGTTCAAGATCAAGTGCGAGAGCGGCGCATCCGAGGAATCAAGTCAGTGGGGGAAAGAGATGTGGGACTTGAACTTAGGGGTCCACAAACTCGGTCCCGACGGTTACAGAGTGGCGGAACCTATATGGGACATGGAGGACGCAGAGGGTGCTGAGCAAGGCCTACCGCCCCGCTTCGAGAA
Organism: Triticum aestivum; assembly: GCF_018294505.1. NCBI lineage: Eukaryota > Viridiplantae > Streptophyta > Magnoliopsida > Poales > Poaceae > Triticum > Triticum aestivum. The sequence continues at coordinate 545,395,416 of NC_057799.1, forward strand.
ATACCGTGAGAAGCAGACCAGGAACTATGTCAGGGCCCGGTACAAGGAGGACCCGCTAACAAAGGAGCTTACCACGGATCCGAAGAGCAAGGCGCTTGAGCGTGTACTGGTAAGGAATACACCCCCGCGTAATTAGCTCCATATGGTTGCATTCTAATTAATGAAGCCAAATTTCTAAATGGTTCACATTCCTTCCGCAGGAGACTGAAAGCAGTAGCGCGGGGTCATCTCAGAGCTCCCCTTGGGACATCACTCTAAATAGGGCGTTGAACATAATGAAAAACAAGGATAAGCTCAGTAAGCCGTCGTCAGCTGGTCGTGTGGCCGACAAAGGCTTGTCCACAAAATGGTCGTCATACTATAACGCTGGTGGACGAAAGGAGAAAAAGACCAGCTCGGAAAGCCAGTCGCGCGAGGTTCAAGAACTCAAGGCACAAGTGGCGCGGATTCAGGAGATTGTCCAAGAGCAAGTGCAACAACAACTGGGAACGACGCTCACCGCCATTGTGCCTAGCTTGATTCAGGGGCTGCAGACGTGGATTGCGGGCGGCCAACAGGGGCCGCCCCCGGTTCCCAGCTTCACGGACAGCAACTCGCCCAACGCGCAGGCGGCGCCATTGGTGTCTCCTGCGCCGGCACGGGCATTGGAGCTTAATGCACCCGGGTGTACGCCGGCCGGCACCTCGGCAGCAAGCGGCCCCTCCGTCAGTTGCACGCCCGCCGTTGGCGGTGCCTCGACATTAGCCGAGAGCTCGACGCCATCACGGTAGCTAAGCCTCTCGGCCGATGACTTCATCTCCTTGCCTTTGACTAGGCATCCCTGACGCCCTACATGTTTTCGCAGGGCGCCACCGATGTTCCATGCACTCTCCTGCACTTCGTGGGCGGCGAGTTGATCGATGTCGCCAAGGGCAGAATCGTTCAACCGGGCAACCCCGTGTTCCACGGTAATCTGATGCCACCCACCGTGTATAGGGTTGAACTGGTTCGGGTGCTGCCAGGCTGCGACGAGGTGTTACCTCCGATTCGACCCGCTGGGGCCGACGAAGATGATGTGATGACCCTCAGCGCCTGCGTAAGCTGGCCCCTGCTTTGGCCGAAGAACCAGATTTGTTTGGGGCGGGGGACACCACCCCACAGACAAGACCGCCAGTCGTGCCGGCGCCAAGCCATGGCAAGACCGCCACAACGCTACCGGACATGCCGGACATCCCTATGGCACAGGATCCGGACATGCATATGGCACAAGATCCGGACAACGACGACAACGACGACGGTACATTTACCAACGTCTATAAGTACTTTGCCGAACATGGGTACGGTGACAAATTCTTCGGGCCTCCTTCTCAAGAACCCAACCCTGAAAAAGACGACCACGATCTAGCTGGTACCGCGGAGAAACCCAATTGCAACAGGCGTCGTCTGGCGTTCAGTTCTCAGGAGACGCCTCCAGCTGCCGCCTTCACCGAGCCTCAGATAGCCGAGGTGCAGAATATTATTAGCCCCAACACACTCAAGAAGGCGGTCTCTGAGCAGAACTCGATCCCATTACAGCAGATGAGGAAGAAGGGACGGCAACGAAATAATAATAAGGGCGGTGCGAGCCAGCCGGCACCGAGTACGATCCGTGCTCTGGACGGGCCACCTTCACCTAAGGATATCTCGAGGAGGGTGCATGTGGCGGGTAGGCCGATGCTACCGACTAATCTGCTCAATGCTGCAACCGGTGCTATGCGGAGTCTGCATGACAGTGTTCTTTCTTTGGAGAAGCGGCGTCTCTCCGAGAATGATGTGGCATACCCGGTTTTTGTGGACAAGGTGCCAGAGGGCAAGGGCTTTGTGGATAGCGCCATCGGGGGTACGATCGTCCTACGGTTTGATGACATCTTCGCTATGTTTAACCTTCATCCGCTGCACTACACCTTCGTTCGGCTATTTTCGCTGAGTATGGAGATGCGGATCATTAGAGACAAGACCCCAGACATCGTGATAGTCGACCCCTTCTACATGCGTGCCAAGATCTTGGGCAGCGCTGGGGACCGGCAAGTCGCGAGTTCATACCTCGAAGGCGTCATTCTGGCAAACCCAGAAGAGGATAACTTCCTCGTGCCTTACGTTCCCGAGTAAGTCATCCCTCACCGCCCCGTAACATATGATTTCTTAGATTTTTTTTCTAACATTCTGTGTTTTGTGCAGTGACACACATTGCACACTCATCCTCTTAAGCCCGAAATATTCCATGGCCACGTATTTCGACCCGGACCGTCAGTCGAAGAAAGACTACACAAATATCAAGAAAGTTCTTGATGTTGTTCTCCCCGGCTACGCCAGATCTGGAGGCACCTTCAGCAGACCAGTTCGTAGGTATGGCAAGCACATCTTCACCCACAATACGACATCCCCCTGCGTCAAGCAGCCGCCTGGCGGTCAGAAGGCTGCCTACTACGCCCTCCATCACATGCGGGCGATCGTACGGGACCATAATCACCTTCGCTACCAAATAATATCAAAGATTGGGCCGCACGCTTGTCGGCAATCCAGGACGCGGACATCAGACAAGAATTCTTTCGCATCCAGTCAGAGTTTGCGGAAATCATCCATCAAGATGTCCTTCGTACCTCAGGGCAGTTCTATCTCAGACATCAACCATCCAACTGTGAGATAGAAACAATGCTACAAATGCAGGTTGACAACACCCGCGATTTCATGACCATCACGAAAGACGGCGGCTTCATCCACGCTCCGGTCCCTGAGTCGAGTCGAAAGTAGTGATGCTATGTAGTTCTGAAATGTCGATTGGCTCATGTTGTAATATTAAACTTTAATGAACTTGTATGTCTCTTTGGTTTGGATAGTCGTTCAACTTATATGTAATCGATGCTATTTATTAGTAGGACCATGAATCGTGCTATTAATGTGTTGCTTTTCTCTTCCGATCCTTTTGTTGCATACTTATATATTGCTTATGTATTGTCTGTGAATTGCTACTAACGTTTTGTTTGGCTAGTGCATAGAGATGTCATCGTATGTCGTGTACAAGGGTAAGGTTCCCGGAGTCTACGACGACTGGGAGGAGTGTCGGAGACAGGTTCACCGTTTCAGCGGTAACAGTTACAAAGGGTACACCACTAGGGCGGAGGCGGAAGCTAGATACGCGCGCTATCTAGCGGGAGAGAGGAGGGAGCGGAGGAGGAACCGGATGAAGACCAGTTTCATCGTGATGATGCTAATCGTGATGACCGCAGCTCTCTTCTATGTGATGGTAGTTTAGATGATCGATATCGACTTGTAATGTGAAGACAAACTCGCTACTCGCGGTTTCGAGACTTGTAATGTTCTAACTTTGTTCGGTCTTTTGAATTCGGAGACTAATATGATGAATTGTATTCGGAGACTTATCTTCTATTGTATTCGATAACTCTGCTGTTTATATGTTGTGCTGTCTATATTCTGTGCAGTAATATGTTTTGTAACCTGTGCAAATATCAGAAAAGAAAAAAATCCCTAATATTCATACTAGTGGTGCACCACCCAGCACTTTAGTGGCGCACTGCAAAATGCACACTAGTGGCGCATCATCAACAAGTGCGCCATTAGTAAGCCAGAGCACATGGTTAAATATGGCCCCTGGGAGGCATACTAATGGCGCACCGTATGGTATACTAATGGCGCACTACCTGGTGCGCCATTAGTAATAAAATCTAATGGCGTGGTGCTAGTGGCGCACCTGTAGTGCGCCATTAGCAGGCAAAACAGGTGCGCCACTAGCAGGCCTTTTCCTAGTAGTGGTCAACTCGTGCATCAATCAGAAGTTTGATTATCCTCTCCCTCGCGGACTTAACTGCACCTGCCTTTGGCTGTATGACACGTTGGCCACACACCTGTCGGGCCCACCTGTCATACACGCAAAGGGAGGAGCGTCCCTCCCTCGCCCATGAGCGTGGTGGCTGGCAAGACTAGGAGAAGCTTTCGCTACACGCTCTCCCTCCCGCACGTGGTGGACATGCAGCAGTTCAATCGGTGTCAGATGGCCAGAAGCGTACTGTAGTACTCCTCCAGTGCAGTAGTACTCCATCATTGTTCGACTTCTCGAAGGGGCGAAGAGCCAAGCGCAGCCCGAACGCTCGTGTGGCAGTTTCATGTGTAGAGTAGTCTAGGATAGCGTGTACCGTGCCTGTAAGCTTAAAATCGTTGGGGTCGGCTCCATGCTACGTGGCCGTCTCGAACATTTAAAAAAAAATTAAAATAGTCTTCTGGCCCTACCTGACACCCTGGTGATTGTAGTTTGCACGCTCATCTGGTCAAGACAGGAATATATATTTTACTTTGTTTTTTTTTCGAAAAGGGGGGACTCCACGGCCTCTGCATCAAAATGATGCATACGGCCACATATATTTTAATTTGTGGTGGGTAAATGTTAGAGGCTGCAGCAAATATATTGTACACTGCGGGTCTTTCAGCCAAGTTTAGAGGCAAGCATGTGGGGCCAGTGCTATGATGTGTCGCGTCAACTCGTACAACAAGGAGAAGCTTGGTTTTACTACACGCCTTCTCCCTTACCCATGTGCGCGGTTGCTCGCAAACGAGGACAGGCTTTTGCTTAGTAGTACTTCTACAACAAGCTATCCGTCCCGCTCGAGGTGGACGGACATGCAGCAGTGGATTCGACACTGTAGAAGCAGTAGTAGTAACATCATTGTTCGTCTTCTCGAAGAGGCGAAGAGCCAAGCGCAAACCGAACGTTGCAGTTGCGAACATTGGAGCACGCATATAGCCAGGCTCTTGCATGAGACAAAATTGCTATGTGAGCCCACTATTGTACTAGTACGTACAACTACTTGCTAGTATAGCCCTATAAACCAGAAAGGAGTATTTGCCCTTCTAGAGATTTCAACAAGTGACTAGACTACACCGAGACGGAGTACATATGGAGCAAAATGAGTGAATCTGCACCGTAAATAAATACGTACTAGTTCTATCGTTTTCCTCTCCGGGGTGCACAATATTGAGTATACTGACTAGTCTCTTTTTGACAGGCATTTACGTTTTTTACACAGTACAGACGCAGGCGCTCATATACACGCGCATACACTCACCCCTATGAACACACAGACGCACGACACTATCATCTTGAAATTTACGAAGTCACCATAGGCACCTCATCGTCGACGGGTCCATAGGTGCTTGAATGCCAAGGAGGGAGAGGGTAGCGGTTCCCGAGACGTTGAACGGTCAATGATGCATCCTCAATTACATGCAGAGGGAATTAATTGGAGAAGCAGAATAGAGCCAGCACGATGTGAATGCAACAGAGTTTGGACTCTCACATAATAAAGGTGCGCCACCACTCCAATCCATCTACTCCCAAGTCTCTGCACAACACTGCTCACTCCAATCCAAGACCAAGTGACCAGAAGCGACAAGCACCTATGGAGGCGATGGACGCGAGCGGCAGTCGGCTGTGCAAATCATCCAAGGCACCGGCCTACGGCCCCGCACCATGCAGCGTTTCCAGACGGTGCTGGCGACCGCAGGCATCGTAGCCCTCGCCAACGCCGGCTTCGCCTCTCGCATGGACGACATGATGGTCAACTCCATCCGCAAGTTCACCGCCGTCAAGAAGCACGCGGACGACCTTGCCGTACTGCTCCAGCCCGCGCGCCCAGGCTCCTCATTGCCTGCCACCCTCATCGGCCTCCATGGTGACGAACTCTTTCAAGCCCTAGTGGCCCTATCGGTGCTGGAGGTCGCGACGAAGAATGTGCACCTTGACGCCGCGCTCGCCACGCAGCGCTTCGCCATGCAAGAAACCGTCGACCTGCACATCCACGTCTACGAGGAAATCGTCTACATAGGCCCTACAAGGCAAGCGAGGACAGAAAGACGTTGGCCTTCTTCCAGCGGCTGGAATCTTTGGACACCATTGTTCAGAAGCACGTCGACCTGGCCACAAAAGCCGCTACTACTTAGGCGCCGTTCGGTGGGCCGGCGCCCTGAGTCGAGGAGGTGGACGTCGTCGATGGATGCATCTCTTCTTGCCTCCTGTAACCAGCACTGCATCGCCTCGTGGCCTTAATGTTTTATTAGTATAGTACTCCCTCCGTTCCCAAATATAAGTCTTTCTAAAGATTCCAGCAAGTGACTACTACATACGGAGCAAAATGAGTGAATCTACACTCTAAACTATGTCTACATACATCTGTATGCTGTATTCCATTTGAAATAGTATCTAAAAAGGCTTATATTTATGAACGGAGGGAGTATATGGCATTTTTATTCCAGTCGTAACGTTTTCACTGTGAGGTGGGGCCGCAGTTGAGCAAACCCACCCCGCCCACCGGGCGTCGGCCGAGTTTAGAATTAGAAGAGAGAAACGAGGGAGGAGAGCTAGCTGTAGCACGGACGCTGTTGTCAGATGGGACTCGTGTTTATAGAATAGGAGTACTGAGCACTCGTGCCTCTTTTTTTTGAGGGAAAAATTAGTCGTATGTCTAGTACCACTAGTTGGGTGCGTGCGACCTATAGCTGTCATCACTTTAGGTCTCCTTTTCGAACCGCGGCTACGCTTCACAGTACATATTATTTCACGCATTTATCCTCCTATATGTACTCCTAGGCTATTTCCACGTGCTCCCATTCGCCGACATGTGGGACATAGAGCATCTGGGTCGTAGTGCATGCACGACTCGGAGCATATGCCGGGGTACTTTACATTTCAGACCTCACGAATTACATGCAAACCCCCCGCAGAAGAATAAATAAATGAATGAATTACTACATGAAACCGGATTATTTTCATGGAAACCGGAGCACGTTCATTAAATTTTGGACATAACACGTTTATAAAAAATGACCGGACCGAAACCAGTCTAAGGGCCTCTTTGATTTTTCCCGCAAAAAAGGGCCTCTTTGATTCGCAGGATACTGAAAACACAGGAATGGGGAAAGTATGATGGCGATGAACCGAGACGAGGAGAACTCTAACTCAGTTAGAGGTTAGAGTTAGATTCTAACCCTGAACTAACTCTAAACCAAAGAGGTGTATGGATGGCAGGGTTAGATTGACAATAAATGCTCTATCTCAATCATTTGACTACTTTGGACCCTATTTCCTGCCGGATTTGGAGGGTGCTTGGATACGTTTTAGTTCCATGACTAAAAGTAGTGGGACTAAAACTTGCTAGCCTCACCCATGCTTGGATCCAAATACTAAAGAGACTAAAATCAAGTTAATGAGCATTTATTATCCTCCAAACCCTCCAATCCAGAACTCGCCTGTGTTAAAGGAGAGGAGTTAAATGAGGAGAGAGAGGACTAATCCACATTTTAGTAGGGGTACCCCTGACTAAATTTTTTAGTCTCAAGACTAGTTTTAGCCCCTCTTTAGTCAGGGGTGCTTGGAACTTTAGCCTCTTAAAGAGACTATTTTTAGTCAGACTAAAATAAGTCCCTTGGATCCAAGCACCCTCTTGGTGTGGCCGGCTCTTCTGTGGCCTCCTCCCGCTCACAATTGACATAAACGAACCATCTATACAAATCAAGCATGCAAAACATGATAATTTTTACTTTGTCCATACAAATGAGATATCCCACTTAAACATACAAGTCGTCAATCAAGCTTCACAAAATAAAAAAACACTTCATGAAACAAAGAATGAGCTAACTCATCACGGAAGTCATTCACGATAGGGAGGGAGCCCGGAGCCCCTCACGCACCGAGGGAGGAGCTCGCCATCGTCGCTCTGGAGGAAGGCTCTGTAGAGCCCAAGCCCCGGGAACCCCTCCGACGCCGGCCCTTGCGAGTTGAGGTCGACACCGGCATGGGTAGCAGGGCCGCTTGCCGCCGACTGGGAACTTAATCTTTGGGCCTCTAGAAATAATGCAAGCCTGTAACTAAAATACCTAGAAAGGTGAACTGAATCTTTGGGCCTCTAGAAATAATGCAAGCCTGAAACTGAAATACCTAGAAAGGTGAACTGAATCTTTGGGCCTCTAGAAATAATGCAAGCCTGAAAGTGAAATACCTAGAAAGGTGAACTGAATCTTTGGGCCTCTAGAAATAATGCAAGCCTGAAACTGAAATACCTAGAAAGGTGAACTGAATCTTTGGGCCTCTAGAAATAATGCAAGCCTGAAATTGAAATACCTAGAAAGGTGAACTGAATCTTTGGGCCTCTAGAAATAATGCAAGCCTGAAATTGAAATACCTAGAAAGGTGACCTGAATCTTTGGGCCTCTAGAAAGATTTATTACCTCCTCAAGCAGCATCAAACAATTCCATGCGTGCACCACAAATCTATACCAAGTTTGATCAGGATCTACTTTTCCAAATCAGAATTAGCGCTAGAGCAAGCAAGATCAATGATATGGCCGTGAGACAGAGAAGGAACGAACAAACTCACCCCTCTCGCGACCTCCCTGGTAGATGCGCCGCCGCCGCGCACGACAGAGGGAGAAAAACGACTGGTGAAGGGGGAGCGGGGCGACCTTCGAAGGCCGGAGGGAGAGGGCGGCCGGAGTAGGGCGGCGGAGGCCGGAAGGAGAGGGCGGCCGGAGGAGAGAGAGGGCGAGCGGCCCTATGGGGAACAGAGAGGAGTCGTGCGAGAGGGGGGAGCGATCTGGTGCGGGCAGGGGAGATTTTTTAGTTCTCTTTTAGTGGGCCCGAGGATAACTAACCCAATTAGAACCTCTCCACCGGGCTAGTTTTTTTAGCTGGGTTAGAGCAAACTAGCTCAAACTAACCCCTCTTGTTTCGATAATTTGAGGCTATTTCAACCCAAACTAGCTCTAACTCAGGGATCCAAACAAAGAGGAGTGTTACTGTACATGCTACAGTGTGGACCGTAGCACATTGTTTTTTATGGCCATATCACCACATTGTTTTCTACTGCTGGTTCACTGGGCTACCGTGGTTCGCACTGCTGGTTCACTGGGCTGCCGTGGTTCGCACTCCTCCGACCTGAGTAGTACTCCCTCCGTTCCTAAATATAAGTCTTCGTAGATATTTCACTGTGGACCACATACGGATGTATATAGATGCATTTTATGTGTAGATTCACTCATTTTTCTCCGTATGTGGTCCATAGTGAAATCTCTCCAAAGACTTATATTTAGGAACGGAGGGAGTAGTATAGTACTAGTATATACCGCATCATTCTTTGCTCCTTCTTACTACTCCGACATGTGGGAGAGCCAGCATCCGGGTCGACGTGTCATGCACCAGATTAGAGCGCGGAACGGAAGGGGGGCATCACCCCGGTCGGAGCGCCAGTAATTCATGACTATAGTGAGTGGTCATATCACAAGTCTTTCCAGCAGTAACGCGCCGTCAAATCGCACAGCCCCACTCGCTCACCCTCCTCGCCTCTCTGTCAAACCGCCTACCCGAAAACTGCCGCGCGTACTGCCCGGGAAAAGCCCCGCCCTCAACTTTTAACTACGCGAAAATAGTTCGAGCTTGTTCGTTCTATATAAATACAGTACTTACTGTATGTTTATTCACCCGTGGGGTTGTTCAATGAATGGAGGGGCGGGGAGCACAAGTGAACAATACTGTAGTACTACTAGTAGTAAGTAGGAGTCGTACAGTAGTCACCTTAAATAGAGAGTTTCTTTTCTTTAATGCCACGTACACAAATTGAAACGCTTGTTGTGGAGAGAAAAAAGATAATCACTCCACTATATATGGACGCAGGGGCCTGAGCGCTTGCTTTACTAGGGTTGCTCTCTTCATTCTCTCATCCTCTCCAGATATAAACAAGACAGCGGTAGCGACATTTTCTCTCTGCTCACCGCTGGTCACAGATCCGGCCGGATCCCTTCGGCCGGTGTGTGTAGAGGACTAAAAGGTGCATCGTTCACGCGGTCATCGCCGCCGAGGGAGGAAACCCACAGCTGCCGGAGGGGCCCGATCCTCTGCCCGTGTCGTTCTCTCCGACACAGCGCCGGCTCGGGAGGTCCTCCGACCCTTCTTCCTCCCTGCCGTATTGTCCGCAGATCCGACCTGCCGCCGCCGACATCCCGGCGACCCTCAGGTATAAGTTCTTCGAAAGCGGCCTTGCTCTACTGCCCCAGCTCCCCACGTGTCTGCATGTGCATCTTTTTCTACTCCCATCAGCTCTTCCAAAGCCACCTAAATTTTTAGTATTATTAGAGGTAAAGCTACTTCATGCATTCGAATCTAGGGCTTTGTTCAAACAACGAAGAAAGGGGGGAAAGTTGTAGCATGAATCTAGGACTTGATTCAAAGAGGAAATAATATGGTGAAAGTAGTAGAGACCGGATACCCAACCGGTCTCTTGGTTGAAAAGGGAAATAATGGGAAAACGCAGTACAAACTGGATAAGGAACAGATCTATTATTGGTTGAAAAAAGGATAGAAAGTGGCGGCTGGTGGACAAGTCAACAGAGTATGTCCAGGATTAGATTTGCTGCCATCACATAGTAAAAGGTCTCCAGGATTAGATTTGCTGCCCTCACATAGTAAAAGGTCTCAGGATTAGATTTGCTGCCCTCACATAGTAAAAGGTCTCAGGATTAGATTTGCTGCCCTCACATAGTAAAAGGTCTCCAGGATTAGATTTGCTGCCCTCACATAGTAAAAGGTCTCCAGGATTAGATTTGCTGCCCTCACATAGTAAAAGGTCTCCAGGATTAGATTTGCTGCCCTCACATAGTACAAGGTCTCCAGGATTAGGTTTGCTGCCCTCACATAGCATGAACAAACTCGGCATCACCACTTTATGCCTCCTTGTAGGTACATTGTGCTGATGCGTCCACTGTCGCATGTCCTTATACCAACCTTTTGCTGTTGTTAATGTAAGGGCGCATGTAAAATGAAGCGATCACACTGTTACCTTAGGGACATGTCTAACCAGTGTTATTGTTAATCTAATGCCTCCAGTGATAAGATGCAATTAAACTGTGTTACAAATGGCACTCCTGCTGTTTTCCCCAGTATGATAAGTAAGTTGCTCCTTTACGCTGCTGAGTGTCCTGGTGTCCCCACGGTCCCATGCCCTTAAACCAACTCTTTAGCTGCTGTTGATTTACTGTGTCTGGTAAACAAGCAATGCCACCATTAAAGTAATCCCATATTTGAGGAATCTCATTGTTGATCGTAATGCTTCTGGTAACATGAAGCATTGCTGACGTTTTAAAATTTCTACTGTCCTTGCGTGATTGCCATGAACATAATTAAGATGCTTCTTTTCATTTTGTATATGTTTCGTATATTCTTATTGACCAGCAACTGTTTACTTTCTATCTTTTTGTGCAGATAGGGATATCCATTTCACCTTGTTGCTATTGTGACCTTTTGGTGAACTGCACAAAACACTTTTTTTGGAATGAGTGTCTTGTGCAGTTCAACTAAAATGTCACGTGGGCAACATCTCTCAATTTTGGTGGAACTGCACAAAATGGTGATTGGAGTTTCCAAAATCTCCGTCAAGTTCTGCTGGTAATCTCGTGCAACATTTTATTAGCCTTTGCAAGATGGAGCCGTCACTGTCACCACAATGGCACTTTATTTTAGTGGAACTGCACAAAAGGATAAGAAAATTATAGTTGCACCTTACATGAGCCGGACAGCCAACCTTAATGTTCCTCAATTTTAGTGCAACTACTAAAGAAGAACCTGCCAGCTCACAAGAGCAAGTACTTCTTGCTAGCTGAATGATGCAATCTTTGCTTCATTTCAGGTGAACTGCAGAAAAAGGCGCATGAATTGAATCATGGAACTCCAGGCAGACCTCATCCAAGTAGAGCTGGAGGTTGAGTTCAAGGAGGCCGCTATTAAAGCGAAATCATGCTCTCCTGTCTCCTTGTTTGTGTGTGCAAACATGCTGTGCAAACAGGAATACTCAACTACAGATGTTGTGACGGTCAAGAGCATTCGCCAAGTTCTTCGATTGTATGACATGGCTAGCCAAGATGGATTTAATCCCGATATTCACTTTATCAAAAGGCTCTAATGGGTTGGTTCTGAATCTTGCAAGCTGGGAATCAGTGAGATGTGTAGGCATCTTTGTTGTACTTATTATTTGAATCTTATTTGTTGGTTCTGAATCTTGCAAGCTGGGAATCAATGAGATGTGTAGGCATCTTTGTTGTACTTATTATTTGGATCTTATTTGTTGGTTCTGAATCTTGCAAGCTGGGAATCAATGAGATGTGTAGGCATCTTTGTTGTACTTATTATTTGGATCTTATTTGTTGGTTCTGAATCTTGCAAGCTGGGAAACACGGCATGATGATGCAGAGGACAACAACCATAACAAACAGTTCAAACTTGGTAGTATTATCTTTGTGAAAGTGCGACAAATGTGCTGATCGTGTGCGTCCTGAGAATAATAATTCTAATTGTTGTGCATGTTGATCCTGTGGCACTGATAGAACGAGCGAATGCATTGCTTGTTTTAAGTATAAATTTCTATTAAAGCTAATTAAATTTAAGTAAAGTGACCACTAACTCCTGTTATTACAGTACCAATACAGACCCGCTCGTGAACCGACGTGTGGCCGAGGGTGCATCTTCTGCCGGGCGTGCAGCGGACGAGGGAGGGGTAGTAACTGTTGTCGCCTGTACACACTCAGCTTACTGTTGAATCCAGTTCCCCAAGAGCTGAAAAACGAACTGCTGCCGCCGCCTACACACTCGTTCACTCGAAGAGACTCCAATGGCGATCCGAGGGGTGAGCCTGCTGGATATGGACTTCAGCAAGGAGTTCCCCTTTGAGTTCGCCGTTCAGTCCTATGGCTGCACCAAGTTGAATGTGATGTACACCAACGATACGGACTCGGTGAAGCTCTGCCTCGCCTCAGTCCTATGGCTGCACCAGGTTCTGGAGCATTCGCCCGTTTCATCGGCAGCGCCGACTGCACCTTCGCTACGGTGGAGAGAAGGAAGAACGCGACGATTCGGCCATCTGGTGCAACAAGCTTGTCGACATCCAGAAGCAATACAAGATCATCAGCAACGGGCAGGAGAAGGACTCCGTGGTTGACCTCGCTGAGACCATCATCGACCCCTGATACGCCAACATGAAAGAAGACGACCTGAACACGTGGGAGGTACCTCTGAATCTAGCCTACATAACCTACGCGGCCAAGGACGCATACGCATGCTACGACATGTACAGGCAGATCTTGGACATGAGGGCGTGTCTGCTTCCCGTAACCGACGAGTACACGGACAGCCGCAGCGTCATGATCAAGCGTGCCAGGAAGGTCTAGATGTTGTACTTTATCTGTTTATAAGCACGTTTATCATCTGAGTGTTTCATGCATTAGCCTATGTGTCGCAATTATCTGTTTTGTCCGAAATATTTCTTTTAAGAACCCATTAACCTGATTGCTTTTTTAGTGGCTATTTGCTTATGTATGTAAACTAGTTCACTTGTCCGTAAAAAAAACTAGTTCACTCGGCTGCCGTGCTTTGAATCTCCTTCCTCCCAACATATTCCCCTCCTCAGGTGGACCCAGCAGGTCTCTGAATTTTCTCCCACTTTCTTTTTCGATGTAAACTGAGTTTTCTCCCAGTACTTTCCCCCAGAACCAACTCAACTGTCCCACGTCTAGCCTAAAAAATAATAATACCCCACGTACTATTAACTCATCAAATTAAAATGATATTTTATTTCGTAAGTTGAAAGTTCTTACAAAATAATAATAATTGTTTATATATAACTTGGCAAGTTAACTCCTAGTGATTGCGTACATAAGCTTGCAAAGATTTTACTGACGTGCAATCATGTGTTTATGTTTTTATAACATTTCTCCGTCTAGCCCAACATGATATTTTCACCCAGCCCAGCAAGTCCGCGGATTTCGAGAAAAATGCAAATGGGATTTAAACGGGCTGCATAGATGCTACATCATTGTTTCACCCAGCCCACCAAATGGACTAAAAAACAAATGGACTGGCTGACATGTGGGCCAGTAGGTCGAAGCCTAAGAAGGCGTTGGATTTACATCCAACGGCCGGCATTCTTCTTCAATCTCTCGTCTTCTTCCCCCAGCGCTGCCGGAACCGCCTGCTCCAGCCTTCGGCGTCCAGCGGCGTTGTTTTGCGCTCCTCAGCGAAACGCTACCCCGCCGACGGCCAGGCCATCCCTCCACTCCGCACCTCCTGTTATTCTCTGCCGAGTGTAGGCCCACCCCGCACCCGAACCAGTCAAGTTTCCCACTCCTCTCCGTCTGCGACTCCACTGCCGCGTCTTCCCCATCTCCGGGTCGTTCCAGTCTGGGGCCTCGCCGTCGTCCACCGCCTCGGTGCGCTCGGCGCGGCGTGGTCAACATACGAGAGTCATCGGAAGAGGACTGTACGTGGAGAGCCTGACGGCTGGGACCCACGAGGTCCATGGTCGCACGCAAGGAAAGTTCCTCCTTATTACGCACTGTACGTGCACTGTACGTGGGAAGGGCTTCTGTATTTCGCGAAAAAAACGTTCCCCCCGCTGACAGGTCGGACCCACCAGCTATATCTTCGCACGCAAGGAAGTGCCTCCTTATTACGCACCAAAAAATGAATACCCCCTGCTAGCTGGGACCCACCATAGTGGGTGGCTGACTTGTGGGCCTACTAAGTTGACGAGGACGGAGGGCTTTGTCAACTTAGTCAATATGAACGATTCTAGCTCCAGTGACCGTACGATGTCCATCCAACGGCCATAGTGCTTCTTCAACCTCTGGTCTTCTTGCTCCAGCCGCCCAAAGCAGCGCCGGTCGTGCCGCGTGCTCCTGCCTCTCGTGGCCGGCTGTGATGCCGCGGAGGCCTCACCGCCCCCTACTACTCCCACCGCTGGCCCAGGGTATCCCTCTACTCACCCACACCCCCTGTTATTCTGCGGCGACGGCAGCCTCACGCCGCAGCCGAACCAGTGAACCCTCGTACTCCTCTCCGCGTGGGCATCCACTGCCGCGTCTTCCCCGGCTCCGCGTCGTCCCCTTCCTAGGCCTCGCCGTCGTCCACCGCCTTGGTGCTCTCGGCGCGGCGTGGTCAATGTGGTCAACGACCGACTTCCATCGGAAGAGTACTGTACGTGGAGAGGCTGACAGCTGGGTCCACGGCCACAGCCCAGTTTTTTTGTGATTTGCCAAGTAAGTCGCTTTGTCAGGCCTGTTGGGCTGCAAATCTTTCAAGACGAGGAGAGCTTCATTCGGCTGGCCGAGAAAATGGCCTATCAGTAATGAGAAATGGGTTGTACATTTTTAAAACACATCAAACCGGCAATTAGTTTCAAATATCTTTTTTTCATTTCGAGATTTTAAATTACATTAATTTTTATGCGTGGAGAATTTGTTGGATTTTATATTGATATACATTTATTTTTAAAATCAGTTTGAATGTGAGTCGAAATTTCGGGATTAAAAACAGTTCGGACCGCACCGAAATATGCAAAATTTCGTATAATTTTTTAACCGTGGCCACAATATGGGCTGTAATGCTAACAAAAAGAATATGGGCTCCAAAAAAACCTTAAGAATTAGCAAATGGGCTGTAAATTATTAGAAATAATGGCAGATGGGCTGTATGCTGTTTTCCACAGATTTGAGGCTTTCCTAAAAAAAGGTTGACGCACAAGCAGTGACTGTTGGATGTCCATCGAACGGCCGTCGTGCTTCTTCAATCTCTGCTCTTCCTGCTCCAGCCGCTCAAACAAGCGCCGGCGGGACTGCCTGCTCCCTCCTCCCCGCGGCCGGCTGTGCTGCCGCGCAGGCCTCACCGCCCCACCGTACTCCCATCGCTGGCCTAGCCATCCCTCTACTCACCCACACCTGCTGTTATTCTCCGGCGACGGCAGACGAACCAGTAAACCCTCGTACAGTCGTACTCCCCTCCGCGTGGGAAACAACTGCCGAGTCTTCCCTGCCTCCGTGTCGTTCCCTTCCTAGGCCTCGCCGTCGTCCACCGCCCTGGTGCTCTCGGCGCGGCCTGGTCAACGTGGTCAACGACCGACATGCATCTGAAGTGGACTGTACGTGGAGAGGCCGACAGCTGGGTCCACGGCCGCACGCAAGGAAATGCCTCCTTATTACGCGCAAAATAATGATTCCTCCACCTGACATCAGGGACCCACCGAAAGGGCCTCTGTATTTCGCGAAAAAAACGTTACCGCCGCTGACAGCTCGGACCCACCAGCTATATCTTCGCACGCAAGGAAGTGCCTCCTTATTACGCACAAAAAAATGAATACTCCCCCTGTTAGCTGGGACCCAGTATAGTGGCAGGCTGACTTGTGGGCCTACTAAGTTGACGGGGACGGAGGGCTTTGTCAACTTAGTCAATATGCACGATTCTAGCTCCAGTGACCGTACGATGTCCATCCAACGGCCGTAGTGCTTCTTCAACCTCTGGTCTTCTTGCTCCAGCCGCCCAAACCAGCGCCGGTCGTGCCTCGTGCTCCTGCCTCCCGTGGCCGGCTGCGATGCGGCGGAGGCCTCACCGCCCCCTACTACTCCCACCGCTGGCCAGGCCATCCCTCTACTCACCCACACCCCCTGTTATTCTGCGGCGACGGCAGCCTCACACCGCAGCGAACCAGTGAACCCTCGTACTCCTCTACGCGTGGGCATCCACTGCCGCGTCTTCCCCGGCTCCGCGTCGTCCCCTTCCTAGGCCTCGCCGTCGTCCACCGCCTTGGTGCTCTCGGTGCGGCGTGGTCAACGTGGTCAAGGAACGGCTTCCATCGGACATGGACTGTACGTGGAGAGGCTGACAGCTGGGTCCACGGCCGCAGAAAGGAAGTGCCTCCTTATTACGTGAAAAATAATTATTCCTCCACCTGACAGCGGGGACCCACCGGACGGGCCACCGTATTTCGCGAAAAAAACAATTGCCCCTGACTGCTAGGACCCACCAGCTACATCTTCGCACGCAAGGAAGTGCGTCCGGGAAAAAAAACAATTCGCCCCCTGACTGCTGGGACCCACCAGCTACATCTTCGCAGGCAAGGAAGGGCCTGACAGTCGGGACCCACCTGGTCGAAGCGTACGTAGCGTTGTCATTCTGGTCGCGAACGTGTACGTACATATATACTGGTGGATGTAGAGGCGCGCACGTGTCGTAGTAGAGGCGCGCACGTAGCATGTACACGTACGTACATCGGCCAGGGTGCAAGAAAGAAAATACGGCCACGTATGTGTACATACGGGCGGGGTCTCGAACGCCTACTCGCGCATACGTACGGCCAGGGCTCGTGTACATGGCTGGGTCGGAACGGAGAAACAGCGTCGTCGTCGTGTTCATGGGGAGGCAACGGAATGCGTCGTGTTCATGGGGAGGCAACGGAATGCGTCGTGTTCATCGGGAGGCAACGGAACGCGTGGGAGCCAACCGGCTGGGTCGGAACGGAATGCGTGGTCGTGTTCATCGGGAGGGCTTGGACGGAACAGGCGATGGAAACGAGGCCTGGCGTACCGCACAACGGAGGAAACGGACCTCCTACGTTCGGAACGGGGTCCTGTTGATCGGGAGGGGTGTGGCGTACCGCAAAACGGAGGAAACGGACCTCCTACGGTCGAAACGGGGGTCCTGTTGATCGGGAGGGGTGTGGCGTACCGCAAAACGGACGAAACGGACCTCCTACGGTCGAAACGGGGGTCCTGTTGATCGGGAGGGGTGTGGCGTACCGCAAAACGGACGAAACGGACCTCCTACGGTCGAAACGGGGGTCCTGTTCATCGGGAGGGGTGTGGCGTACCGCAAAACGGGACTCCACGGGATACTGTTCATCTCCACCGTCGACCTCCTCCAGCCTCCACGGGCTACCGTCGACCTCCTCCAGCCTCCACGGGCTCCTGTTCATCCAGCCTCCACCGCGCGCTACTCCACCGGCTACTGTTCAACCACCCCTCCACGGGCACCCCTCCACCGTCTACTGTTCATCCAGCCCTCCACACCACGGGGTCCTGTTCAACCACCCCTCCACGGGCACCCCTCCACCGTCTACTGTTCATCCAGCCCTCCACCACACCACGGGGTCCTGTTCATCCAGAGGCAACGCCACCGCTCACTGTTCATCCAACCCCCCCCCCGCAACGCTCACTGTTCATCCCAGAGGCAGCATCGATCGGCTTCAGTTAGCAGCAGTAGCGAAGGAATCGCTCGATCGGGTTCAGTTAACAGCCATCGATCGATCGCTCGGGTTCAGTAACGCGTAGCCTGCAGTGCAATCGCTCGGGTTCAGTTAGAGCCCAACGCCTCGCTCGGGTTCAGTTAGAGCCAACGCCTCGCACACACGCGCGTACGTGTATGAGAGAAACGCACATCGCTCGCCCCCGACCTCCCACCGTAACCGGGAACTCGCCGAAATTTTCCTCGCCCTCGCTTCTACCACAGTTTTTTCCGTCATGGACGGCCCAAAGAATGTCATGCAGCTGCGTCTCCGGCCCGCCCAGGACGAAAAGCCCATTTTCTGTCATGATTTTTTGTCATAGAAGTAGGAGCCCACCACATCTATGATGATACCGGGTTTTGTCACAATTATCGTCATAGAAGTGTCATATGTATGACAGAATATTTTTCATTCGGCCCAAAATGTCACGGATGTGTCTTTTTTTGTAGTGAATCCTGGAGACCTTTTACTATGTGAGGGCAGAAATTCTAATCCTGGAGACCTTTTACTATGTGTGGGCAACAAATCTAATCCTGGACATACTCTGTTGACTTGTCCACCAGCCACCACTTTCTATCCTTTTTTCAACCAATAATAGATTTGTTCCTTATCCAGTTTGTACTGCGTTTTCCCGTTATTTCCCCTTTCAACCAAGGGACCGGTTGGGTATCCGGTCTCTACTACTTTCACCATATTATTTCTTATTTGAATCAAGTGCTAGATTCATGCTACAACTTTCCCCCTTTCTTCGTTGTTTGAACCAAGCCTTAGATTCGAATGCATGAAGTAGCTTTACCTTTAATAATACTAAAAATTTAGGTGGCTTTGGAAGAGCTGATGGGAGTAGAAAAAGATGCACATGCAGACACGTGGGGAGCTGGAGCAGTAGAGCAAGGCCGCTTTCGAAGAACTTATACCTGAGGGTCGTCGGGATGTCGGCGGCGGCAGGTCGGATCTGCGCACAATACAGTACGGAGGAAGAAGGGTCGGAGGACCTCCCGAGCCGGCGCTGTGTCGGAGAGAACGGCACGGGTAGAGGATTGAGCCCCTCCGGCAGTTGTGGGTTTCCTCCCTCGCCGGCGATGACCGCATGAACGATGCACCTAGTCCTCTACACACACCAGTCGAAGGGATCCGGCCGGATCTGTGACCAGCGGTGAGCAGAGAGAAAATGTCGCTACAGCTGTCTTGTTTAGATCTGAAGAGGATGAGAGAATGAAGAGAGCAACCCTAGTAAAGCAAGCGCTCAGGCCCCAGCATACATATATAGTGGAGTGATTATCTTTTCCTCTACACAACAAGCATTTCAATTTGTGTATGTGGCATTAAAGAAAAGAAACTCTCTATTTAAGGTGACTAACTAGATGACTCCTACTTACTACTACTAGTAGTAGTATTGTTCACTTGTGCTCCCCGGCCCTCCATTCATTGAGCAACCCCACGGGTGAATAAACATACAGTACTAGTATTTATATAGAACGAACAAGCTCGAACTATTTTCGTGTAGTTAAAAGTTGAGGGTGGGGATTTTCCCGGGCAGTACGCGCGACAGTTTTCGCGTAGGCGGTTTGACACAGAGGCGAGGAGGGTGAGGGAGTAGCGGATTCAACTTACATACTGCTGGAAAGGTCGGGCTGTGCGATTTGACAACGCGTTACTACTGGAAAGAATTGTGATATGACTACTCACTATAGTCATGAATTACTGGCGGTACGACCGGGGTGATGCCCCCATTCCGTTCCGCACTCTAATCTGGTGCATGACACGTCGACCCGGATGCTGGCTCTCCCACATGTCGGTGAAGTAGTACGTAGTAGTAAGAAGGCGCAAAGAATCATGTGGTATATACTACTCCCTCCGTTCCTAAATATAAGTCTTTCTAGAGATTCTGACAAGTGATTACATACGGAGCAAAATGAGTGAATCTACACTCTAAAATAGGTCTACATACATCCGTATGTTGTAGTCAATTTGAAATGTCTAAAAAGACTTATATCTAGGAACGGAGGGAGTAGTACTACTACTACTACTCACATCGGGCGAGTGCGAACCACGGCAGCCCGGTGAATCAGCAGTAGAAAACAATGTGCTGATATGGCCATAAAAAACAATGTGCTACCGTCCAGACTGTAGCATGTACAGTACTACTCCTCTTTGTTTGGATCCCTGAGTTAGAGCTAGTTTGGGTTGAAATAGCCTCAAATTATCCAAACAGGAGGGGTTAGTTTGAGCTAGTTTGCTCTAACCCAGCTAAAAAAACTAGCCCGGTGGAGAGGTTCTAATTGGGTTAGTTCTCCTCGGGCCCACTAAAAGAGAACTAAAAAAATCACCCCTGCCCGCACTGGATCGCTCCCTCCGCCCCCTCGCATGACTCCTCTCTGTCCCCCATCGGGCCGCCCGCCCAAGCGCCGCTCCGCCGCTCGCGCTCTCTCTCCTCCGGCCGCCCTCTCCCTCCGGCCTCCGCCGCCCTCCTTCGGCCGCCCTCTCCCTCCGGCCTTCGAAGCTCGCCTCGCTCCCCCTTCACCGGCCATTTTTCTCCCTCTGTCGTGCGCGGCGGCGACGCATCTACCAGGGAGGTCGCGAGAGGGGTGAGTTTGTTCGTTCCTTCTCTGTCTCACAGCCATATCATTGATCTTGCTCGCTCTAGCGCCAATTCTGATTTGGAAAAGTAGATCCTGATTAAACTTGGTATAGATTTGTGGTGCACGCATGGAATTGTTTGATGCTGCTTGAGGAGGTAATAAATCTTTCTAGAGTCCCAAAGATTCAGTTCACCTTTCTAGGTATTTCAGTTTCAGGCTTGCATTATTTCTAGAGGCCCAAAGAATCAGTTCACCTTTCTAGGTATTTCAGTTCTAGGCTTGCATTATTTCTAGAGGCCCAAAGATTCAGTTCACCTTTCTAGGTATTTCAGTTTTAGGCTTGCATTATTTCTAGAGGCCCAATGATTCAGTTCACCTTTCTAGGTATTTCAGTTTCAGGCCTGCATTATTTCTAGAGGCCCAAAGATTTGGTTCGCAGTCGTCGGCAAGTGGCCCTGCTACCCATGCCGGTGTCGACCTCAACTCGCAAGCGCCGGCGTCGCAGGGGCTCCCGGAGCTTGGGCTCTATAGAGCCTTCCTCCAGAACAACGATGACGAGCTCCTCCCTGGGTGCGTGAGGGGCTCTGGGCTCCCTCCCTATCATGAATGACTTCCGTGATGAGTTAGCTCATGCTTTGTTTCATGGAGTGTATTTTTTTGTGAAGCTTGATTGAGGACTTGTATGTTTAAGTGGGATATCTCAATTGTATGGACAAGGTAAAATTTATCATGTTTTTCATGCTTGATTTGTACAGATGGTTCGTTTATGTCAATTATGAGCGGGAGGAGGCCACACAAGAGCCGGCCACACCAAATCCGGCAGGAAATAGGATCCAAAGTAGTCAAATGATTGAGAAAGAACATTTATTATCAATCTAACCCTGCCATCCATACACCTCTTTGGTTTAGAGCTAGTTCAGGGTTAGAATCTAAGTTTAACCTCTAACCGAGTTAGAGTTCTCCTCGTCTCAGTTCATCGCCGTCATACTTTCCCCATTTCTGTGTTTTCAGTACCCTGCGAATCAAAGAGGCCCTTAGACTGGTTTAGGTCCAGTAGTTTTTTATAAACGTGTTATGTCCAAAATTTAATGAACGTGCTCTGGTTTCTATGAAAATAATCAGATTTCATGTAGTAATTCATTTATTTATTTATTCTTCTGCGGGGGGTTTGCATGTAATTCGCGAGGTCTGAAACGTAAAGTACACTGACATATGCTCCGAGTTGTGCATGCACTACGACCCAGATGCTCTATGTCCCACATGTCGGCGAAAGGGTGCACGTGGAAATAGCCTAGGAGTACATATAGGAGGATAAATGCGTGAAAAAATATGTACGGTGAAGCGTAGCTGCGGTTCGAAAAGGAGACCTAAAGTGATGACAGGTATAGGTCGCACGCACCCAACTAGTGGTAGTACTAGACATACGACTACGTTTTCCCTAAAAAAATGAGGTACGAGTGCTTAGTACTCCTATTCTATCAACGCGAGTCCCATCTGACAACAGCGTCCGTGTTACAGCTAGCACTTCTCCCTCGTTTCTCTCTTCTAATTCTAAACTTAGCAGACGCCCGGTGGGCGGGGTGAGGATTTGCCGATGGTCGGTTTGCTCAACTGCGTCCCCACCTCACAGTGAAAACGTTATGACTGGAATAAAAATGCCATATACTCCAATACTAATAAAACATTAAGGCCACGAGGCGATGCAGTGCTGGTTACAGTTGGCAAGAAGAAGAGATGCATCCATCGACGATGTCCACCTCCTCGACTCAGGGCGCCAGCCCAGCAAATGGCGGCTAAGTAGCAGCGGCTTTCGTGGCCAGGTCGACGTGCTTCTGAACAATGGCGTCCAATGATTCCAGCCGCTGGAAGAAGGCCAACGTATTTCTGTCCTCGCTGGCCTTGTAGTGGCCTATGTAGATGATTTCCTCGTAGACGTGGATGTGCAGGTCGACGGTTTCTTGCATGGCGAGGCGATGCACGACGAGCGCGGCCTCGAGGTGCACATTCTTCGTCACGACCTCCGCCACCTGCAGGGCCACCAGGGCTTGAAAGAGTTCTTCACCATGGAGGCCGATGAGGGTGGCAGGCAATGAGGAGCCTGGGCGCGCGGGCTGGAGCAGAACGGCTAGGTCGTCCGTGCGCTTCTTGACGGTGGTGAACTTGCGGATGGAGTTGACCATCATGCATCCATGCGAGAGGCGAAGCTTGCGTCGGCGAGGGGTACGACGCCGACGGTCGCCAGCACCGTCTGGAAACGCTACGCGGTGCGGGGCCGCAGGCCGGCGCCTTGGATGATTTGGCACAGCCGACTACCGCTCGCGTCCATCGCCTCCATAGGTGCTTCTGGCTTCTGGTCACTTGGTCTTGGATTGGAGTGAGCAGTGTTGTGCAGAGACTAGGAGTAGATGGATTGGAGTGGTGGGGCGCCTTTATATGAGAATCCAAACTCTGTTGCATTGACATCGTGCTGGCTCTATTCTGCTTCTCCATTTAATTCCCTCTGCATGTAATTTCAGGATGCATCATTGACTGTTCAACATCTCGGGAACCGCTACCCTCTCCCTCCTTGGCATTCAAGCACCTATGGAGGCGACTGCTGCTCGCGTCTATCGCGTGTCAGGAGACGTTCCCGTCGACGACGAGGTGCCTATGGTGACTTCGTAAATTTCAAGATGATAGTACTAGTATACTCAATATTGTGCACCGCGACCAAGGCGGAGAGGAAAACGAGAGAACTACGTTTTTTTCAGTGTAGATTCACTCATTTGGTCCATATGTACTCCGTCTCGGTGTAGTCTAGTCACTTGTTGAAATCTCTAGAAAGGCAAATACTCCTTTCTGGTTTACAGGGCTATACTAGCAAGTAATAGTGGGCTCACATAGCAATTTTTTCTCATGCAAGAGCCTGGCTATATGCGTGCTCCAAGGTTCACAACTGCCACGTTCGGGTTGCGCTTGGCTCTTCGTCTCTTCGAGAAGACGAACAATGATGTTACTACTACTGCTTCTACAGTATCGAATCCACTGCTGCATGTCCGTCCACCGCGAGTGGGAGGGATAGCTTGTTGTAGTACTATAAGCATAAGCATGTCCTCGTTTGCGAGCCACCGCGCGCATGGGCGAGGGAGAAGGCATGTAGTAGTAAAATCAAGCTTCTCCTCGTTGTACGAGTTGACGTGACACATCATAGCACTGGCCCCACATGGTTGCCTCTAAACTTGGCTGAAAGACCCGCAGTGTACAATACTCCATTTGCTGGAACCTCTAACATTTACCCCACCACAATTAAAATATATATTCCTGTCTTGACCAGATGAGCGTGCAAACTACAATCATCAGGATGACAGGTAGTGCCAGAAGATTATTTTAATCACAAAAAAAAGCATGGAGCCGACCCAACGATTTTAAGCTTACAAGCACGGTACACGCTATCCTAGACTACTCTACACATGAAACTGCCACACAAGCGTCCGAGCTGCGCTTGGCTCTTTGCCTCTTCGAGAAGTCAAACAATGATGGAGTACTACTGCAGTGGAGGAGTACTACAGTATGCTTTTGGCCATCTGACACCGATTGAACTACTGGATGTCCACCGCGTGCGGGAGGGAGAGCGTGTAGAGAACGAAAGCTTCTCCTAGTCCTGCCAGCCACCACGCTCATGGGCGAGGGAGGGACGCTGCTTCATTGACTTAATGCTCCTGCCTTTGCGTGTATGACGGGTGGGCCCAACAGGTGGGTGGCCCACCTGCCATGCAGCCAAAGGCAGGTGCGGTTAAGGCGAGAGGGCGTTGTAGTAATCAAACTTCTCGGGCTTGTACGAGTTGACGCGACACATCAAAGCACTGCACTCGATGTATTTCAATAATTTGCGTTTACCGATGCATTAATTACAACGCATGCATGCATGCCGTGAATCTCCTTTTGATACTTGCATTTGTTGATTTAATGCACCTTGAAGTAGTATGAATATGTGATGGTAAAGCTTTGTAATGCCCCGGCCCTAAAGCGAGAGATGGTTGTGCAAGAGGAGGGCCAGATCATGCAGACGGAACACGACCAGACGATAGAGCTCTCTATGGTCTCGATGGACCTCACCTTGCTCTACTGCCCCTTGTGCCTCCGCCCCTTGAAGCCTCCAGTGTATGAGGTTTGAATACACCTCGTCCGTTCGGCTGATCGAGCAAGGTGCAGGTTTCTTGATTGATGTGTTGTTCGATTGATTTGTGCAGTGCAAGGGAGGGCACCTGACCTGCGCCGACTGCCGCGTTGAGCGCCCTGGGAACCAGCGGCAATGCCAGAAGTGCGAGCGCGGCGGTGGCTTCGATGTGGAACACGGCGGTGGACGCCGTCCTCTCGTCGGTGAGGGTGGAGTGCCCGCACGAAGGCTGTGGGCTCTACGTCACTTACCAGAAGCTCACCGATCACCAAAGCGTGTGTCCGCTTGCGCCCTGCAAATGCCCCATGCCCGTCTGCGGCTACAAAGGCCCGCCGCCGGCACTCTCCCACCACATCAGCACCGCGCATCCATGCCCATGCACAGGATCCAGTACGGCAAGGTGCTTCAGCTGCAAGTGCCACTGTCGGAGCCACGGCTCTTGCTGTTCGCGGAGGACGATGGCCGCTCGTTTTTCTTGGTCGGCGGCGTGCTCGACATCGACGCGCCTATCGTCGTGTCGGTCGTCTGCATCAGAGCGGGGGCACCCCACTGCCGCACTACGTGGCCAAGCTGTGGGCGATCGGCCCACCGGGGGAGCCCAAAGGCTGGACCGACGTCGTCAAGGTGGAAATGGAGGTGACAAGCAGCTAGGATCCCGGCGACGTCGCCGTGCGGGAGCTGACCTTCTTCACAGTTCCGCCCAAGCTGTTGGCCGGGGCTAAGCTGGTGTCCCTCCACATTCAGATTGACAAGCTCACGTCCTAAATGTTTCTACAGTGCCTTCTGTTTATCTTAGTAATATGCTAATATAGGGGTTATGCTGGACAACTCACCCGACTGCGCACCAGGAAGACGAAGCTCGTGTCGTGTTGGTGCCGTGTGCGGCCCGCACATTAACCAAAACCTCGCGCCTCCAGCTTGGCCTCCGTGTTTTAAACTACTCAATCTCAAGGCCAAGGAGCAACGTGAAACCTATGATAGAGCCAATCGGATGGTTGAGAACACTACAATTCGTAGCTACAGATGCGTGTGTGAGAGAGGACGAGTGCGTGCGTGCACCTCTTCTCTTCCTATATAACATACTGAACTCAGAGTACTCCCTCCTTCTGGTGAATAAGTCATCTTAGATAACATCGATGCGCCTATTCCTGTCGAACACCCTAATAAGCGTAAGATATGTATCCGACGGTGCCAGTTATTGCACGTACACAGCAGTAGAAAAAGAACTACTCCCTCCTTCTGGTGAATAAGTCATCTTAGATTGTGCACCGTGACCAAGGAAGAGGGGAAAACGAGAGAAATTAATATTTATTTGCTAATTAATAGCATTGCATGCAATGAACTAACCATTGCAAGTCGTGCTTGGTCTAAGTCATTGAAAACATGCACGCCCCACATCTCTTATTGGTGGATATGTCAAGAAACAAGAAACGAGGTGGGAGTTAATGCACCGCGCCTAAGTATTTTGGGGTTATTTGGTTTTTGTAAGGTGACTTATACACCTAGACGGAGGGAGTAGTACCATAGCATATGCTACACCACAGCCGAGAACACGTGCGCACGTTACGCCATCCGGGAATAGTGCCGCACTTCGAAACTAAACCGTCAATAAATTTTGAGCGCGTCTCGTCACATTCCAAATTATTACTACTACCATGCTATATTTAATTGCAAACCTGTTCACACCGATCACAACCTACTCCTTCCGTCGACACCGTGACCAAGGAGGAGGGCAAAACGAGAGAACTTAATGTTTATTTGTTAATTAATAGCATTGCATGCAATGAACTAACCACTGCATGTCATGTTTGGTAGTCTCAAGTCATTAAAAGCATGCACACCCACATCTCTTATTGGTTGATATGTCAAGAAACAAGAAACGAGGTAGAAGTTAATGCACCACGCCTAAGTATTTTGGGATTATTTGGTTTTCGTAAGATGACTTACACACCTAGACGGAGGGAGTAAACGGTTTCCCACTTAGGAGCGTATTAGTACTCGGTTATAAACACTACTATGCCTAGATGACTGCACATTCCTCCTCAACTCCTCATCCACAAAAACAAACAAGTCATTCAGCATCCTTCCCTTGCGTCTGCCATGGCCAGCGTGAGTTCTGGGTCAAGAGATTACCACCAGGGAGAGGCGAGCATGGAAGCAAAAGCACGACAGATGTCCCGCCTCGCCTCGAAAGCAGCCGACATGTCCCGCCGTGCGGAAGTAGCAGCACGGAGGTCCTGCCGCGCCGCCGAAGCAGCACGGAGGTCCCGCCACACCGTCGATGCAGCAGACTGCTCCGGCCGCGTCGCAGAAGCAGTAGAGATGTCCCGCCGCACCGCGAATGCAGCGGAGATGTCCCGCCGCGCCGCGAATGCAGCAGAGATGTCAAGCCGCGCCGCGGCGGCCTGGGAAAATGTCTCGCGGGCAAGGGACAACTCTTACAGGCGCATGCATGCGATCATCCATAGCCAGATGGATCAGATCACCGGCTGGGCGAGGTTGCAGGACGACATGAAAGCCTCATTTGAACAGGCTACCGGCGTCATCTAGCAACTAAGGGAGGGCAATGAGAGGCTCCGGGCCGAGCGCGACCTGCTGAGGGCGAAGATCGTCCGAAGTGCAGAGCAGCAGGAGGAGACCAGTGCGTTGTTGAAGAGGACCGGCGTCATCGTCAAGAAACTTTTGGACGAGAATGACATGCTCCACATCGAGTGCCAAAGGCTGGTGGAGGAATCCGTGGATGCTCTCAAGCAGCATCTTGAGGACACGACAGAGCTCATCGCCGCTCACCGCGGAGACTAGTTCCCGCGGCCTGCAGCAATGCATCAAGAAAGTAGAGATCAGCGAGCCAGATCATTGTCTTCCTTATTCTTTTGCCCTTCGGGCGTAGCCGCATGTGGCTTTTTAAATTATCTTCCTAATTATGTAAGACAATTATTATCCACTGTCGTCGTCCTTATATATTCATCAGTCTTGCTATATGTCGCAGTAGATGCTATATAGGTCCATCGGATCTTACATCAAGATCCGTGCAAAAATTTATTTTCATATTTTCTTTTTTCTCTCTTAAATCTCAGTCGAGGGAGACATAGCCACGCCATCAAACAGAGGCTCGGGCACCATTAATGGAGACCTTGGGAGAGAGGTGGACGGCAGATGGAGGTCAAAGGGCTCTCCTCCCGATAAGCACGCGCAGGGATCTGATCGCACGCCTCCTGTACTCAAACAGCTACCCTGCACGGCGCCTCCTAGCTAATAAAAAAGGGACGCGTGGCTGCACATAAATGGTAAATAGAATGCCCACGGTTTCAATAATACTTGTGTTTCCGATTGTAACGTGACAGCACTTGTTCCAAAATGACTTTGTTGATTGCTAATGTGTGCGCCTTCGCAAATCGGACAACAAAATTACCACAGCATGTTGGTGCCATGTCATGACACCAAGCCAAGTTTCATGATTTTCATGCGTGTTTTGGATTTACAGGAATTAAAAAACCAAGTTTCTCAATGTTTCCAGCCGAGCCACGACGCCCAGATGTTTGAATTTCATTCCCATTTCTTGAGTGGGACCTAGAAATTTACCCGAGGACACACATGTGATTTTTCAACCAACTTTGGTGCACTGGAGCATGTGCTTGTATTCCAAATTTGAATTATGCACACAAAGGTGACACGTCCCCTCTCGGAACCATGAGCCTCCTTGAGAGAAGCTCCAGTTTGCAAGAAGCTTATACCAAAACTTGTTCCTATTTGGCCAATTTTTTTTACCACAGCATGGTAGTACAAGAATTTACAAGAATTTTAAAACCAAGTTTCTCAATGTTCTCGGCCGAGCCACGATGCCCAGATGTTTGAATTTCATTCCCATTTCTTGCATGGGACCTAAAAATTCACTCGAGGACACACATGTGATTTTTCAACCAACTTTGGTGCACGGGAGCATGTCCTTGTAGTTCAAATTTGAATTATGCACATTAAATGACCAGAAACTCAATTAATGTATAAAAAGGCCAGAAGAACCCGGAATAATTCCAAAATTTAATAGGGCACTCATGTAGTTCTATGTTGCCATTGTAAAGAAACTCAAAGGGGGCAGTGTATATCGTTTCACACTCAAAGGTGACACGTTCCCTCTTAGAACCACGAGCCTTCTTGAGAGAAGCTCCGGTTTGCAATAAACTTATACCAAAACTAGTTCCAAATCGTACAATTTTTTACTACAACATGTTATGCCATGACATGACACATGCCAAGTTTCATGATTTCCAGGCGAGTTTTGGATTTACATGAATTTTAAAACCAAGTTTCTCGATGTTCTCGGCCGAGTCACAACTCCACGATGTTTGAATTTGATTCCCATTTCTTGCATGGGACCTAGAAATTCACCCAAGGACACACATGTGATTTTTCAACCAACTTTGGTGCGCCAGAGCATGTGCTTGCAGTTAAAATTTGGATTATGCACATTAAATGTCAAAAAACTCAATTAATGTATACAATAGGCCAAACGAACCCGGAATAATTCCAAAATTTAACAGGGCACTCATATAGTTCTATGTTGCCTCTGTAAAGAAAATCACGGGGGAGGAAGCGTATATCATTTCGCACAAAAATGTGACACGTTCCCTCTCGGAACCACGAGGCTTGTTGAGAGAATCTCCAGTTTTGCAAGAAGCTTATACCAAAACTTGTGCCAATTCAGCCAAAAAATATACATATGAAAACAGGGTTTAGATTATCCCGAACATCTCGCTACCTAGACCAATGTACTCTTATTTGAATTCAACATAAAATGGATACAAATATTTGAATTGAAGATCGTATGGTACATCAAGTTCATAGTGAAATATGATTACTGCAATATGCATGTTTTTTGTTATCAAGTATTTAAATGATTGTATAACTTGACAACAATCGTATTCAAATGAGGAAAATTGATTCAAATTTAGTCCATATGGTAGACGACAATATATATATTCATAGGGTGGAGTAAAATGTTCATATATGATGGAAGATCAAAATGTAGGACTACATCCATTATAAACCGTAGGGCCACCTAATGATATATTCGAATTCAACATAAAGTGGATTCAAAAATTGAAATTCGAGATCCTGGCATTTGTAATCATATAAAAAGGGACATGACTCTTTCTTTTGGTGGGAATTGATTTGTTTTTTGTTGTTGTTGAGGGAAGTGCGAATCGATTTGGTACTGTACAGGGTAATCTTGTTCTCCCGATTTTTATTTACATTTTTCTTGTAGTTTTTTCAATGACATCTATAGCAATATAGTAAAAGGGGACATGACTCTCTTGTGTCTTGTATGAATTTTTTTATACACGTTAAGTTTGTTCTGCCGAACAAGGAATCCGCGCCTTGTTATCCCTAAATTTTCAAGCTCGAGTATCTTTTGTCTCATCTGCTTTGAAACTCCTGCCTCTTCACCCTGCTCCGTGCCTTGTTATCCCAAAATTTCGACGCACGCGAAAACTCCCTCCTCATCCGAAATCGGCCCTGCAGCCCAAACACGTGAAATCCCCCTTCTACCCCTTAGCCGGAAATGTCGGCTCGACGTCGCGGTGTCAAAACCGGTGGGGGTACGCTGGTAACTTACCCTACATTTCAGACAATCGCGTCCCTAAGCCATGGCTTCCCCCTACCTTCCCCTTCGCACCCCCATTCATACACCAAGGCCGCCAAAACCTGCGAAACCCCACGCTCCTCCGTCGGCCTCCCGACCGCCACCCAGCCAGAGACTCTTCCCCGACGACGCCGTCCAGCGCAATAGCTCGCCGTCCCTCATCCACCACACTGGATGAGGATCCGTCGTCGATCTCGTCGTCCCGCTGGATCAACCGCCCCGTTGTCCACCTCCAAGGAGCTGCCCTGACGTTCGCGTCGTCTATCACGCCACCTCCACCCCCATAGCGCCGTCTTGACCTATCCCACCGAAACCGGGGCACCCTCACCAATTCCTCCGATAAAGCCGAGGCCCACTCGGCGCCACCGAGGAGGTTTTGCACACACCGCTGCATTTTATCTTTTATTCGATCTCACGAGGCTGCCGGTGCTCGATACCGAGCAGCCATGGCGGGTCTCCATCGACGACGCCGTCACCGGCCACCTCATGCACGGCGTTTCTCCCCCATGTCGTTGCTTCCTCGGCGGCGACTTCCACACAGGCACTAGCTGTAGCTGCTCCAGCTCCGGCTCTCGCTCGCGCTGCTGCTGCTGCTGTTGCTGCTCTGGCTCTCGCTCGCGCCGCGGCTCTTTTGTTGCTGTTGGTCACGCTGCTGCACTACTCTTGCTTTCGTTCGTGCTACTGCTCTTCTCTGCTATCGCTGTCGGTTGCGCCGCTGCTCTGCTCTTGCTCTCGTTCATGCTGCTGCTCTGTTCTTACTCTCGCTCGCGCTGCTACTGCACGACCTCTGGCAGCTACAGGAGTTTGGTGGGCAAGAAACAGTAGATGATCCATTCTCTATCTTTTTAAAACTGAAGCTATAATCTACCTGCTATCATTAGTTTTAGATCTATCAACTCGTTTGCTACCATCAGTCTTGATTTCTGCATGCACCCCTTAGTCCTTACAAAATCTAACTATATTTTTATTATGCATGTCAGTTATTGTACACAATCATAGTGAACATGTAGAGAAAAGGAGAAGACTGTTGCATGGGAATATAATGTCATGCAGACGTCACTCCATGGTGGGCGAAGTGGGCCCCCCTCCCGCCATTCCAGATTGTATTCCAGAGGAAGATAACTGTTCAGATGGGGATTCTGAGGGAGCCGACCACTCGTATTTACCACCTGAGGTGTTTGCTCTAACCTGGCATGCTGATGTTGGCCATATCATGCACATGGCGCCTCGCATTGCTTACATTATACATCTTATATGTCATCAGCTTAGTTTAGATTTGCTTTGTGTGAGTGCCACCTCTTTGGTTTCTATACCATACTCCCACCGTTCCTAAATATTTATATTTTTAGAGATTTCAACAAGTGACTACATACGGAGCAAAATGAGTGAATCTACACTCTAAAAGATGTCTATATACATTCGTATGTGGTAGTCCATTTGAAATCTCTAGAAAGACAAATATTTAGGAACGGCGGGAGCATATGGGAATTATGCAATGCCATCTTCTTTAGCCAGGCATCATATACGTGAATCATGCAATGCCATCCTATTTAGCCAGTCATCGTATATGTGAATTGTATCGTGCCATTTTTTCATAATGTATTCCATTTTTCAACAATGTTTATACATTCACCAACTCTTCCTGTGCATCAGCCATTTGAGTCGGTCATTGGAAAATCTGGAGTGAAAACAAGGTCTTCTGAGCAGTCAGTGCTACCTGTCGATGCAGATTTCTTGCTGGTTACAGATAGCTCCTTAGAGGAGGATTCAGAGATAGATGACCAGTCGTATCCCCCCCGAGGTGCATGCTCTAACTTGGCAGGGTTATATTGCTCATATCATGCATATGGTGTCTTGCATTGCCATGCCATCTGCTTAGATTAGACATGCTTTGTGTGAATGCCTCCTGTTTGCTTTCTATATCAGATATGTGAATTATGCAATGCCATGTTTTTCAGCCAGTTATCATATATGTGAATTATGCACCACCATGTAGCCAGGCATCATATATGTGAATTATCTCATGCCATCTTTTTTTCATTACGTATTCCATTTGTCGACAATCTGTGTTATATTGAACTACTCTTCATGTGTATCAGCCATTTGAGCCGGTTATGGAAAAATCAGGAGTGAAAACAAGGTCTTCAGAGCAGGCAATGGTACCTGTTGAAGCATATATCTCGATGGTTACAGGGAGCTCCTCAGAGGAGGATTCAGAGACAGATGACCAGTCCTATATCCGTGTATGCTCTAAGTTGCAATGTTTATATTTCTCATATCATGCATATGGTGTCTTGCATTGCTTAGTTTAGACATCATATGCACAATATTGAATTCCATCTGCTTAGTTTAGAGATCATACATGCGAGTGCCAGCTGCTTAGTATATGAATCAATTATCTCAATTGTATCATGCCATCCTGTATACTTAGACAACATGTATGTGAATTATTTCATCCCAACCTATTTTAGAAAGACATCATATAGTTTTGTCATGTCATCCTGTTTAGATACTCATAATATGTTGAATTATGCCATTATATCCTGTTAAGTTATCCATCATATATTTGAAACTGTGTCATGCTATCCTGTTTAGTTAGGCATCATATATGTGAAATTATGTCATGCTGTCCTGTTTGGTTAGACAACATATATGTGAATTACCACATATGTCTATCATACAATGTCTGTACGTTCCATTTCTTTTCTTGCTTATTATCCATTTGAATTGGAGGGGGTGATGGCAGTATCTAAGAGAGCAAAAACCCGTTCTTCACAAAAGATAGTGCTACCCATCGATGCGGATAGAACCATGGTTGTACTGGCCCACAAACTAGCCCCACCACACATAATCGAGACTCTTCCAGATTGCACACTTACACCGTTGGGAAGAGAACCAGCTACAACCCATCTAACTCCAACCCCAGCGGATAGTAACCCACTTCTAGTTGACAAAGCACCATGTCCACCATAGAGTACCCCCACATGAGCAGTTTGTAAAGCAACTGCAGTGCCCAAAGCATTAAGACCACCACAACGAACCCAAACTCCACGTTTAAAGCAAAAGAGCAACTTTTCTCAGGTCAGATTCCGTAGCTATGGTCCATACTCTTTTGCTCTTGCATCACTGTATTTACTCATACCAACTACTTTCGAATTTGAAGGATCCAATTGAAACTCCAATGGCGCAACAGGTATGTTTTAAACCTATTTCTTTAACTGGATTGCTGTTCTAACTTCTTGCTCTATGTTGATTTCAGTTTCAGTTGTATAAATAGTTATGTTCTCATGTGATGCACATTACAAGTGTTGCCAATGTTGTGTAGTTTCTCACACTTATATTCTATCTATGTTGTTGTGTCTAAAAAATATATGAGTTGAACTGTGTCTCTATCTTGATTTGGCAACATAAACTGGAATGATATGGACAATACAGTGACCATAGTACATAGATATATGTTTGTTTCATGCTATTATCCTTTCCACCTTACTACTGAACCAGTTTACCAAAATGAGTTTCGTATACTATATGCTAAACCTGTGATGTGTCTGCTTGTTTCTCTTGTAGTACGCAAACAGAATATTGGAGAAGAGCACCCCACTATGAAATGGTAGAGAAAGTAATGCAAATAAGGTTCAAGATAGTGTGACAGCCCTGTTGGCCTCCAAGAAAGGTGATAAAAACAATCTTGTAGATAGTGAGAAAACCTCACAGTCCTGCGTTGATGTAGTGTTCGAGTTACTGGCCAGTACCGCTGGCACAAGCTCTTCGAACTCGCTGCCTGAATCACTTCGGCTTCTTCAATCTTAGCTACAAGCTGAAAGGCATCAGTCAGCTGTGATGCAGCAAGAAGCCGAAGGACTGAGGAAGTCCCTGCAGAATTCAGATGCATACTTTCTTGTGCCAGCATTATGGGTACCCAGGATATTGTTTCTTGAGCTCTTCTGAAGTGGTTTCAGATCTTGACTTGTTTTGCTGCGGCCTTTATTTGCACTGGTCGCCAAGTTTGACAACCAGTGTATATGATATGCGGCTTTGTTCCCTATATTTGCGCTGGTGGCTAACTTTGATGCCCAGTGGATGTAATATGTGTAATAGACGTGATAGCCTAGCGTAAGTTGCTTGCTTATTTATTTCCTTGTTGTCTTGTTTATTTGTTTGCTTGTAGTCAGTGCAGTTCTTTTTCCACGGTTTGCTAGTGGCCGCAATAACCTATTTTTTAAAACTAGTCCACAATAACCATGGGTTACATATTTACTGTAGTGACCATGGGCCTCCTACGGGCCATAGAAACAATGGGCCTTTTAAGGGCCGTAGAAATGATGGGCCTTCTACGGGTTGTAGCATCAATGGGCCTTCTACGGGCCGTATGATCGATCGGCCAAACATGGGCCAATACAGACCACATTATGGGCCGTAAATGGGCTAGGTTTGGAATCATCCGTTCATGGGCCGACCATAATGGGTCATCGTTAATTTGTCGTATTTGATGACGCTACAAAAACGGCCCAATGGATTAATGGGCCGTGAACGGGCCGATTGTAACCACGGGCTGAATTTGGCCGACAAGCAGAAAAGGCCAGTAACGGGCCGTAAGTAACCGAATGCTGGAAATAAGCCTAAGAATAAATGGGCCCTGAGAAGGCTGAAAGATAACATGGGTTGGAAACGGCCCAATGGAATAATGGGTCGTTAATGGGTATAAAGCGGTACAATATTCATTACGGGCCAGGTTCACCACGGGGCTTTAATAGGCCAAGAGTTACAAATGGCCTCGTATGGGCCGAAAGACATCATGGGCCATGCATGGGCCGAAAGACATCATGGGCCATGCATGGGCCGAAAGTTACAACGGGCTGGAATCATCATATTGGACGGCCCAAATGAAGCTACTGGGCTTAATTCTGGTAGGTTGCAATGGGCCGTGAGTTAGCGGGCCGTAAATGGGCTATATACGAACAGGTCGTTAACAAGCTTTCCATGGGCCGGCCCGTTACCGTTTGACCAAGTTAAACGGGCCGGCCTTTTCACCGAAATGGGCCTCTGTTGGGCCATGCCACGTGTCGACGTATCATACGCGCCTCCTGTCCAATGAATGGATGACATCTGTCCCAACGGTGAGCCAACACGTGTTTCCTCCGGCCAATGCCAATTTTACACGTGGAAAATCCTCATTGGTCCGGGCTGTTAACGGGTTATCAGATCCAAAACCGGACCCGATAGCTTAACGGCGACCCGTTACGGTGGATGCCACGTGTCGGTCACCCTTGACAAAAGCACTTCTATGACTCGCGATTTATCGGCATGGAAGTGGACACTTCTGTGATGATAATTTTGGTAATGTCATGGAACACTTCTATGACAGCACATGTATGACTATCTTGATTCTGTCATAAAATCGTCATGGATGTACATGCATGACGGAAAACGTGACCTACTATGACAAACACGTATCATCACGGAAGTGTCTTTTTTTGTAGTGATTGCTGCTCTGCTCCCCAAAAGGATTAATGCCATCCGCGCTTAAACCAAACCATACGTTCCTTGCGTCACCTGCAAAGTACCCCCACTTTCTCTCGATTTTTCTCCACTGCGATCCGTCAGCGGGTGCTCTCAACTTCCCGTCTTTCTTACGGTCCTCTTTGTGCCATTGCATCAACTTGGCCTGCTCTTTGTTTCTGAACAGACGTTTCAACCGTGGTATTATAGGAGCATACCACATCACCTTGGCAGGAACCCTCTACTTGGGGCGCTCACCGTCAACATCACCACGGTCATTTCGTCTGATCTTATACCGCAATGCACCACATACCGGGCATGCGTTCAAATCCTCGTACGCACCATGGTAGAGGATGAAGTGATTAGGGCATGCATGTATCTTCTGCACCTCCAATCCTAGAGGGCAGACAACCTTCTTTGTTGCGTACGTACTATCGGGCAATTCATTATCCTTTGGAAGCGTCTTCTTCAATATTTTCAGTAGCTTCTCAAATCCTTTGTCAGGTACACCATTCTGTGCCTTCCACTGCAACAATTCCAGTGTGGTACCAAGCTTTGTGTTGCCATCTTCGCAATTGGGGTACAACCCTTTTTTGTGATCCTCTAACATGCGATCGAACTTCAGCTTCTCCTTTTCACTTTCGCATTGTCTCTTTGCATCAACAATGACCCGGTGAAGATCATGATCGGGCACATCGTCTGGTTCTTCTTGATCTTCAGCTTCCCCCGTTGGAGCATCACCATATTCAGGGGCACATAGTTGTCATCATCCTCTTCTTCTTTGTTGTCTTCCATCATAACCCCTCTTTCTCCGTGCTTGGTCCAAACATTGTAGTGTGGCATGAAACCCTCATAAAGCAGGTGGTTGTGAAGGATTTTCCAGTCAGAGTAAGACTTCGTATTCCCACATATAGGGCATGGACAACACATAAAACCATTCTGCTTGTTTGCCTCAGCCACTTCGAGAAAATTATACGCACCATTAATTTACTCGGAGGTGCGTCTGCCACCGTACATCCATTACCGGTTCATCTCTTGCATTATATATAATTAAGTGTGTCAAAAACCATTACAGAACATCATGAATACAGAAGTGACCAAATTAATAGAATTTCCTCATCACATTAAAACCAAAGTACAGTAGTGATCAAATGTTATTACTGAAAAAATAAATACATAAAGTTCATACATATATAGTTCTCATTGAACAACGTATATATAGCTCTCTAGAGCATCTAATTAAACCATACATTGAAACTGTGTAAAACATTTCAATGCAACAACAAATGCGATCATAATCGCAATTAAGGTAACAATTGATCCAACGGCATAATGATACCAAGCCTCGGTATGAATGGCATATTTTCTAATCTTTCTAATCTTCAAGCGCATTGCATCCATCTCGATCTTGTGATCATCGACGACATCCGCAACATGCAACTCCAATCTCATCTTGTCCTGCTCAATTCTTTTCAATTTTTTCTTCAGGTATCTGTTTTCTTCTTCAACTAAATTTAACCTCGCGACAATAGGGTCGGTTGTAATTTCCAGTTCACATACCTCCAAGATAAAAACATCTATGTCACGTTGGTCGGCTTAATTGTCATAAACACTAAATGAAACAAATATTTTATAAAAGATAATATATACCACATCCGAATCATAGACAGGACAAGGGTCGACGGAGGCGGATTCCAAAACCATCGTACTATATAATAACAAACAATAATAAAAGTAAGAAAATTACACAAGTATCAATCTAAATCATACTAGTAAGAACTTTTTCGTTTAGAAAGATGATAAGAACAAGAGGCTCACCACGGTGGTGCCGGCGACGGGGACGAGACAGGACGGACCGCCAAACCTAGACAAATCTTGAGGAAAATGGAGCTTGGACAAGGAGCTTCGAGAGGAGAAAGCTTAAGTGTGGCTCGGGCATTTCATCGAACACCTCATGTGCATAGGAGCTGAGCTAGAGAACCACAAAGCTCTCCCACGGCCGTCCTAAAACACAGAGCAGTGCACTGCTCTACTCGTGGGCAGGGGGTATATATAGGCTTCCCTTTGTTCCCAGTTTGTGGCTGGAACCGGGACAAATGGTCGTGGGCCAGGAACGAGGCCC
The DNA here is from genome assembly GCF_018294505.1 of Triticum aestivum. Classification (NCBI taxonomy): domain Eukaryota; kingdom Viridiplantae; phylum Streptophyta; class Magnoliopsida; order Poales; family Poaceae; genus Triticum; species Triticum aestivum. The sequence continues at coordinate 545,433,535 of NC_057799.1, forward strand.
ATTGGTCCCGGATCATGTTTGGAACCGGGACCAATGGCCCACGAGGGCTGTCCGGCGCCCTGGCCTCACGAACCGGGACCGATGCCCCCATGGGTCCCGGTTCGTGAGTGAACCGGGATTAATGGGCTTTTCTGGCCTGGACCGAAGCCCTGTTTCTACTAGTGCGATCGATCGAGCTGCTAGGCTGGGCATTCCTACACGCGCTTATGCACAAATCGATGCTCATGTTACATACTGTACTACCTACCTGCTTGTGCTGATGTTACTACTATAGCAGTGTTGTCAATGTCGATCTTTCCACTACTATAGTAGCTATAGAAGCAGGCTAGGAAGGGTCATTGTGATTGTGAAACAGAGGAAAGAACACAAGGGATGCTTGCGTATGAGTACTGTGCGTGCGTGGAGTGGAGGTCAAATCAGGAAGCTGCTGCTGACTGGCTTCACCATGACCAAGCGGAACCAACTCATCTGAAAAACCGATAGCGACAACACAAGACGTTGCCCGTGGCAACGGCCGAAAATGGGAAGCTAAGAGCATCTACACGGTCGGACTTCGCAAATCCGAGCCCTCAGACGCCCGTGGACGCGTCCGGACGCTTCTGCGGACAGTGACCGGGCACTCCTCAAATCTCGTCGTCCACATCCTTGTCTCTCATATCCAAACCCCTATATTCATACTATATCACGCAACATCGATGAAACTACGTCGATCAGCTCCGGACATTTAAATAGCACAATATTTTACCAAGAGATCCACCAAAGTTCACATAAAAGACGGACAACATTATACTACATCTACAACTTGAAATTAAAATCAACTTCACCACTTCCGGGCCAGCCCTTTCCCCTTCTGGTCACCGGTGTAGTTGTTCCCATCGTCGACTAGTGGAGGATCGTCCGATTTGTCGGAGGAGGAGCCGTGGTCGTCATTGGAGGAGGAGCCGACGATGACAAGGCCCTTGAGGCACTGGCCGGCCCGGTCCTGTTGGTGCCTGAGCTTGGCTAGCCGAGCTACCTCCTTCACCTTCTCCAATGCCTCCCGCTTGGATGGCAAGCCGAAGAGCCTTGGCTTTCTTCTGGTGGAGCCGCCAAGCGTCCGTCTCAGCGGTCGTAAGCGACCGGCGGTAGATCCACGCGAGGAGCCGCTCGTCCTCGTCGGGCTCCACCGGTAACCCATGCCGGCGGCGGACAGAGCTCTCCACAGCCTCCCTCTCCCTTGCCCACTGCCTCTCGCAGCGGGCGGCGCGCCTTCGACTCCGTCGTGCGCGTCCGGGGCGGCTGGGTGGGCACAAGCACCCACCGCCGCCCACGAGGAGGGCAGCAGCCGGCGGGGCGAGGGGATGGCGTGGGGAAGCAGCAGCCTGCGGGGCGAGGGGATGGCGTAGGGGAGACACCGATTGCACTGGCCGCCTATCAGAGCTGCCCATAGGCCGGGAGGGGCCAGCGCCGGCGTCCGAGATGCGCCGACGGGGAAGCTGCGGTTGCGGCGATGCTGTAGATCCGGAGCTGCCCTCGGTCTCCACCTTGGACCGCTCCAAGGCGATGCGGAGGCCAAGCTCATACTCCGGATCCACCTCATCGTCGGAGCGGCTGCCGGATCTCAACATTGCGCCAGATTCGATCGGAATCAGTGAGGGGAAAGGAGAGGACGGAACGAGAGAGGAGAGCGAGTGAGCTAGGGTTTCGGACTGACGAGGCCGATGGGTTTTTTGTAGGGTCGGTGATGGGTCGGGCTTGTCAGGCGGGCGCGCTCGGGCATGCCTGGGCCACCCCATATCCGCCCCATATTTGGGCTGGATATGGGGGTGCCATTCAGTCCGGGCGTTTGAGGCCCATTTGAGGCGTCCGTCTGGGTCCAAAAAACGTGACCGGACAGCCCGCCCGGGCGTATGAGGCGGCTTTGAGAGGTCCAACTGTAGATTCTCTAAAGACTGGAGGCTGGGTCATCGGCATGCGTCGTTGATTTTTTGTCCAAAAGGACCACTGGCCAGATAAATTGACAAAAAGGACTACCTGTGGATCAAATTGACAAAAAAGAACCCCCCCAGCCGTGGCGGCGCGGCATCCGACACATGGGCCCTGCCGCCACGCCAGGAGGCGGCGGGCCCTGCCGCCACACAATGAGGCAGCCAACTGCGGATTACGTATTTCGGGGCCAACCTCTTGCCGGGACGAAATGGGGTAGGCCAGGTGGGCCCTGCCGTGACGATACGAGGCGGCATGTGTTTGTGCTGCCGCAGGCCGGCCAACAATGCTGCTGCTCACCCGACGAGATGGTGGGCCATGCTGCCACTCCTTGAGGCGGCCACACTGTTGCTGCTGCATGCGGCCCGATAGCTTTTGTTGTTCCTTTGGCGGGAATCCATGCTGTTTCTTTTTTATGCGCATTGATTGGCTCCTACCCGGGGAATCAGCCGGCTTTTGCTTGAGCGGACGCGATGGCACTGCGGGAATCACTCACTCAGTGCTGGATTTTTCTTCAGAGGACGCGACAACACTACAATAATAGACTCACTCGCTGCAGGAATCCGAGGCTGCGGTAGGTGAGTTTTAACCTGTTGTGCTGACACTGATCCCGCTGTGGTGTTGCCCGCTATCTGATTATTGCCACTGCTTTCTATGTAGACGAGACAGATTAAAAGTAGTGCGTGATTCCCGCCTAAAGTTTTGTTCATCTATTACTGCGGCCGACGCGACGGCACCGAGGCAGGCTATGCCGACACTGGTTGCACTATTTTGGATCACGTGTATTTTCCGCCTAAAATTTCGTCTGTTCGCGCTTATTTTCTCGCCATCATTTGTCGTCTGAGCCTATAAAACGAGGCACTCAGGCTCTCGTCATACGATGTCCAGCCACCCTCGAAATCTCCACTACGCAAAGTGTGTCACACTTTGTTTTCAGTCGGTATGAGTTTGCCTTGCTCGGATCAAAGCATTAGGCCGAGGAAAATGAAGAATGCAAGTTTGCCTCCAGGGGTGGCAATCCTGCTGTGTTGGTGTGACGATCTTTGCAAGGTGAAGGAGGTGACAGATTTTTTAGATTGGTTGGGCATGAAGTTTTTCATGTATGCCAATTATGAGGAATATCCATCAGTAGCTAGTTTAAAGTACGACAAGCCTCCGGTATGCTTTAACCATCACGAATAGATATATTGTTGGTTTTTTGGTTGATTCTTTATTAACATTCTTGTTCTTGTTGTAGTCTCATCCGCCTCTATACTTGTACTATCTTCGGATTGACACAGAGATGCCGAGTTGGGCAGTGACTGAGATTCATGAAAGAAGCCGCCGTGCATGGGATAGTTTCTACGCGGAAGAGCGACGCGAAAAGGAAGAAGCAGAGGAGAAAGCAGAGCAAGAGAGAGTTAAAAGAATACTATACCTAGCAAAAGGGTTACTTTCAGGATTTACTGAAGAAAAACAGGGAAGATGCTCGTCGTATGGAGGAGCAGGAACGATAGCGAAAGAAGGATCGTGAGTCAGAGAGACAGTATCGTGGACTTGTCACGGCAGATGTCCTAGTGTGAGGACTTAGTCGTGAGGCCAACACATCTATGTGGTAGCTAGAGAGGGGTTGATCGGGACGAGAGATGCAACACACAAGACGAGGATTTAGACAACTTCGGGCCCCGGGAAACATCATCCGGTAATAACCCTACATGCCGTTTCTGGCTAGGTCTCATTATGCTCATGAGAGAGTCGCCGGTAAACCGGCTCTTTGTGTCTAGCCCTAGAGATTGTTTCTTCTTGCTTGCCCCTCCTAGGGGAGCCCTGCCCCTCCTTATATATGTTGAAGGGGCGGTTTACATGACTAGTCCTAGTTGGATTAGGATTACTCTATTACAAGTGGAGTCCTAGTCTTGCTTCCTTTGTAAGGGAATAGTCCTTATGCTTTCCTCATAAATCGGCCCAGCATTAACATGAACCGGCCTTCTGGGCCTTGGGCCTTGTCCTTTATCTGACCCATCGTTGGGGTCATTCGTGAATCGCCAGGTTCGTAAATTATCAGACCAGTGAACCGTCAGACCCATGAATCGCCAGTCCCCTGGCGGGTTATGATGAAGCGCCAAGTCCGGCCGGGTTATACTTCCGACCGGATTACGCCGCGGGGTATATCCCCGACATTAGCTCCCTGTTTAATTTGGATTTATCATTGTTAAACTTATCTGCAACATAAACAGAAGAACAAATTTGGCGGGTTGTGCTCCGGTTTAAATATTCTTATAAACCGGCACTTGATCATCCTTAAGTCCTTGTCATTTCTTCCTTCTGAAAAATCCAAGTCAATATACCAGCTTCATAATCAATATGCTTGCAGAAGATATTTTGTAAATAAAGAATCCATTTGAATCGGCCTTCAATGCTCTGATTTGACAAAAATATTGGTTTTCAAATATTCAACTGATATCAGCCAGTTTGAAAATGTAGAACTTGCCGGCTTATCATTGCCAAAATTAACGGGTTATAAAAACTGATGATCCCGGGTCATGACCGTTTATAGACACCAGGTTATGACTGTTGCCAATACCGGGTCACACAATTAATCTTCCTGATTTGCCCAAAACTGGGAATTTGAAGATGTTCCTCCTTTATATGCATATTACCTGTAGCCCCCAAGTGCCGGGTTGTCATGCTTGCACCAACTTGGGACTTGTAATTGAATGATGCTAAAAAAAATTCAACCAGTGTAGCCCCCAAGGGTCGGGTCATTATGCAATAATGAGCATGGACTTTATAAATATGATCATGTAGAATTGAACAGCAACGTGTAGCCCCCAAGGGCCGGCTCAGTAAGATAATATTGAGCTGGGACTTTATATATACTTCATTGAAAATAACATCATATAATGTAACTCCCATCATGGGGCTTGAACCCACGTCCACAAGGTTAAGAGCTTTGTGCTTTACCAACTAAGGAGTGGACCCTTCAATATAATGGATTAAAACTTGTGTACCTTGAATTGTTGACAGGAGCATTTGGTAGCCCCCAAGGGCCGGCTCATTACAATGTGACGAGTCAGGTCTTCAATAAGGTGATGAAAAAATGACTTTAAATTAGCCCCCAAGTGCCATGGTGCATGCTGGCAGTGACATGGGGCTTGCATATTTGATGTAATCTCAATTTGAATAATGTAGCCCCCAAGTGCCGGGTCGTAAGCCTGCAGCGACTCGGGACTATTCCTTCCATTGTAGAATAAATCATATCCATCGATAAAAATATATCCATTGCGCTAAAGCGACTTTGAAAACCTCAATCATAATATTGGTTATTGATAACCATAATAAAAATCCAGCCATGTTGGCTATTTGAATAATATAACCCAATGATTTATAAGCGCATGATTCTAATGGCGCAATCCAAATATATACATGCGATTTATAGTCAAAGCCAGGCCGGGTTAATAAATACCGGTTTATAACTGATCATGTACTGACAACTTGTAGTTGAAAGCCAAGCCGGGTCAATGAACGCCGGTTTATCAAAAACATCATAAATCTCATCAAAGGAGAAAAAACATGGCAAATAAAAGCATATGAAAACTTGTAGTCGAGGCTTTTCACGGGCTACCAGGCCCCAAATTCGAGGCTTTTCATGGGCTGCCAGGCCACCGAGTTAAACCATTTCACAAAGCCTTTTAAGATGGTCCTCAATCCTTAACCAATCATCGTTTTAACTTTGACAAGTTCAGGGTCTTATGAGATTGACTTGTCAAAGTTCAGCGGGTCATACCAGGTTTACCTGGACGGAGTGACTTACTTAAAAAAGGCAGGCTAACCCGGGGTTTTAGGTGTATAGACCAGGCTTCCAAGTCGTGGCTTGATAGCCTATTACAAGTGTAGATTCTTTGTTCGTTGCGATACCAAAGAATCCCCAAGCAATATTTTGAGCTGTGCTCAGTTGGTGCCTATGTTTGAGTTGTTCTTTTGCAACACTCTCTTTGGCCCCTAAGTACTTTTCTGGTGTAGCTATGGTTCGGACACGACCAAGCCCCCACGTGATTTTTCTGGTGGCCTTGCGCCGATCAAGAGGTATAGCTATGGTTCGGGTACGAGCAAGCCCCCAAGTGATTTTTATATATGGCTTTACAAGCCTGATCAATGGGTAATCAAAACTCCGCTTTATAAACAGAAACCCCCACGTGATCAATAATATGATAAGCCAATAAGGCAGGATACTCATGTTTGAACCGCGCATCATGGCAGCAAGTCCTCTTCGGCAACCTTTAACTTTTTGCAAGAGATAAATTCCTCTTGAACCGGGATTTTGAACCGGATATTGAGAGCGCAGAGCTTTATGGGAGACATCTTTCCCTTGAACCGGATCTTAAACTGGAATCTTCATTTTCAGCCGAAATTTTTTTGACGGCCTTTAAACTCAAATTTGTGATAGATTAATTCTTTGAACCAGAAATTCTTAAACCGGAATTGAGAGCCTTCAGAGCTTTGTGGGAGACAGATTTCCCTTGAACCGGATTGTAAACCGGATATTTGAAAGCTTCAGTGAGACTGACTTTCCTTGAGCCAGATTTTAAACCAGAATCCCTTCTGATGACCCGGAACTTCTTCATTGAGCCAGGATTTTGTAACTGCCATATACTTTCTAAGCCGGAAATTTTCTGACGGCCTTTAAATTTTTACCAATATAATAGTAGCCTCCGGGGCCGGGCTATCTTTCCCTCCATCGTCCTGGGGTTCTTAAATTTGCTGAAACTGTCAAGATTTGCTGAGTCATGTCATCGTAGCCCCCGAGTCTCAAGGTGACTCGAGGAGTTGGCTTGAGATTCTCCATATTTGACCGTGATATAAACCGGCATAAGTTGTATATCATTGGTGTTGATAGCACGATGTGAATCCACAGAAGGTTGAGGTGACTGCAGCGGGTTATAAATGATCCCATATGAGCCGTGTCAGCAACTCGGCCAGTGGTTCCTTCCAACTGGCTATTTGAAGTTAACCAAACTGTAGTGGAGACGACTTGTGTGCCTGCACATTGAGCCATCCAGTGCAGACGGTGGATGATAATATATGATAATTTGCCTCCAATTTGGAAGAAAAACCGGGCTACCCAAGCAGTGACTTGCTCATACTCAATAAATAGCTCATGCAGATAGGTGTAGCCCGGTGTGTTGATGTAGACCAAGCCGCGAGAGTCGGACGGAAAAGATGACCGCAACATCAGAGACGGCACAGACAGATGAGTCGGCCGTGGCGTTGTAAGCCAGTGCGGGCAGGAGAATCGGCCGTGGGGGCGGACAATAAGTCAATCACGTGTGTTGATATAGCGGGGGTGGCAACCTGCGCAGGATGAGCGCTAGTGCAAATAATACTTGCCCACGCCCCTTTTGCAACACCTTTTTGTAAGAAATAATGGTCCTGCGAAAAAAAATATCACAGACCAGAGTAATTGTTCTTAAATGATTTAATATGTGCTGATAAAATACATAGAAAGGATAGCACCTAGTATTTTTTTGTTGGACGAACGAGTTGGCCGCGGCATCGTAAACCGGTACAGACGGGTGAGTCGGCAGCGATGTTGGAAAAACGTCACGGACACGGGTGAGCCGGCCGCGGGCACGGACGACGATTCAGTCCCGTGTGTTGATGGAGAGGGGGCGACGATTTGCTCACATATACATTCAGCAGCACAACACGGGCGAGCGTCCGTACAAATCTCTTTTGTAGTGAACAATTATCCTTTATACAAAAATGTATAGATCAAAGTAATTGTCCTTTGACAAAGAACAATATGCGCTAATGAAATAAACTTAGATGGATGTCACCTGATGATCTGGACGGTAGATGATATGTGTGTAATCGTACATCATGTCCATTCGACAGATGGTCCGTACGCAGACTTTCACGTGATATGCTTTGGAAAGTCAATGGTTGTTGGGGGCCGGTTTATAGGTTCGAGCTGGCGACGATGGAGCCCGGCGGTTCAACAATGCAAATCGCAGTAAAAGACCGAGCCCGTGGACCATCCATGTCCGGGTCGTGACTAGCGGATCCGTGTGGTCGGAGTTGTCCAATCCATAGTGCTGCGGTAGATTAGCAGTAGAAAACTCAGTGCGCGGTGGTTTGGAAGCGAGGCGAGGCGGCGTGGCTGGGGCGGCTTGACACGCCGACGAGGCCACTTGGTAGCAGTGACTTGTGGCCTCAGAACCAGCTCACTGGAAGGGTAGACCAGCCTTGGGGGCAGAGGCACCGCACCGGCGGCTTAAGACTGGGCCCGACAGAGGAGGGGCAAGGGCGCGGGCATGGCTGGTGAGCCAACGTGCGTGGACTGTTGGGGAACGTAGTAATTTCAAAAAAAATTCCTACGCACACGCAAGATCATGGTGATGCATAGCAACGAGAGGGGAGAGTGTTGTCCACGTACCCTCGTAGACCGACAGCGGAAGCGTTATCACAACGCGGTTGATGTAGTCGAACGTCTTCACGATCCGACCGATCAAGTACCGAACGCACGGCACCTCCGAAGTTCTACACACGTTCAGCTCGATGACGTCCCTCGAACTCCGATCCAGCCGAGTGTTGAGGGAGAGTTTCGTTAGCACGACGGCGTGGTGACGATGATGATGTTCCACCGACGCAGGGCTTCGCCTAAGCTTCGCGACGGTATTATCGAGGTGTAATCTGGTGGAGGGGGGCACCGCACACGGCTAAAATATCGTATATCAAGTGTGTTCTTAGGTGCCCCCCTGCCCCCGTATATAAAGGAGCAAGGGGGAGGCCGGCTGCCTATGGGGCGCGCCAAGGAGAGGGGGGGAGTCCTCCTCCTAGTAGGAGTAGGACTCCCCTTTCCTAGTCCTACTAGGAAAAGAAGGGGGGAAGGAAAGAGAGGGAGAGGGAGAGGGAAAGGGGGCTGCGCCCCCCTCTCCTAGTCCAACTAGGACTCCTCTGGGAGGGGGCGCACCACCTCCTGGCTGCTGCCCTCTCTCTCCCCTCAAGGCCCACTAAGGCCCAATACTTCCCCGGGGGGTTCCGGTAACCCTCCGGCACTCCGGTTTAATCCGAAACTTCTCCGGAACACTTCCGGTGTCCGAATATAGTCGTCCAATATATCAATCTTTACGTCTCGACCATTTCGAGACTCCTCGTCATGTCCGTGATCACATCCGGGACTCCGAACAACCTTCGGTACATCAAATCATATAAACTCATAATAAAACTGTCATCGTAACTTTAAGCGTGCGGACCCTTTGGGTTCGAGAACTATGTAGACATGACCGAGACACCTCTCCGGTCAATAACCAATAGCGGGACCTGGATGCCCATATTGGTCTCCTACATATTCTACGAAGATCTTTATCGGTCAGACCGCATAACAACATACGTTGTTCCCTTTGTCATCGGTATGTTACTTGCCCGAGATTCGATCGTCGGTATCTCGATACCTAGTTCAATCTCGTTACCGGCAAGTCTCTTTACTCGTTCCGTAATACATCATCCCGTAACTAACTCATTAGTCACAATGCTTGCAAGGCTTATAGTGATGTGCATTACCGAGTGGGCCCTGAGATACCTCTCCGACAATCGGAGTGACAAATCCTAATCTCGAAATACGCCAACCCAACAAGTACCTTTGGAGACACCTGTAGAGCACCTTTATAATCACCCAGTTACGTTGTGACGTTTGGTAGCACACAAAGTGTTCCTCCGGTAAACGGGAGTTGCATAATCTCATAGTCATAGGAACATGTATAAGTCATGAAGAAAGCAATAGCAACATACTAAACGATCGGGTGCTAAGCTAATGTAATGGGTCATGTCAATCACGTCATTCTCCTAATGAGGTGATCCCGTTAATCAAATGACAACTCATGTCTATGGCTAGGAAACATAACCATCTTTGATTAACGAACTAGTCAAGTAGTGACACTTTGTTTGTCTATGTATTCACACATGTATTATGTTTCCAGTTAATACAATTCTAGCATGAATAATAAACATTTATCATGATATAAGGAAATATATAATACTTTATTATTGCCTCTAGGGCATATTTCCTTCAGTCTCCCACTTGCACTAGAGTCAATAATCTAGATTACATAGTAATGATTCTTACACCCATGGAGTCTTGGTGCTGATCATGTTTTGCTCGTGGAAGAGGCTTAGTCAACGGATCTGCTACATTCAGATCCGTATGTATCTTGCAAATTTCTATGTCTCCCACCTGGACTAAATCCCGGATGGAATTGAAGCGTCTTCTGATGTGCTTGGTTCTCTTGTGAAATCTGGATTCCTTTGCTAAGGCAATTGCACCAGTATTATCACAAAAGATTTTCATTGGTCCCGATGTACTAGGTATGACACCTAGATCGGTTATGAACTCCTTCATCCAGACTCCTTCATTCGCTGCTTCCGAAGCAGCTATGTATTCCGCTTCACACGTAGATCCCGCCACGACACTTTGCTTGGAACTGCACCAACTGACAGCTCCACCGTTCAATGTAAATACGTATCCGGTTTGCGATTTCGAATCGTCCGGATCAGTGTCAAAGCTTGCATCAACGTAACCATTTACGATGAGCTCTTTGTCACCTCCATATACGAGAAACATATCCTTAGTCCTTTTCAGGTATTTCAGGATGTTCTTGACCGCTGTCCAGTGATCCACTCCTGGATTACTTTGGTACCTCCCTGCTAAACTTATAGCCAGGGACACATCAGGTCTGGTACACAGCATTGCATACATGATAGAGCCTATGGCTGAAGCATAGGGAACATCTTTCATCTTCTCTCTATCTTCTGCAGTGGTCGGGCATTGAGTCTTACTCAATCTCACACCTTGTAGTACAGGCAAGAACCCTTTCTTTGCTTGATCCATTTTGAACTTCTTCAAAACTTTGTCAAGGTATGTGCTTTGTGAAAGTCCAATTAAGCGCCTTGATCTATCTCTATAGATCTTAATGCCTAATATATATGCAGCTTCACCGAGGTCTTTCATTGAAAAACTCTTATTCAAGTATCCCTTTATGCTATCCAGAAATTCAATATCATTTCCAATCAGTAATATGTCATCCACATATAATATCAGAAATGCTATCGAGCTCCCACTCACTTTCTTGTAAATACAGGCTTCTCCAAAAGTCTGTATAAAACCAAATGCTTTGATCACACTATCAAAGCGTTTATTCCAACTCCGAGAGGCTTGCACCAGTCCATAAATGGATCGCTGGAGCTTGCACACTTTGTTAGCTCCCTTTGGATCGACAAAACCTTCCGGTTGTATCATATACAACTCTTCTTCCAGAAATCCATTCAGGAACGCAGTTTTGACATCCATTTGCCAAATTTCATAATCATAAAATGCGGCAATTGCTAACATGATTCGGACAGACTTAAGCATCGCTACGGGTGAGAAGGTCTCATCGTAGTCAATTCCTTGAACTTGTCGAAAACCTTTCGCAACAAGTCGAGCTTTATAGATAGTAACATTACCATCAGCGTCAGTCTTCTTCTTGAAGATCCATTTATTTTCAATGGCTTGCCGACCATCGGGCAAGTCAACCAAAGTCCATACTTTGTTCTCATACATGGATCCCATCTCGGATTTCATGGCTTCAAGCCATTTTTCGGAATCTGGGCTCACCATCGCTTCTTCATAGTTCGTAGGTTCGCCATGGTCTAGTAACATGACCTCCAGAACAGGATTACCGTACCACTCTGGTGCGGATCTTGATCTAGTTGACCTACGAAGTTCAGTAATAACTTGATCTGAAGTTTCATGATCATTATCATTAACTTCCTCACTACTTGGTGTAGGTGTCGCAGAAACTGATCTCTGCGATGATCTACTTTCCAATAAGGGAGCAGGTATAGTTACCTCATCAAGTTCTACTTTCCTCCCACTCACATCTTTCGAGAGAAACTCCTTCTCCAGAAAGGATCCATTTCTAGCAACAAATATCTTGCCTTCGGATCTGTGATAGAAGGTGTACCCAACGGTCTCCTTTGGGTATCCTATGAAGACACATTTCTCCGATTTAGGCTCGAGCTTATCAGGTTGAAGTTTCTTCACATAAGCATCGCAACCCCAAACTTTAAGATATGACAACTTTGGTTTCTTGCCAAACCATAGTTCAAAAGGCGTCGTCTCAACGGATTTCGATGGTGTCCTATTTAGAGTGAATGCAGCCGTCTCTAAAGCATAACCCCAAAACGATAGCGGTAAATCAGTAAGAGACATCATAGATCGCACCGTATCTAGTAAAGTGCGATTACGACGTTCAGACACACCATTACGCTGTGGTGTTCCGGGTGGCGTGAGTTGCGAAACTATTCCGCATTGTTTCAAATGTAGACCAAACTCGTAACTCAAATATTCTCCTCCACGATCAGATCGTAGGAATTTTATTTTCTTGTTACGATGATTTTCAACTTCACTCTGAAATTCTTTGAACTTTTCAAATGTTTCAGACTTATGTTTCATTAAGTAGATATACCCATATCTGCTCAAATCATCTGTGAAGGTGAGAAAATAACGATATCCGCCACGAGCTTCAATATTCATCGGACCACATACATCTGTATGTATGATTTCCAACAAATCTGTTGCTCTCTCCATAGTTCCGGAGAACGGTGTTTTGGTCATCTTGCCCATAAGGCACGGTTCGCAAGTACCAAGTGATTCAAAATCAAGTGATTCCAAAATTCCATCAGTATGGAGTCTCTTCATGCGCTTTACACCGATATGACCCAAACGGCAGTGCCACAAATAAGTTGCACTGTCATTATTAACTCTGCATCTTTTGGCTTCAACATTATGAATATGTGTATCACTACTATCGAGATTCATTAAAAATAGACCACTCTTCAAGGGTGCATGACCATAAAAGATATTATTCATATAAATAGAACAACCATTATTCTCTGATTTAAATGAATAACCGTCTCGCATTAAACAAGATCCAGATATAATGTTCATGCTCAACGCTGGCACCAAATAACAATTATTTAGGTCTAAAACTAATCCCGAAGGTAGATGTAGAGGTAGCGTGCCGACGGCGATCACATCGACTTTGGAACCATTTCCCACGCGCATCGTCACCTCGTCCTTAGCTAAACTTCGCTTAATCCGTAGCCCCTGTTTTGAGTTGCAAATATTAGCAACAGAACCAGTATCAAATACCCAGGTGCTACTGCGAGTATTAGTAAGGTACACATCAATAACATGTATATCACATATACCTTTGTTAACCTTGCCATCCTTCTTATCCGCCAAATACTTGGGGCAGTTCCGCTTCCAGTGGCCAGTCTGCTTACAGTAGAAGCACTCAGTTTCAGGCTTAGGTCCAGACTTGGATTTCTTCTCCTGAACAGCAACTTGCTTGCTATTCTTCTTGATGTTCCCTTTCTTCTTCCCTTTGCCCTTTTTCTTGAAACTAGTGGTTTTACTGACCATCAACACTTGATGCTCCTTTTTGATTTCTACCTCCGCTGCCTTTAGCATTGCGAAGAGCTCGGGAATCGTCTTATTCATCCCTTGCATGTTATAGTTCATCACGAAGCTCTTGTAGCTTGGTGGCAGTGATTGAAGAATTCTGTCAATGACGCAATCATCCGGAAGTTGAACTCCCAGTTGAATTAAGTGATTATTATACCCAGACATTCTGAGTATATGCTCACTGACAGAACTATTCTCTTCCATCTTGCAGCTATAGAACTTATTGGAGACTTCATATCTCTCAATCCGGGCATTTGCTTGAAATATTAACTTCAACTCCAGGAACATCTCATATGCTCCATGACGTTCAAAACGTCGTTGAAGTCCCGGTTCTAAGCCATAAAGCATGGCACACTGAACTATTGAGTAGTCATCAGCTTTGCTTTGCCAGACGTTCATAACTTCTGGCGTAGCTCTTGCAGGAGGCCTGGCACCTAGCGGTGCTTCCAGGACATAATTCTTCTGTGCAGCAATGAGGATAATCCTCAAGTTACGGACCCAGTCCGTGTAATTGCTACCATCATCTTTCAACTTAGCTTTCTCAAGGAACGCATTAAAATTCAACGGCACAACAGCACGGGCCATATATCTACAATTAACATAGACAAGCAAGATACTATCAGGTACAAAGTTCATGATAAATTTAAGTTCAATTAATCATATTACTTAAGACTCCCACTTAGATAGACATCTCTCTAATCATCTAAGTGATTACGTGATCCAAAGCAGCTAAACCATGTCCGATTAACACGTGAGATGGAGTAGTTTCAATGGTGAACATCACTATGTTGATCATGTCTACTATATGATTCACGCTCGACCTTTCGGTGTCTGTGTTCCGAAGCCATATCTGTACATATGCTAGGCTCGTCAAGTTTAACCTGAGTACTCCGCGTGTGCAACTGTTTTGCACCCGTTGTATTTGAACGTAGAGCCTATCACACCCGATTAACACGTGGTGTCTCAGCACGAAGAACTTTTGCAACGGTGCATACTCAGGGAGAACACTTTTATCTTGAAATTTTAGTGAGAGATCATCTTATAATGCTACCGTCAAACAAAGCAAGATAAGATGCATAATGGATTAACATCACATGCAATCAATATAAGTGATATGATATGGCCATCATCATCTTGTGCTTGTGATCTCCATCTCCAAAGCACCGTGCTTGTGATCTCCATCTCCGAAGCACCATCATGATCACCATCGTCACCGGCTCGACACCTTGATCTCCATCGTAGTATCGTTGTCGTCTCGCCAACTTATTGCTTTTACGACTATCGCTACCGTTTAGTGATAAAGTAAAACTATTACATGGCGATTGCATCTCATACAATAAAGCGACAACCATATGGCTCCTGCCAGTTGCCGATAACTCGGTTACAAAACATGATCATCTCATACAACACATTATATCACATCATGTCTTGACCATATCACATCACAACATGCCCTGCAAAAACAAGTTAGACGATCTCTACTTTGTTGTCGCATATTTTACGTGGCTGCTACGGGCTTAGCAAGAACCGTTCTTACCTACGCATCAAAACCACAATGATAGTTTGTCAAGTTGGTGCTGTTTTAACCTTCGCAAGGACCGGGCGTAGCCACACTCGGTTCAACTAAAGTGAGAGAGACAGACACCCGCCGGTCACCTTTAAGCAACGAGTGCTCCGAACGGTGAAACCAGTCTCGCGTAAGCGTACGCGTAATGTCGGTCCGGGCCGCTTCATCTCACAATACCGCTGAACCAAAGTATGACATGCTGGTAAGCAGTATGACTTATATCGCCCACAACTCACTTGTGTTCTACTCGTGCATAGCATCAACGCATAAAACCAGGCTCGGATGCCACTGTTGGGGAACGTAGTAATTTCAAAAAAAAAATCCTACACACACGCAAGATCATGGTGATGCATAGCAACGAGAGGGGAGAGTGTTGTCCACGTACCCTCGTAGACCGACAGCGGAAGCGTTATCACAACGCGGTTGATGTAGTCGAACGTCTTGACGATCCGACCGATCAAGTACCGAACGCACGGCACCTCCGAAGTTCTACACACGTTCAGCTCGATGACGTCCCTCGAACTCCGATCCAGCCGAGTGTTGAGGGAGAGTTTCGTCAGCACGACGGCGTGGTGACGATGATGATGTTCCACCGACGCAGGGCTTCGCCTAAGCTTCGCGACGGTATTATCGAGGTGTAATCTGGTGGAGGGGGGCACCGCACACGGCTAAAATATCGTATATCAAGTGTGTTCTTAGGTGCCCCCCTGCCCCCGTATATAAAGGAGCAAGGGGGAGGCCGGCTGCCTATGGGGCGCGCCAAGGAGAGGGGGGGAGTCCTCCTCCTAGTAGGTGTAGGACTCCCCTTTCCTAGTCCTACTAGGAAAAGAAGGGGGGAAGGAAAGAGAGGGAGAGGGAGAGGGAAAGGGGGCTGCGCCCCCTCTCCTAGTCCAACTAGGACTCCTCTGGGAGGGGGCGCACCACCTCCTGGCTGCTGCCCTCTCTCTCCCCTCAAGGCCCACTAAGGCCCAATACTTCCCCGGGGGGTTCCGGTAACCCTCCGGCACTCCGGTTTAATCCGAAACTTCTCCGGAACACTTCCGGTGTCCGAATATAGTCGTCCAATATATCAATCTTTACGTCTCGACCATTTCGAGACTCCTCGTCATGTCCGTGATCACATCCGGGACTCCGAACAACCTTCGGTACATCAAATCATATAAACTCATAATAAAACTGTCATCGTAACTTTAAGCGTGCGGACCCTTTGGGTTCGAGAACTATGTAGACATGACCGAGACACCTCTCCGGTCAATAAACAATAGCGGGACCTGGATGCCCATATTGGCTCCTACATATTCTACGAAGATCTTTATCGGTCAGACCGCATAACAACATACGTTGTTCCCTTTGTCATCGGTATGTTACTTGCCCGAGATTCGATCGTCGGTATCTCGATACCTAGTTCAATCTCGTTACCGGCAAGTCTCTTTACTCGTTCCGTAATACATCATCCCGTAACTAACTCATTAGTCACAATGCTTGCAAGGCTTATAGTGATGTGCATTACCGAGTGGGCCCTGAGATACCTCTCCGACAATCGGAGTGACAAATCCTAATCTCGAAATACGCCAACCCAACAAGTACCTTTGGAGACACCTGTAGAGCACCTTTATAATCACCCAGTTACGTTGTGACGTTTGGTAGCACACAAAGTGTTCCTCCGGTAAACGGGAGTTGCATAATCTCATAGTCATAGGAACATGTATAAGTCATGAAGAAAGCAATAGCAACATACTAAACGATCGGGTGCTAAGCTAATGTAATGGGTCATGTCAATCACGTCATTCTCCTAATGAGGTGATCCCGTTAATCAAATGACAACTCATGTCTATGGCTAGGAAACATAACCATCTTTGATTAACGAACTAGTCAAGTAGAGGCATACTAGTGACACTTTGTTTGTCTATGTATTCACACATGTATTATGTTTCCAGTTAATACAATTCTAGCATGAATAATAAACATTTATCATGATATAAGGAAATATATAATACTTTATTATTGCCTCTAGGGCATATTTCCTTCATGGACGACAGCAGCTCGCAACTGTGGTGAACCGGCGCGCGGGGAGCTGCAGTAGCGAGTCAGCTCAGCAGAGTTGAGGTCGGCGATTCAGAGGCGGGCAGCCGGTTTGACGCACCCCGGCGGGGCCGCCGCAAGGCGAATCAGAGGCGGGTGCGCGGGCGGAACGGCTACTGGTACGGAGGAACAGCAAAGCAACGCGAGGTCTGCACGGGGGCAGCTCAGAGATCGAGTCTGGCTTCTTTCTTCTCTTATTCCGATGGAATTGTTCCCTTTCCTTTTTGAGAACCAGGACTCGATGAACACGGCCAGCAGATTGCTGATCGCTCTGGACACCGCGGAGAAAAAACACTCTTTATCCATGATCTGGTAGGTGCCTTCGTGGCTGTAGATGTAGTAGTACTTAAACAATGCGGCACTCAATTAGTACTAGTCTTGGTCACGTACTAGTGCAAGTACTAGTTGATTCCTTGGATTTTTGCAGCCGAATTAAACACTCATTATCAGGCTTCATCCGTACTGATGTGGACACAAAGAGGAGTAGCAATCTGACCCGGATACTGTAATGCATGTACTTGCAGTTGAAAAGACTCATATCAAGCCGAGGGATTTGCGGCCTCTGCCTAAAACCAACGCATCAACCTGATTACTTGGTGACATCGAATCAGACTCTTGTCATGTCTCATCTGTAGCGAACAATACGATCTGTGCTCGGATCCAATGGGTTGCTGTGCAACGCGTGAGGCGCCGTAGCCAAACCCTAACAACTCTACGGATCTTGTATCTGCTTGCTCCAAAAAATTTAACCATAATTCTGATCTCCCGACAATAAATTTTCCGACTCTGTCCATGGTCGTCCGGATTAATCGTGAACCTCTCGATCCCTGAGAAGGATCCCTCTAAGAACTCAACACCACCGTGCGCAGGCCCCACGGTGGGCGCCAACTGTCAAGGACTTGTCACGGCAGATGTCCTAGTGTGAGGACTTAGTCGTGACGCCAACGCATCTATGTGGTAGCTAGAGAGGGGTTGATCGGGACGAGAGACACAACACACAAGACAAGGATTTAGACAGCTTTGGGCCCCGGGAAACATTATCCAGTAATAACCCTACATGTTGTTTGTGGCTAGGTCTCATTATGCTCATGAGAGAGTCGCCGGTAAACCGGCTCTTTGTGTCTTGCCCTAGAGATTGTTTCTTCTTGCTTGCCCCTCCTTGGGGAGCCCCGCCCCTCCTTATATATGTTGAAGGGGCGGTTTACATGACTAGTCCTAGTTGGATTAGGATTACTCTATTACAAGTGGAGTCCTAGTCTTGCTTCCTTTGTAAGGGAATAGTCCTTACGCTTTCCTCATAAACCGGCCCACCATTAACATGAACCGGCCTTCTGGGCCTTGGGCCTTGTCCTTTATCTGACCCGTCGTCGGGGTCATTCGTCGACGGAGAAAGAAAGAAAGGGCTTGTGAGGCCAAGACAGCAGAAGAAGCTGGTGATGGAAAAGGAAAATATCCACGCTGGACTCAGT
The DNA here is from genome assembly GCF_018294505.1 of Triticum aestivum. NCBI lineage: Eukaryota > Viridiplantae > Streptophyta > Magnoliopsida > Poales > Poaceae > Triticum > Triticum aestivum. The sequence goes on from NC_057799.1 coordinate 545,452,103, forward strand.
AGATACCTGTGGTAGTGTTTTAAATTTCGCAACCGTTTGTATCTTAATTTTGGCAGTTTAATGTAGCTTTATTTCAATAGTTAAATGTAGCTTTCTTTCAATCATACAATGTATCTTATTTTCAGTTGTACCATGTCGTCATAAAAATGTAAGTTTGGAATAAAATGTGACATTTTCTTCCCGTCATTTTCTTTCCTGCAATTTTCTTTCCCACCAATTTTTCCTTCTTTCCCGCCATAATACAAACTAATTATCGAACGTCGTGCAACAACTACAACATCAAATTAAGATAGAACATAATGCCCCTACAATAAGAGAATACAAACTAATGATGCAAGTACATATGAATGAAACGGTAGAACTGAACTTAATAATTAAAAATATAGCTTAAAAACTACATGAAGGCATCATCGTCATCCTCCTTCGATGCAGAACTCTTGCCCTTTGATGATACAGAACTCTTGCCCTTCGATGATGTGGTTGTCTTGGCCTTGGTGCTGGGCATGAAGATATCGTCTTCGTCCTCGCTGTCGGTAGTCCATACAAAAATATGTTCTGCTGCAATCTTCATGTATGATTCACTCTTATGTTGTAGCTTCTTCCATCCTCCATGCAACCTGAGATTACATACATCATTAAATACAGTAGCATGTAATCTTAACATACTATCGGCATTCTAGGAACGGGGATCCCCAGACTTGCCTGCCTGCGGCCCACAGCGCGGCTAAGCTAGCAGGCCGTACGGCCCATCTTCATCAACAAATCATCCAAGACCCTCGCGAGGGTCCAAGCCTCGCGAGGCGGACGACGCAAGACCTCCTCTGGAGTAGCCTATCCAGACAGGCTCACGAGGAGCGGAGATATCAAGGCGGGGCAAACCTCACGAGGCCCTCGTGACGTGAGCCATGACGCACGACACCAGGCGGGCGCCAGCGCGCGCAGCGTCCTTATTTCCTCTTTGGTGCTATAGAAGCCAGCGCAGGCGAAGAGTACCGAGGCATCAGGCAAAGGTTGCTATATTGGTGCAACGAGACCAAGACGAAGAGGACGGCAAGACGGAGGTCATCGTGGAGCCCAAGATGGCGTCACCACCAGAGCTTTTCGCAGGCGAAGACCACTTTTGGCAGGATAGCTTGTACTAGTTGTCCCCCTTCAGATTTGCCCGCCGTTGTTGGCTCCCTTCCCGCTCGATATTTGGGAAGAGGACCAGGGCCTCTATAAATAGGTCTAGCCACCACAGTAGTAGGCATCTCATCGGATCCAGAGATACACACAAGTTCACAAGCAAAAGAAAACCTCAACCTCAGGAGGCTGTTCTTCCCTTGTACTGTTCATCATCCGCCCAAGAGGCAATCCACCACCACCACACTGGAGTAGGGTATTACACCACAACGGTGGCCCGAACCAGTATAAACCTCGTGTCTTTTTGTGTTGCGAGTTCGTCGAGTTCGTCCGCGAGATCTAGGGCGTAGATCGGTAGGAGGGAAAGACTTCGCGCGCACCCCAGTGTTCGAACCTTAAGGGTTTGCCGGAACCCCACATCCGACATTTGGCGCGCCAGGTAGGGGTGCGCCGGAGCTCCCCCTCCACCGGCCAACTCGCCGACGCTCCACCGTCACGATGTCCGGCGACCCAAGGGCCGGCTCCGACCGCTGGGCAGCCTGGTCAGCCCGGGCAGCGTCGCCTGCCCATGAAGACCTCGACCCCACGCTCCAGGCGGCACGAGCACCGCCAAAATCCGCCGTGCGCGGGCGGCGCGGCCAGGCGTCGTCCACCCTCACCCCGCGGCAAGTACGAGCCGCTGCAAGAGCGGCGAGCCATGCCGCAGCAACGGCGCCGCCCTCGCGGCGGGAGCAAGCAAACATGCGGGAAGCGCTCACCGTGGCAAGGGAGCTGCTGCGGTGCAGACTGATGGAAAGCGGCCGGGACACACTGCTGGAGCGCATTGCCGAGTTACTGGATGCAGCGGCATCGGGAGCACCACCCTTCTGCTATCGATTTCCTCCCCAGGCCACTGCAGGGCCGCGTGGCGAACCTCACCACATCCGCGCGCCATCAACTACGCCCGGGGGCTTCATCAACATCAGCACGGCCAGCGGCGTAGGGGGCTCCGACTCCCCCATGCCGCCCGCGACGGGCACAGGCGCAAGCGTCGCCCTCCATGGTCCCAGCCGAATGCCATGCTGTCATCCCTAGGACGCCACCATGGGCCGAGCAACATGGAGCGTGGGGCACCACGGCGAGGTGTTCGGGGTGACGGCCCCGGAAGCCTACGTGCCCCGCATGATGGACCAAGGGTACGCACCAGAGGACGACCCTGGCTCGTTCATTGGAGAAGATTGGGGAGAGGGGGCGCTAGGAGTCGAAGCCTTCCAAAAACCAACGGAGAACCACGACGGTCATGCAGGCAACGGCAACTACAGGGTACCACTAATCTCTCAGGAACAGGCTTATGCTAACCATGGGCTGCAGATGACTCAGGTTGCAGCGTCGATCGACGACCCTGGCATGGCAGCATCCGTTCCAACAAGGGAGACACGCTAGGGGCCGCCGGGAGGAAGCCAGGAGCAAGGCCCCTCCCCACGGCGCGCGAAACCACGGGACACCCGGAGGTAGGCCCTCTGTCAGGGAGGCTTCGGCGACCCTTCCCCCGGCAGAGGACCTATGGTCGCCGAGGGAAGCGATGGCGTCCTCTTTCCCTCCTTTGTGTCGTCCTGGTGACCGGTCGGCTCAGAGGAGGTCAAGGGTGGCGTAAGGCGGGGCCCTCGTCTGGCGATATGAAGCAAGGCCGGTACCTGTGAAGAAAGCCTAGTGCCTGTGAAGCTCGCCACCCGTGACACTCTCACGTAATAATGAGTTGGGGTTGTACACGCCCCGGAGTCTCAGGGGTGCCGGCCTCAGGCCCTGGGGTTCCCTCCCACGCCTAGTGGCAGAACTTAACTCCGCGCTGGTGAGAAGACTTGAAGACCAGAAGACTAGACTAGGTGCCGGACGCGGCCTTTTGCTTTGGATTTCTCTCTCTATAGCTTTGCTTTCTGGATCTAGATTTGAGTTGAAGCTGAGTTTTTATTGATGCGCGCGGGGGGAGCCTTTTCTTGTTCGAGCAATTTCTTGCCTTCTGGATCTCGTTTTGACTGGGACTCATGTCCATTGCCTTCCCTCACGAGCTCCTCGCGAGCGGGACAGCGCGAAGCGCGCATGCCAAGTGCGTGCAAGCACTACAACTGGTGCTCAGCTCTAGTGGGGCCCCTCTGATGGGGCGACGAGCTCCGCAGGGTTCTCACGAACTCGACACATCACAGCCCAGCTCAAAGCTGGCGCTGACTAAGGTAAACCAAGGCAGAGAACTCGCATCCGGATTCACAAGTTCACGAGGAAACAAATTCACATCGCATGGGAAAGTAAAAACTGCAATTTGCTTACATGAGGGGCTCCCCCTCCCAAAATGCTCTTACAAGTCTTCCAAGGGCCCTGCCCGAGCTTCGTGTGCAGGATGAAATGAGAGGAGAACATGGGATCAACCAGAAATGTCGCTCGCTACGTCACCCTCGGATGCGTCGCTCGCGTTGTCATCGTCTTCATCGGCAACGTCGCCACCGCCGGCGACGCCCCCGACGTCGTCGTCAACCACGTCGCCTCCGTCTACAGCGATCACCACCCCGTCATCTTCCGAAGTGAAGGCCCTGACCAACGCGTCCACATTGTCCTCAACCCAACGCGCTAGGTCGCCCCGGACAGCCGTGGGTACGGGGGCGATGGCGGCGTCGAAATCAAAGTTGGGGTCGGCATTCAGGAGGTGGCTGAAGACACGGGAGAAAGCGCGCTCGAGCAGGCCACGCCCCCTTTCCTCCACAAGCTGGCGAGCTCTGGCAGATCGAGCCTCCAGGCGCGCCACCACCTCGGTGAAGAAGGTCAGGTGGCTGGCATAATCATTTGAGTGAGGGGTCGGCGCCTCCACGTCGCAAATATGGCCGAGGGCGATATTTGCCCTGTTCCGGAGATCCTGAAGCATAGGGGCATGCTCGCGCTCCAGCGTTCGTCGCTGGAGCACTTCCTCCGTGTTTTGCCTCGCGACGGCCTCTGCGTCATCAACCCGCCTCCGGAGGGAACGCAGCTCGGCGCGGGCGGAAGCCAAGTCCGCCTGCGCCGTAACCAGGGCGTCGGCCGTGGCTTCCGCACGCCTCTCAGCCTCGTCCAACCTGGGCCTGAGGGCAGAGGCCCTGCCCTCATCCTCCACGCCTGCGAGCTTCAGCTCCAGGTCGTACCTACCCTCCAGATCTGCGCGAACCTCGGCCACCCGGTGATCAACCTCCTCCTCGACTCTAGCCTCGCGAGCCCCGACGGCATCTTCTGCTTGGGCAACTTGATGCTCCCTCATCTCCAGATGCTCGAGCTCGAGGCTGCGTTCCATGGCCTCCAGGTCCAGCGCCTCCTCACGCTTCCGGACCTCCTCTTCCTCCGCGGGCGTCCCCCTCAGCGACGCAAGAGCGACCCTGCGCGCCTCCACCTGCTGCTCAAGAGACACGCTCCAGGCCTGGAGCTCCCACACGCGCTTCTCCGCAGACTCGCGGCGGCAGTCAACCTCGTGAGCCTCGTCCAAAGCTCGTGAGCGGGCTTCATGGGAAACCTTGAGAGACGCCTCAACCTTCGCGTTCTCAAGGTTGCGTTGATAGCGGCTGAGGTTGATGGCCACCTTCAGCTCGCGCTGCTCCTCCGCCAGCCGGAGACCTTCAGCCTCAAGACGCGAATCGACACTCGCGAGCTCTTCACCAAGTCGACACATCACGCCCATCGCCTCCTGGAAAAGCTCGTGATGAACCACACTCCGCCCGCCGAGCTCGAACGCTCGGCCCACCTCATCCTCCGCCTCGGGAGCTGCGGATGTGACGCCAAGTGGTGCGCCCCCTCCAGGCAGGGGGCTGGGGGCCGACGCCGAGCCTGACGTCAACCAGTCCTCGCGAGGAGCACAAGCTGATCGGGGCCCGCTGCTTGAAGAGAAGCCAAAGATCGAAGCCAACAGATTGCCGTCCATGACCAGCGGAGGAGTCATGGGCACGCCTGCCAAGCTCCACACCAAACCAGGGAGAAGGAGCGACAGGGCCGCAGGTTCAGCACGCCAAGAAGGCAGGAGTGCCGCTTCAACCAACCCTGCTCCGGGGGCGACAAGCGGACTCGGAGCACTCGAGGCCGGAGTAAAAGTTGATGAAGGAGGAGGCCGCTTCTCGGGAAACGCAACAGCTTCAGTAGAAGGAGCCCTAGAGAACCGACATCAGGACAAGAAGGCAACACGTAGGAAGCCATGACAACAAGGTACTTACGGGTCAATGGTGATGTACTTTCGTCGCTTCAGCGGCCCGAAGATGCTGCTACCACTAGGGGATCCTTTCCTCTTGCGGAGCTCACCGAAGTCCACGCAAAGATGACCGAAACGCTGGATGTGACGGCCGGTGCGCAGAGGGGCCGGAGAAGAGCCTGGAAGGATACCTTCGGAGGTGCCTGGTTGCGGCAAACAGCCGGGCACCGTCTCACCACAACCTCCCGAGGCCCTTGGAGCCTTGGCCTTGGGAGCCGCATGCTGCGCCTCCTAAATAATTAGCGCCTCAGGAGGGGGGGCGTAGGCCCCAGAAGACGACGCCCCAGGATCACCATCCGGCATGTGCTCTTCAGCGCTAGGGCCGCCGGCCCCCATCGGAGCTCGCCCTCCTGCACCCTCACCTGGGGCGAGCTCGGCACCGGTGGTGAGGAAGGGGACCACGTCGATGGGGTTCCCGCGGGGCCCCACCAGGCCGATCGGGCGTAGGCCCCACTCATCAAAGGAGGGCATGCTTGCGGCAAACTCATCCTTGTTCTCGCAATGGTACAGCAGGCAGCTCTTCCTGGGCATGTCGTCCGGCAGAGGGATACCCGTCAGAACTATGAACACCGTCTCCCGCGTCTTAAGAGGAAGCCCTTCCTCCTGAAACCTCATGTGGTCCTGACTGCTGAGAAAGGCCCACATCGGGCGGGAATGGCGCTGAAGCGGAGCGACTCGGCGCTTGACGAACTCCTTCACCACCATAGGCGCAGTCACGTCGCGGTCCTTCAACATCCTCAGCCTGGCCCAGACAGGAGCAAGACGGGGGCTTGTGAGCTTCTGATGGCCCCAACCGGAGTTTGGAACAGCAGGCCCCGCCGGAGCATGAAGCAGGGGGCTGAGCACGCCGGCATCGACAAACACCCATCGCGTACGGAACTCGCTCGTGGATGAAGGGACCTCGAAATCAATCCCCGCGCCCGCGGTCGCAGCCATGGCCTGGAAGCTCACGCACCCCGAGCATTGCTGAGGGTCGGCCAGATGCAATGAGAAGAAGTGACAGAGGAGGGCCACCGAAGGAGCGATGCCCACCATGGCTTCGCACACGAAGGCGAAGACAGCAAGAAGAGTCACCGATTGGGGGTCAAGATGCAACATGTGGATCTGGTGATGCTCTAGCACCGCATTGAGGAAGGCAGAGAAGGGACGAATCAGGCCAGCCCAGAGGGCATCTATGAAGATTGGGACCTCGGTGGCTGCCCGACCCATGCGGGTGCGAGACGCAAGCCAATCCACCATCTCTCCCCACTCACTGAAGCTGGAAGCGAGCATCGGACGCACCTTGTCCATGGCCTCGTCGTTGAGCACCCGGGATCGGCCTAGCGCCGGCTCGACAGGTGGAGGTGCGTCGGACGAAGACATTGGCATCTTCCCCTTGTCCGCCTGTTTTGGCGACATGGCAACGAAGCAGGAGGAGGGCAGGTCGGATCGGAGAAGGGAAGCAGAGCCACAAGGAAGCAAGGAAATTGGGGAAGCAAGGCGCAGGCGACAGAGGAATAACTGTGTAGGCTGTAGGGGCCGCATAGCCAGGCGGATTCAAAGGCAGCGTGGGGAAGCGGAGGCGCCCACGTCCAATCAACCGCCACGCGTCAACCAAGGCCGCAGGCTTTTGGGGCCCGCGGTGCTCCGAACTTGACCCTTGGCTTCGCCGCGAAGCCAAGCCAGAGCGCACCTTGGGCCCGGGGGCTACTGTCGGCGTTCCGGGAACGGGCGTCCCCAGACTTGCCTGCCTGTGGCCCACAGCGCGGCTAAGCCAGCAGGCCGTACGGCCCATCTTCATCAACAAAGCATCCAAGACCCTCGCGAGGGTCCAAGCCTCGCGAGGCGGACGACGCAAGACCTCCTCTGGAGTAGCCTATCCAGACAGGCTCACGAGGAGCGGAGATATCAAGGCGGGGCAAACCTCATGAGGCCCTCGTGATGTGAGCCATGACGCATGACACCAGGCGGGCGCCAGCGCGCGCAGCGTCCTTATTTCCTCTTTGGTGCTAAAGAGGACAGCGCAGGCGAAGAGTACCAAGGCATCAGGCAAAGGTTGCTATATTGGTGCAACGAGACCAAGACCAAGAGGACGGCAAGACGGAGGTCATCGTGGAGCCCAAGACGGCGTCACCACAAGAGCTTTTCACACGCGAAGACCACTTTTGTCAGGATAGCTTGTACTAGCTGTCCCCCTTCAAATTTGCCCGCCGTTGTTGGCTCCCTTCCCACTTGATATTTGGGAAGAGGACCAGGGCCTCTATAAATAGGTCTAGCCACCACAGTAGTAGGCATCTCATCGGATCCAGAGATACACACAAGTCCACAAGCACAAGAACACCTCAACCTCAGGAGGCTGTTCTTCCCTTGTACTGTTCATCATCCACCCAAGAGGCAATCCACCACCACCACACTGGAGTAGGGTTTTAGACCACAACGGTGGCCCGAACCAGTATAAACCTCGTGTCTTTCTGTGTTGCGAGTTCATCAAGTTCGTCCGTGAGATCTTAGCGAGCTATGGCGTAGATCGGTAGGAGGGAAAGACTTCGCGCGCACCCCAGTGTTTGAACCTTAAGGATTTGCCGGAACCCCACATCCGACACATACATCATTAAGTACATTAGCATGTAATCTTAACATAGAAAATTTAGATTATTGCGACATAACAAAGTAGACCTACGGTTTCCTAATTATAGATTTATTAATAAACATACCACATGCAATGACCAATTACAGTACAAACTTTTTTCTTAATTACCATATTAAGATCTTCTCGCATGTCAAACTAAATTTATGCATTTCAAAAGCCTAATGTTGATCTACAATACCGTCAAATATTTGCTGTCCAAATTCTAGCTCTAATGGAACCTAAACATTCAACAGAAGTACTAATTAAGAATTAATACTAATGGACGCAGCTAAAATTGATACAACATCTTCAACCTACTCTTCTAAGAAAATAGTATAAATGCAACATATTTCATTTGAAATTATTTCTAACTTCTAAGCACTAACATCGCATAGGTAATGACGAGCTAAAAGACTAACTAATTACCACCGTGCATGCACAAAAAAATCAATGTATTGCAAAGCTCGTACCTCGATCTTCAACTTCGTAGTTCACTTCGCACGCCAAATCCTACTCCTGAATCTCTAAATGACTCCAAAAAGTGATGAAATAATGCCTAACACTATAGGGAATACATAGTTATGAACTAATCAAAAAGAGTAAAAACATCAAACATGCGAACGAAACCAAAAAAAATGGATAGATCTTACCTTGATCTATCTTTCCTTCAACTTCAACATCTTCCAAATCCAACTCTAAATCGCCCTAAATCACGAGTGAAAGTGCGTACTGAGCTTTTCTTTCTCTGTGTTCTAGAGACTTAGAGAGCAGAGGAACAAGCCCACAGAGAGTATGCTTGTGCACGGAGTAGAAGCATAGCATATAAAAGGAAGGGGATCCCTGTAGTGTCGGCATAACAGGTTAAAACTCACCTACCGCAGCCTCGGGTTCCCGCGGCGAGTGAGTGTATTCCTGCAGTGTCGTCGCATCCTCTGAAGCAAAAACCAGCGATGAGTCCCGGAGTGCCGTCGCATCCGGTCAAGCAAAAGCCAGCTAATTCCTCGGGCAGCAGCGAATCAGTGCGCATAAAAAAAGAAACGGTGTGGATTCCCGCCGAAGGAACACCAAAGGCTGCCGGTCCGCATGCAGCAACAACAGTGCGGCCGCCTCAAGGACTGGCGGCGTGGCTCACCATCTCGTCAGGCGTGCAACAGCCCTGTCGGCCGGTCTGCGGCAGCACCAGCGCATTTCACCTCGTATCATGGTGGCAGGGCCCACCGGGCCTGCCCTGTTCCGTCCCGGCGAGAGGCTAACCCCGAAATATGTAATTCGTAGTTGGTCGCCTCATTGTGTGGCGGCAGGGCCCACCGCCTCCTGGCGTGGCGGCTGCCGCCATGGCTGGGGAGGTATTTTTTGTCAATTTGATCCACAGGTAGCCTTTTTTGTCAACTCATATGGCGAGGTGGTCCTTTTGGACCAAAAAAATCTGCGTCGTTGAGTCTATTTATGCGTCTGTGGTGTTATCTTGCACCCCACCACTGGCAAGCCCAGGCCGGGGACATTTACATGGACAAGAAAGATTCGTACACTAATTTCCCACCGGAATTAGTGTGCGCACTAATTTTTCATCACCACACAAACACATCTATGACAATATCCATCACCACCCACACATGCATATGGATCATAGAGAAAAAGTTTTAGATTGTCAGCAGCATACAAATTAGAGGTCGATAGCCACAAAAATTCAATAGCATATTACCATACATTACATCCTTCACTAGGTGTATCGTGAAAGATTGTTTGATGTGGGACGTTTTCATGACAATCTTTCACCGTACAGAACAAATGAAGAGCAACAACAACTAATATTTATCGAGTAGCTTGGTTTACAAAGACATAGCCAAAGCCATAAAACTTTTAAACCTAGGGAGAATAACTAGACATGATGACGAAGATCATAATATCAATGAAGCACAAACCCTTCAGTAAACACAAAAGAGCCAATACTGAACATAAACTAGTGTTGGTACCAATATCGCCGGTTGTCTGCAAACAAAACTCCTAAGTAAGAAATCTTATCCCCAGCTTACAAGGAACATTTAAGGAATACTTATGGTAGAGGCACCTAGTTAGGTGCGAACACGTCTCAAATGAAGGATTACTTCATGAGACCAATGTTGTGCACTGTCGGAATAATATATCTTGCATGAAAACTTATGAAGCCCTCACGCGGCAAGTAATTATCTCACATCTTGCATGAAAACTTGCATAACTTTTGACTCAAGACCTTAAATCATGCAACATTTGTTGTGCATGCAAGTTGGGTTCAAATAGCATCAGCTCCTGTCCATTGAACATGCTAGAATTTTTTTAAATTAATTTGATTTAGGTGGAAAGCTGCAACTTGAAATACGATGTGGCATCTCTCCATCAATTTGCAATGGAAACTCTAACATACTCCCTCCATACCTTTACGCAAGGTGTATTATTTTTGGTGCGGTGACCAAAGCACATAATTATAGAAAATTTAGGATGAAATTGTCCTTGGTTAATTCGTTGATTGGTGGCAAGTAAATCATTTAGACCAGGAAAGGGAGAGATACACGAAATCAGGAGAGAGATAATTTCCTTCTTTTTCTCCACAATTAGAGATACAAGCAATTAGGGAGGGATACTTTCCTTTTTCTAGAGGGCTAAAAATGAAATTATGAGGAATCGAAAGAAATGCTGGTGTACTAAATCAGGGGTCCTTTAGTACCTCAGACTTGTGCACAGGCAGTTGTAGCCCTCTGGCAGGCAAGGGCTTGCCGGAGGACAACTCTACCCAAGACTCAAGACTTGGGCGACCAAGACCGTGAAAAGACCTCCCGGCAGGTCATTGAGAAGTACTAAGTAAGTACTGAAGATCAAGACTCCAGTTGCCGGCAAGCTCAGCACCGGCAAGCCAGGACCCGACAAGCTCCTTGCCGGGAAATTCCCGCTCTCGCTCTTCGGCCGCTCCACCTCATCGACCAGCTGATGGCTTGTCAAGATTAGGTGTCGAACAGGCGGGCGGCTTGGGGAGGACCAATTGTAATGAAGTAGCTAAGCTAGTGAATTATGTTTCATGTCCTTTTCAGTATGATGCATGGAATGATTTGAAGAAATAAGAGGACACAACACTGGTGCTTGGGTCATCATCGCTCTACCTCTCAGGTGCATCGATCACAAATCGATGTGGCGAAGTTTGTCTTTGCCGTGTTAGGGGTAGGGTGCTCACTACTGCCTACTAGAGTGACTAGACCATAGTAGTTTCATTGTTGTTGCACCCACCGATGCATCAATGTTTTTATTTCTACAGTTTACATCCTTCTTGTGACACGAGAGTTAAGTTTTGACACATGACAAAGAGTAATGTCGCGAATCTTGAAATAAATTATGCAGTTACTGCTTCATGATACATGAATTAAATTCGGGCAGCCTGGCTGAGTTGGCGTGACTACTCTAAGACTCACACCATTTTGTTGTTTCGGTATTTCTTTTAACTTGTACACCCATGAACTTTTCTTGTTGTTCTTCTTAGCGGCTAAGCTAATGTGTAGTAGCTGGTGTCGGAAGATTTTTAAGTAATTCCATCTGTGATGATGAAATCAATTCTTTATCCCATTCTTATCTATGTGCTTGGTTAAACAGAGTTCGTGCGCATAGACACGCATGCATAAAGTTGTGCATTCACGTGTGTTGGTGATATTTTGGTGTGATCGGTCCATGGGAGAAACCTAATATTTCGTATCACATAAAGGTTTATGGTTTGAATCAACGCTTACAACACGGAGGCAACCTCTAGCATCTCGAGGAGGGAATTTGATAGATTGACAAGACAAAGATGGGATGGACTATTCATCGGCGGGAGCGTGTTAACATTATATTCGTGGTGAGTTAGATAAATCATTGAGTCATATGCATGCACAATAGCTCATCCAGAAAACATTGTGGCAAGTGTTCATATTCAAGTGCATGTCAATTTGTAGTTCCCTTGCAGTTGAAGCGTGTCACGGTGGAATCACTACATAGTCAGGTGTATTACCCGTCGAAAACATGTGCAAAGAAACATGGCATGTGATTGTCGATGTGTCTCGAAGAGATATCAATCTCAAGCATGCAATGGAGTGTAGCTAGCAAAATTGAGTATGTTCGGTGAGGCTATATCTCTACGTGATCCCATATGATCATCGGTCCGTATGTAACAAGGGAGGTAGTGTAGTCGGGTTGGGCAGTATGCAACGCCCCCTCCCGTCATTCCGCCCTCCCCCCCCCCCCCCCACTATCGCCACCACTGTAGGGCCGTTGAAGAAGTCCGCGCTGGCTCTGCGAAGGTGGCTGTGGGGCCCTTCGCTGGTGTTCATGGAGTGGTGAATCCAGTCGTTCAGGGCGGGGTGGTGACAGTTTTGAGGTGACAGCTTGTGCGTCGTTGCTAGCAGCGCAGAGATGAACTTCCATGTTGCATGACGGGCTCTGGTGGGCTGCGTGGTGGGTGCCTTGCAAAGGCACACATGCATGATGGGGCTCTGGATGGGCTCCAGATCAGGCGTGGTAGGGGTGTGGGTTTCGCGCGACGGCACGGTAGCCTCACAAACTGCTTCTAGGAAGGCTAGGTGGTGGAGGTGCAGGCTGGTGAGGCGGCAGCCACCAGCGTCTCCCTCATCGTGGTGGGTTCCAAGTAGACGGCTTGCTTCCTCCTCCGAATGGTGCTACTTTGACGGCCTTGTAGGGGTCCCAACTGGGTCGAGTGAAATCCTTGTGTGGCGGCGGACATTGCAGACGACGACGCCATCGTTGCCGCCTGATGTATGTCCTCCTTGGGGGCATCAGCTTGGCCATGTTTGTGTCCTGCTTGGGCACCAGGGGAAACCATAGGTCGGCTTGCTGGCCAGGTAGCATCAGCGCCACAACGTCATCCCTTCCTTGGAGGTGTTGCAAAAGTGTAGAGGGATTCTACTAGAGTTCTTGCTGGAGGTGGTAGCCTCGTCGACTCTTTGGCTAGGATTGGGGCAATGTGTCGTTTGATGATGGTTATTGTTGTGGGCATGGGACCATGGGTTACAATGTACAACATCACGTACAAGCCATGTTCGAGAGTTGACGCCGAATAGGTTTTGCTAGTAGTACTGTTTAAATGGTGTTTGGTTTGGTGCATTATCACTACAGAATCAATTGACGTGTCAGTAGGTAGGTTGGAATCCTTTTCCCTTTTCATGTTGTTGTCTCATTGATTCTCGTTCCTGGGTGTTCTCTGTATATAAGCACACTAGGGGCAGGAGTTTTGAGATGTCAATTGGGGAGAAATAAAGAAATGAAGGCCATGGTTCGTATCAGCATTGGTTGAAGTTGCATGTTCTCATCATCGCGTGCGCTTTGCTATTCTGATACAACTGACTCATAGGAGAAATCCAACATATGGGATCCAATGTGTTATTAAATTTTTCGATTTGGAGGCATTAGGAACGAAGCTTAAACAGCAGAACTACTTTCTACTGGAACTTGTGGTTGTGTTCCGGCATTGACGCCATAAAGAGGTATCACAAGCACCATCCTGATCTAACCTGCACTCGTGGTACCCTGTCTCTCCTCTACAAGAACAGCTTCATATCCCTTTCGCACTTGTGATATAGTGCTTTGTCGACCGATGATTACTAATGGAATTGAATACACACTACAAAAAAATACACTTCCGTGATGATACGTGTTTGTCACAGTAGGTCACGTTTTCTGTCATGCATGTACATCCATGACAAATTTATGACAGAATCAAGATAGTCATACCTGTGCTGTCGTAGAAGTGTTCCATGACATTACCAAAATTATCATCACGGAAGTGTCCACTTCCATGACGATAAATCGCGCGTCACAGAAGTGCTTTCGTCAAGGGTGACCGACACGTGGCATCCACCATAACGGAATGCCGTTAAGCTATCGGGTCCGGTTTTGGGTCCGATAACCCGTTAACAGCCCCGACCAATGGGGATTTTCCATGTGTAAAATCATCATTGCCTGGAGGAAACACGTGTCGGCTCAATGTTGGGACAGATGTCATCCACTCATTGGACCCAAAACGCCTATGATACATCGACACGTGGCACGGCCCAAAAAAGGCCCATTCCTGTGAAAAGGCCGGCCCGTTTGACTTGGTCAAAAGGTGGCGGCCCGGCTCACGGCAAGCCTGTGAACGACCTGTTCGCATATAGCCCATTTACATCCCGCAAACCCAGGGCCCGTTTACGGCCTATCCGAATTAGGCCCGGTAGCGTCATCTGGGCCGTCCAATATAATTCCAGCCCGTTTTAACTTCCGGCCCATGTATGGCCCATGACGTCTTTCGGCCAATATGAGGCCCTTATTACTCTCGGCCCATTAACGGCCCGTGGTAAAACTGGCCCGTAATGAACCGTGTACCACTTTATACCCATTAACGGCCCGTGGTAAAACTGGGCCGTAATGAACAGTGTATCACTTTATACCCATTAACGGCTCATTATTCCGTTGGGCCGTTTCCAGCCCATGTTATCTTTCGGCCTTCTCGGGGCCCATTTATTCTTGGGCTCATTTCCACATTCGTTTACTTACGGCCCGTTACTGTCATTTTCTGCTTGTGGGCCAAATTCAGCTCGTGGTTACAGTCGGCCCGTTTGTGGCCCGATAATACGTTGGGCCATTTTCCTGTCAAAAAAACCGTTGGGTTGTTTTTTTTCATAGAGTTATCAGATACGGCCTATTAACAGCCCGTTATTGTCCACGAATTGTACAACCCATGATTGGAGAATTGATGATACACCCCGTAGAAGGCCCATGGATACTACGGCACGTAAAAGGCCCATGCATCGTACGGCCCGTAGAAGGCCCATGGATCCAACGGCCCGTATAGAAGGCCAATGGATCCTACGGCCCGTAGAAGGCCCATGGATCATACGGCCCACAGGAGGCCCATGGTTACAACAGTCCGTGTGTTGCCATGATTATTTTGGCCTAGTTTCCAAAGATAGGTTATTGTGGCCACTTGAAAAACACAGAAAAAGAACTGCGGTGACTACAAGCAAACAACTAAACAAGACAATTAGGAAATAAATAAGCAAGCAATTAACGCTAGCCTATTACCGCTATTACACATATTACATCCACTGGGCATCAAAGTTCGCCACCAGTGCAAATATAGGGAACAAAGCAGCATATTACATACACTGGCCATCAAAATTGGCCACCAGTGCAAATAAACGCGGCAGCAAAACTAGAGCATAACTGAAACAACTTCAGAAGAGCTCAAGAAACGTGGTATCCACCATGCTGACAATAAGCTTAGCAAGCTTATTAGCTTTGTCCTGTTTGGCGCTAAAATCATCCAACGCTTGCTGTTGCACCAGAAAGTACGCATCTGAATGCTCCAAGGACTTCCGCAGTCCTTCCGCTTCTTGTCGCAGCATAGCTGATCGATGTCTTTTAGCTTGTAGTTGAGACTCAAGAAACCGAACTGATTCAGACAGTGAGTTTGAATAGCTTGTGCAAGCGGTAGTGGCGAGTAACTCCAACACTAAACCAAGACAGGACTTTGGGGTTGTCTCAATGTCTTCGAGATAGTCTTTCTTAGCTGTTTTATCAGCTTTGTTGGAGAATGTCGGGTGGTAGGTGCGACATATGCCAAGGGATGGCTTATCATAGTGGGAGCCAGTAAAACATCGCCGGTGCCTGGAAACGGAATGAGGCGAAGACATGCACGCCAGCGGATCTTACCCAGGTTCGGGGCTCTCCGTGGAGATAACACCCCTAGTCCTGCTCTGCGGGGTCTCCGCATGATCACTAGATCAATACAAGTAGCTACAAGCGCTCCTTGAGCTGTTTGGCTAGAGGAAGAAGAAGGGCAAGGCTAGCTCTCCTTTTCTCTCTATGTGGTGTGTGGAATTCTATGAGATCAACCCTTTGCATGGGTGTCCCGGAGGGTTTATATAAGCCTACCCCCCGGGGGTACAATGGTAATCTGGCTGGGCGCGGGTCCCAGCCGTCAGCGTCTATGCACGCCGGCTTCTCCACCGGTCATTGGGGCCCGCCGACTGGTGGGTCCCGCCGGCTGCCGGCCTCTTGGCCGACAGGCCGGCCCCACCGCTTGGGGGCTTTATCGGCGGCTGGTTACTGTTGCCTCGCCTCTGATGACGAGAGCTTTGTTGAGGTAGTCGTGGCTACAGTGTCGCCGCCTTGCGGGCTCTCACTGTAGTCTTACCTCGTCTTGTCTCCTTAATGAGGCACATGTTTCGAGGGAGGGAGGTAGCCGGCTATTGGGAGCCGGCCACACCCCTGGCCGACTAGAGGAGGCCAGGCCGCCTTCGGGTGTCTCTCTGGCAAAAGGGGCCCGCCGCCTACGGGCCAACACGGCTACAGTGCCACGCCGTACGGGGGATGGCTGGCCCGTACGGCGCCCTATGGCCATGCCTGTTCCGGGATTCGGGGGTAGTGGGCTGTACTGCGGCCACGCCCCATCCTATCGCCGTTATGTGGGTACAGTCTTAGTGGGTGCAGTCTTGGCCGGCTTCTGGGAGTCGGCTTTCTTCATGGCCGGCTTCTGGGAGTCGGCCCTGGGGATAGCCGGCCGGGGGAAGGCGGCCCTATGCTTTGTATGCTTGAAGGCTTGAATGGCCTGATAATTTTTCGAAGAGCCAGGGGGAGTCGGTTAGGCTACCCGTGGCCATTTGCTCCGACAGAGACCAACAAGGATGTGTCACTATCCTGAACCTTATCTGCATTACTTCCTTTACCATTGCTAAATAAGGCACTCTTCCCCAATATTTTGTCAGCATTCTAAAAGAAGAAACAAGCAGATACATAACAGTTTAGCATGTACTAGTATATGAAACTCATTTCGGTGAACCAGTTCATTAGTAAGGTGGACATGATTAAACTACCAAGTCTTCTATTGCCAAGTACTAGTACATAATAAAAGCGTCAAACAAACATATATCTATGTCCTATGGTCACTGCATTGTCTTGCCAAATCAAAATAGAGACACGGGTTCAAATCATATCAGTTCAAGACAAAGCAGCAGTGAAAGAATACAAAGCGTGGGAAACTACACGGCACGACAAGATTTCAGATGGGTACCACGGGTCTACATGTACAACAACACTATTTGGTTTGTTGTGATGCTAGTAATGTGCATGATATGAGAAGTCAACTGTATACACAATTGAAATTGAAATCAACAGAGCTATTGAGAAGAGCAAGCCTGTTAAAGAAACATGCGTGAACATACCTGCTGTGCCATTGGAGTTTCGATTGGACCTTCAATTTAAAAATAAGTTTGTATGAGTAAATAAAGTGATACAAGAGGAAAGCAGTATGCACGATAGCAATCATAGTTAAAAAAGGCGCACCTAAGCGAGCGCTTAAGCGTGCCTAGGCTCTAGGCGTTGGCGAAACGCATTGCGCATAACTACGCTTAATCTGTGCATAAACTGCGCATAAGCATGCGCTTTGTTCAGTAAAGCGCAAGGCGGTGGCAAAACGCACAATTAACGCCTAGCGCTTTTTGGAACTATGATAGCAATGGAATCTTAAATTAGAACAGTTGTTCTTCAGGTTTAGGAACTTGCTCTACATGAACAGAGTACAGTAAAACGCAAGAATATAGCACTTAAAAATAGAAAATGAGCTCATAGACCTTACCACATTCTTGGTTCGGGACCAGTACAGAACAAGGCGTTCCCAGTCTCGTCCAGTAAATGTGTCTCGGGAGAACATAAGGGAATTTGATGAGTTTCTTTGCCGGTGAAGTACGTTTTCTTTAGGTAATTCCGATACTACCACCAAGCATTCTTGAAGATAGCAGAGGTATTAGCACAGGTTACCTCATTCTGAGTTTCCAAATCGGTCCTTCTCTATAGATAAAAATGGGAAAATTTGCTGTATTATAACCATCATGGAGGTAGGATGTATGGGGCAAAGCAAAGTAATTGCCATGAATAACATTACTTACACATAACTCCTGGACAAACACCTGCAACTGGCATTTTCCTTCATCTTCAGTATAATATTTCCAAGATGGGAAGATACGCACATACGATTTAACAACATCAAATGCGATAGATGCTAAAGTACGACTAGCTGGTTGTGCTTCCTCCATGGGAATAGGCGTACTAACTGGTGGAGTTGGGGTTCGCCATGGTAGTACTGGCCCTTTGGGCACTGGAGCTGCCTTACTAACTGCTCTTGTTTGGGAGCTCTGTGGTGGAGATGGTGTTGTGTCAACAGGAACTGGGTTACTATCTGCTGGGGTTGGGGTTAGATTGGGTGAAGCTGGTTCTCTGTCCATCGCAGTAGGGGTACAATCTGCGAGAGTTTGGGTTATGTGTGGTAGGGCTGGTTCTCGTGCATGTACAACCGGGGTGCTATCTCCACCAAGAGGTAGCACTGTTTTATTTGAAGACCATGTTTTTAGTCCGCTAGATGCTCGCATTACCCGCTCCAATTCAAATGGCTGATAAACAGGAAACATAGTTGAATGTACAGACGTTGTATGAGAGACAGATGCAATAGATAGTGTGGAAAAAAGAGGACATGAAATAGTTGACATGTATATTGTTTAACTAAAATGGATAGCATGACATAATTTCACATATATGATGTCTATCTAAACTGGATAGCATAACATAATTCAAAGATATGATGAATAACTAAAACGCCGTGGCAAGTTAGAGCATACACCTCGGTGGGGGAATAGGACTGGTCATCTGTCTCTGAAGACATCTCTGAGGAGCTATCGGGACCCACCAAGAGATCTGCTTCGACAGGTAGCACTGTCTGCTCTGAAGGCCTTGTTTTCACTCCAGATTTTTCAATCTCCCACCCAAATGGCTGATTCACAGGAAGAGTAGTTTAATGTACAAACATTGTCGACAAATGGAAATGTAATGAAGAAAAGGATGGGCAAGATATCATTCAAATATATGATGCCTGGTTAAACAGGATGGCATTGCACATTTCACATATATTATGGCTGGCTAAAAGACATGAGACTGCATAATTCCCATATATGATATAGAAACTAAACAGGTGACGACAGAACATGTCTAAACTAAGCAGATGACATATATGATGTCAAAACTAGGCACTACAAGGCAACATATGCATGATATGACTAACATCATCATGTCAAGGTAGAGCAAATACCTTGGGGGGTAAATAGGAGTGGTCAACGGCGTCTGATTCCGCCTCAGAACAGATATCTTCCTCTGGATTACAATCTGGAGAGGGGTGGGGAGGGTTTTCCATTGAACCCACCATGGAGCGATGTCTGCATGACATTGTATTGCCGGGCAAAACTCTTCTCTTTTTCTCTACATGTTCAGCATGACTGTGTACAATATCTGACATGCATACGAAAAATATATGGTGAGATTATGTAAGGAGAGCATGCAGAAATGTAGAGTGATGGTAACAACCAGTGGATGGATCCAAAAATAATGATAGCAGGCTGATGATTGCTTTAATTTAATAAAAAGACAGATGATGATTGCTTTACTATTTGTTTCCCACCCAAGATGAACAACATAGGCATACCCTAGGTGAACCAGATATTAGACAGATATACTATTCATTGCTTCCTCGATATGTGCCCCACAACTAATTTAGAACTCAAGTTTGAACATTAATTTGGACCTGACTTGGAGTCCAAGAGGTGAACAGGACGATAAAGTAGCAGGTAATTTTAAGCAATGCATAACATAAGCAGAATCAAAAGAGTGTGGCCTCTCTTGTGGACCCGTGTACTCCTCAGGTTCATCTGCTGAGTCGATGATGGTGATGCCGTTGCGGTGGGTGCCGGCGGCAGGGAAGGAGATCTGACGCGGCGATGGAGCACCTCAGGTGAGGTGGACGACGTCACGGCAGGAGCAGGACAAACCACACAAAGTTCCCTTCGACACCTACCTGTAACTGATGTAATTCTGTAAGGGCTCATTTCGCTTGCATGATTCTAAAAACGCAGGGATAGGAAAAACACCGGAATAGGGTAGGAATGCACATGGTAAACAAAGCATTTGTAAACACAGGATTTCTGTCAACTTGGGTGTTTGGTTTACAGGAATTGGAAGAGCAGAGGAATGCAAAGAAACATGGCCAAAATAAAGTGAAACCATATGACAGCGTGTACAGTTAGAATGTTATTCTGCCACTAATGCACTTGGTCTTGTTTTCATGCATAGGATTTTGAAAAGTAGGTCCAGGTGGATGTTTTGCTTCATTCCTTTCAACAAAATGCATGAATAATTGAATAGTAGAGTGCCATTGGAAAATTCCCTATTGCTATGTTTTTCCATCGAACCAAAATAGCCCTAATGGATCGACATGAATGTATAGTAATAAGTGATGCAACAAGTGTACAACCTCTTTGCCATGGCCGTGTCGACCTCAGCATCATTGGGTTGGTCGCTGAAGCAGTTGAGGCAGAGGTGGCTGTCGGAGGTGTGGAGGAAGATCTGAGGAATCTGTAGACGGCGTCTAGGGCACTGCTCTGTTGTGATGGATTGTTCTGTCGTTGGAGCAGCCCCGGTGAGCCGTAAGACGTCAAGGCTGAAGCAGCACAAGACAGACATCGTCAATCTCAAGTGGGATTCTAATAGCATCTCCAATAGATGATGTAAAATAGATGTAAAATTTACATCACCAAAAACCACCTGACTACAACAGATGAGGTAAAAACTGTTGACTCTGAACTTAACTGTCGAAACTGAAATTTACTGTGGAATCTGAATGTTACTGTCGAAACTGAACGCAACGGTAGCAGAGAGGCACTTGACATGTAGTTTAGGGAGGGCCTGCAGTTCATCTTCAACCTGCACCCCCCTGAGCCGCCAGCCACCACCGGCCGAACCGCTGGCTCCGGCGCCGCCTCGCCGCCCCGAAGCAACTCCCCACCGCCGGTCCGCCGCCGCCCCGGCCAGCCTATAGGCCCCCCGCCCCCACCCTGAACCCTAAGATAGATAGTGGGGTACCTCTCCGGCGAGTCGCCGTCCCCGCTGCGGGTGGTTCTTCCTTAACACCGGTGAGCCCCCCACCCCCTGAAATTGACCGACCCAAAAGTCGATTCAGTCGACTGAAGTGTTGCTAAATCGGAGCAGAGCAGCAGCACGAGCGAGAGGGAGAGCAGCAGCAACAGCGCGAGCGAGCGAGCGAGAGCCGGAGCAGCAGCAGCTGGGCGAGCGAGTGATCGAGCGAGAGCCGGAGCAGTAGCAGCAGCAGCGCGAGCGAGCGAGAGCCGGAGCAGCAGTAGCTGGGCGAGCGAGCGATCGAGCGAGAGCCGGAGCAGCAGCAGCAGCGTGAGCGAGCGAGCGAGAGCCGGAGCGGCAGTAGCAGATCCGGCTGGTCTGGACGCCGCCGCCGAAGGGGCCTCGCACTGGGGGAGAGCCGTCATGGAGATGTCGCCCGCGGCGCCGGCTTCTAGGTAGCCGCTCCATGGGGGTGCGGGATGGAGCACCGTCGGCGCCGGGAGGTCGAGCTAAGGAGAAGGTGCGATGCGATGAGTGTACAACCTCTCTGGTGGCGCCGAGTAGGCCTCGGCTTCGTCCGAGGAGTCGGTGAGGATGTTGCGGTTCTAGTGGAGCAGGTTAAGGCGGCGCTGTGGGGATGGAGCAGCCGCGATAGACGAGGTGATCATCGGAGCAGCTCCTTGGAGGTGGAGGACGGGGCGGCTGAACCGGCGGGACGATGAGATGGACGACGGATCCTCATCCGGGGAGGTGGACGAGGGACGTCGAGCTATTGCGGTGGACGACGTCGTCGGGGAAGAGGTTCCGGCTGGGCAGCGGTGAGGTGGCGGACGGAGGAGGGTGGGGTTTCGCGGCTGGAGCGGAGAGGTTATGGCGGCCTGGGATTTCAAATGGCAAAAAGGAGGCGATGGGAGGGGGTGAACCATGACTTAGGGACGCGCTTGTCCAAAATGTAGGGTGTGTTACAAAAGTACCCCCCACCGACTTGAACTAGCGGCCCTTTTGGCTCAGGGTTAGAAGGGGGATTTCGCGTGTCGGGATTTGGCAGCTGGAGGGAGTTTTCGCGCACGTTGTAATTTCGGGATAGCAAGGCACGGGTTGTGAAGGCGCCAGTTTTGAGAGCACGATATCTGAATTTTTGGGATATAACAAGGCGCGGGTTGAATTTTAGGGACAAGCCTAACGTGTAATATTGTACTTGTACGTACCAAATAAGTTTGCACTTCCCTCAACCAAAAAGAAAATGAAAAAAATAAAACAATTCACACCACACAAAGAGAGAGTCTTGCCCCGTTTTACTATAAAAATGCTATTTAAAGCTACTCGTACCAACAATTTAGTGCAATTAAATGCTATTCGGTAGTATGAATCCATGTTATGTCCAATTATATTTTTTCGCTTGCTGTATAATGCATGTAACATACTCATACCAACATTTTAGTGCATTCCAAATGTCTATACTACCGCTGCAATTCGAACTGAATTTGAATTCGTTTCTCTATTTCAATAACAATCTACAATCATGATTGTTGCCAACTTCAACCATCATTCATGTATTACCTTAATAACACACCACATGATTACTATAGAGATAGATATGAACTATGTGTACTACATGAACTCGAATTCTATTTTATGAATACACTTGATGTTGATTCCAAATAATAGTACATTTGATGTACTAACTATATATTCATAATCTAAACCATGTTCCATACATGTACACCGTGTTTATCACACATAGTATAGTGCCCCACCCCCTACATTATGACAAGTATTTAGACCTGAGCTGCAAAAGCCACACATTAGCCCAAATTATGATCAATGTTCTATATGTTATACGTAGTACTAGCAAGATGCCCATGCGTTCCACAGAACATCAACATGATCAAGGGGAGGCCTAATTTGCAAATATGGAGAGGGGTGTGGGTATCTTTTTTCAAAATTGCCATAGTTTCCTTCGTATCCGTCAGATATAAATCGGACGGCCTATATTGCAGGATGGCACCATCATCAACAACTCCGTTTTTTATAAGAGCAGAGATAAAATATATTATGTGTAGTATAACATGTTCATAACCACACCATGTGTATCACCCTTATATATATTCACACATGCGTAGGTTTAAAACACTATGATAAATTCTTCAAATATCCGAACTCGCTTTTTATAATGAAGTATGATCTCTACTCGTCTTTTACACCCATACAATCCTCTTATCTTTGTAGCTAGCTAGCGCTAACTTTCTGTCGTGCATGCAGACGCCCGCATCCCTCTCACCCTCCCTCAGCATTCTCTAGCTCCATCGCGCAAATTTGTCTTTTCACTTTAGGTCGTTCACCCACGGTGTGTGTAGGACCCCAGCTCCTTCTTTACGGCACACATCGATCGATATGCCTCTCTAGCCAGGTGTGCCTAGCACAAAACACAAGCTTCCCCTCTTCTCTTATCACCGGCCATGCCTCACTCTCACCACTCTTTTCATCGATCTCGTACTCGCACACTCCTCCCCCTCAATATAGTATGACTCTCGCACCACCTCCTAGATGCATCCCTCTCTCTCTATCCTTCTCCCCGTGCCTCATTTGCTTCTAACACACACATGCATGTATACCGATCGATCTCCCAACATATCCCTAGGTCGACTTTAACTATTCCCCCCATCGATCGACGTACCTCACAAGTTATGTCTCTCCTTTCTCTGACAAAGGACGATTGATCTTCCTATGTAGTTATGTCTGCTTACGACAGCCATATCACCCCCCCCCCATCATTCGTGCATGCCTCCTGACCCGTCTCTCACACGCACGTGCACAGACAGGTAGCCATCCCCTCTCTTATTGATATTGCAGGCGTGCCCTCCAGTTGTCTAGCAAGCCTATCCCATCATTTGTTAGAAGCAACTCCACTACCACCCCCTCCAACACTCTAGCTCTGTCTCTCTCGCAACCTTATTCCTCTCCTACACATATGCATGGATGCTGATCGATCTCCGTTAATACATGAGGTAGATCGATCTCCCTTAACATATGAGGTAGGCCTCTCCCCTCCTCCACACATATACCAGCCATTGTACCTCTATAGTTAATTAGGCCTCCCTCGCCCCCCCCCACCACACACCGATAGTCGAGCGCTGTAGGTAGGTATCCATGCCACAGAGACAAACTGCACCTGTCTCCTCTCACGTTCCAGTAGGCCAGCCACTCTATATCTTTGACGTGGGCACACACAAATTCGATGGCACTCTTTATCGATCGCGCGCGCGCACACACACACATCATCCCTCTCTTCGATTCTATGGACACCTCAAGCCGATGATACCTCCACTCTCTTCTCGTGGATCGCCCCCTCTATATATATGATATATCCAGGACTCTATTTCACACACATTGCATATGTTACATTTTTTATTGACCCCACCCCCCCCAAAAAACCCTCATGAACCCACACACTATATCTCTCTACGTTTGTATCTCTCTCACACAACCCCACGTAGGTGGTGTACGTATACAAGAAGAGAATAGGTGCACCATGCACATACTCACGCTTCGAGCCCAGCCACACCCGCGCGGGTACACGGTGGAGCTCATTTCTGTACGAAATGGCAGCCCACGTGCTAATTTGAACGCGTGTAGCGGTTGTTTACCTACGGAGGTCGTGTACCACGCGTGCACGAAACAAAGTTCGACTTGATGCGTTGGCGCGTGGCGCGTTACTTTTAAATAAAGTTATATCGATAAATGGCACGTACACAGAATATAAAACGATTTTTATGGAGAAAAAGGTAGTCCGCTCCACTATATACAATGGAGCCTGTGTGCCTGGTTTGTCTCTCTTCAGAGTATCTCACACAAGGCTGCGGTGGCCTCTCTCTCTCTCACCGTTGGTCACTGATCCGGCCGCATCCCGTCTGCCGGCGGAAAGGGAGGACATGCATCGTTTCTCCGTTCGACGGCGCCGAGGCAGCACGTCCCGATCTGCGGTACACGCCGTTCTCTCTGACCAAGCTCCGGCATGGTAGGGCCTACGCCACCTGCTCGCTGCCACAGTATGGGTAGATTTCGCCCGCCGCCGCTCACCTAGTTACATGCCGACAACCTCCAGGTATCCCCTCCGGCCTTGCTCCACTGCCCGTCTTCCCACGTTGCTGCATGTGGATCTTCCATAGTTCTTTGCCCAAAACGTAGCTCATCCGGCGTACTTTCCATATTGCAATCTCGTCCTCACACCGTTTTAGACAAACACAACCGTGTTGTTATATTCCCTTAGGACAAGGAATATGCTTCTTTTTTGTCGTCGCATGTGTCATCAACTGTTATTGGCCAATAATTGTTTCATTTCTACCTCTTTTTTGCAAACAGGGCTATCCATTTCACCTCGTTGCTATTGCGACCTTTTGGTGAACTCCACAAATCACTTTTTTCTTAAGAGTGTTTTCTGCAGTTCTACCAAAATTTCACATGGGCAACGTCTCTACATTTCAGTGCGACTGCACAAAGGGAGATTGGTTTTGCTCTATCCTCCTCATCCAACTCCGAGCCTAATCTTCTCCAACTAGTTAGTCTTAAGAGAGACTGCAAAGGTGACCGGCTTCTATTTGTGTGTTTATTGTTTCATCAGCAGTCCTCTATTATCGTAATCACACTTAATATCTTTGGAACAGGGACGCTCAGCTCTATTTTAGTGGAACTGCACAAAATGATCGGAATGTTGCATGCTCCAGACAGCTACTTTTTTCCAAACATGCCTTGTTGATTTAGACAGAGCTGGGGGGACCCTGCTGCCAATGAAAGCATGGATCAATTTTAATTTAACACCTTCTCACAACTTTGTCTTCAGTTGTGATGTAAATATTAGCTCCGATTAGCAAGGAAGTTAGTTTTTTATTGTTTCCGAAAGAGCATCGATGGCAAGACACACGAAACAAAAGCTGAAAGCTCACACCATTGTACAATTTCATGTCGCTGGAAAATTATTTGTGTAGTACGTCAATTATGTAAACAAATGTTGGAAGCTTGATAGCATTGCCAGAAGCCTCTTCGGCATCCGGGTCCATGTGCCATGCACAAAATTATACTCCTTCGTTCCTAAATATTTGTATTTTTACAAATTTCAAATGGGCATATTTTAGAGTGTAGATTCACTCATTTTGCTTCGTATGTGTACTCCCTCCGTTCCTAATATTTGTCTTTCTAGAGATTTCAACAAGTGACTACATACGGAGCAAAATGAGTGAATCTACACTCTAAAATATGTCTATATACATCTGTATGTAGAAGTCCATTTGAATCTCTAAAAAGACAAATATTTGAGTAGTCACTCGTTGAAATGTCTAGAAAGACAAATACTCCGGAGTATATTTAAGAACCGAGGGGGTAGTGCACAGCCGCATGGGAGACCCAGACCGGTCGTTGCGGCGCATTAATGGTGAGTAATGAGTAGTCAAATCATAAGCCCCACCTTTCCCACTGTAAGTTGCCCGGAAGAAGCAACCATCAATACCCTCTTCTTTCGATCCGCTCATACTACTGCATCCGTCACTGTTTATAGAGCGCGCTTCAGAAAAAGAGAAAATCTCTAGGACCAAGGCGACTAGCGATCGGCCTGAAAAATAGCATTGGTAGTTATAGCACGGCGTCTATTACTAGAGGAAATAATGCGTACACACATGCATGCAATGCTTCCATCCCGGGTACACACATGCATGCACTTACTCCACTCTGTAGTACTACATCGAGAGAAAATTGCGGTTACCACGCCCTAATTAATTGAGGATTAAACCAAACGCATCTAAAGTTTCTCTGGTGGTGGAAATGCATTGAGAGAAATGCATCATAATGAAGCGCGCCCTGTAAACTGTGACGGAGGGAGGAGTAGTATGAAGGTGCAAAACCAAGTACGCGTATGGCCAGTCGGTCAACACACCTCCTCTTGGCATATCACCGACATGTGGGACCGGAGTGTGAGCAAACCGATCTCAATTGACGGCAAAATGGCCAACCCGCCGTTCCTTGAGAGAGACGAGGAGCGAGAACACACAGACGGGCTCGCACGAAGGCCAAGATATATTCGAGCATGGTTGATCGATATCATCATTATCTGTTGGGCTGCCGTTTTCCGCCCTTCTCCGGAATAAATGTGTACTTTATCAGAGATTAACAAAATTAGAGTACAGAGGCTCCACCATGTGGTTCTAGTAGTAGTACTACTCGTACTACTAAACCTTGCACTTGGCTCTTCACCTCTTCGTGAAGTCGAACAATGATGGTACTCCGCATGTTCGGTACTACAGTGTATGCCTCTGGCAATCTGACACCGAATGAACTGATGCATGTCCACCGCCTGGGCGAGGGTACGTTGCATTAGTCAAAAGGCGTAAGCGAGCTTCACCTTGTCCTGCAAGCTTCTCCTCGTTCCGCGAGTTGACGGGACACACCAACAAGTAGTGCTAGTCCATACTCCCTCCTTTCCGGTTAATATGGCTTAATCTTTTTTGCGGGTAAATGAGAGAGCTTTATTCATATATAAGCATTCTTAGGACGATCAGCCAAGACACTGGTCACTAGGAAGCGAGGTACCTCGCAAAAAAAGAAGTAGGAAGCGAGGTGTTTCATCAAGCCAGCTCTCGACCACATTCAAAGTGCAGCAAGCACGGTTCGCACAAAGATGTGCCACAAGGTTTGCTGACCCTTTTACATGCTGAATAACAACAAAAAGAGGAAATATTACCGAGCGCTCCTATTTGTAACAGGATATGAGCCAGAATTAAGCGAGAATTGTGGCGAGTGTTCCATGCAATCAACTTCCATTATCACATGCGAGAACCCTCGAAGAGAACCAAATGTGTTGAAGATTGCTTTATCACATTTTAAAAATATAATAAGAGTGCAGACGCTCCTCCATCCGGTTCCTAGTACTAGTATAGTAGTACATACCTCTATAGACTATAGTAGTAGTACTAGTACTAGTAAACTTTGCGCTTGACTGTTCGCCTCTTCGGGAAGTGCAACAATAATAGTACTAGTATAGTGTATGCTTCTGGCAATCTGACACCGAATTAATTGTTGCACGTCCACCGCCTGAGCGAAGGACAGCTTGCATTAGTCAAAAGTTTCTCCTTGTCCTGTGAGCCACCGCGCGCAAGCTTCTCCTCGTTCGGCAAGTTGACGGGACACAACAAAGTAATGTTAGTCCATACTGCCTCCTCTCCGGTTAATATGGCTTAATTTCAAATGAGATAAATACACTGTCTGTCACTGTATATTTGTAAAAATACGGTCAGTGGACTTCATAATACGCTCATTGCGCTCAATATATACATTTTCCGGTGTTTATGCACGTGTAGGTTGAGCACTTGAGCGTGACCGTGTGTGTTCCGTCGTGTGCTCGGACATGCATGCATTAGGGCGTCGCGCGCGTTTTTGCGTCCATGTGTACGTGTGACTGTTGCATACACGTAGGGGGAGTACGTTAGGGGCCACTAAAGGAGCAGTCAAATCACACAGTAAGTTAGTCGGAAGAAGCAACCATCATTTCACTCTTCAATGACACGTACGCAATATAAAATGGTTAATATGGAGAAAAAAAGAAAACCACTATATATACACTAGCAGGAGCCTAAGCTACAAGCCTGCTTTCTTGGGTTGCTCTCTTCACAAGCATAGAACGACGGTGGCCACACCGCTGGTCACATATCCGGCCTGATCCCGCAGCTGGGGGAAGGGAACAATGTTCTGCGTAGACGCGGTCGACATCGGCGAGGGAGAAAATCCACAGTCGGTGCGTCCCAATCGGGGGTCACCGCGGTATGGGCCAATACCGCGTCCCAACTGCCCTTCTAGCTACAGCCCGACGTCCCAGGTAGTCCATCTTCCTTTTGGAGCCGGCTTCCTCCACTGCCGTAGCTCCCCACGTAGCTCCAGCTCCATGTCGATCTTTCTCTACTTCTACCGGCTTCTACTTGTGATGAGTTTATGTCTCATGAACTAGTGCCATTACTATTATTCTAATCACACTTCTTCAATATCTTTGCCATCAGGGATGCTCAGCTCGATTTTAGTGGAACTGCACAAAAGCATCATATGATCCGAGGGTGCTAGCCGTCTTTTCTTCGACATGTTCTACCTGGCCAGGAAATTAAATCCTGTTTACGGTTTAGGGTTTAAGTCGTAGTGGCGCCATCAGTAGTTTTTCTTTTGTACACGCTCTCACAACTTTTGTCTTTAGTTGAGAAGTAAATATTGGCTATGATCTGTGACTCATTGAGATGCATCAGGATGCGTGTTAGTTTTCCTTTGTATTTGATGGAATGTTGTAACGGGGCAACCTTGGAGTAGGAATGAAAATAGAGTGGAAAGTTTCCGTTTTTCCGGAGAAAAAATGGAAACGGAGAGAAACCAACGTTTCGTTTTGTTGGATCGCGCCATCGAGCAAAACCAACGTTCAAATCACGTCTGCCGCGTTCGTGTCTCACCCTCCTCCACGGCTCGACCCCACACGGTCGCTCGGCATGCCACTCGCCGCAAACCGAGTATACGATAACTTTCCCGCCTGCTTGTTGATGGATCGCGCCATGGAGTAGTAGTACTACTAGAAGAGATTGACGAGTTGGGGGAGGATAGCTAGCTGTAGCACGGACTCCCAAGAACTTTTTACATGCATGCTGTGGCCGGCTATTGCGACCTTTGAACGCGGAGCAGTCGCGTGCACCAGGAAGCGGCACGGGCGACGCTCTCTCAGCCGGCGCGCCGCTTCAATGTCGGCGCCAGTGAGAGGTCACGTCCGCTCTGGCTGGGCATGAATGCGGCACTGACCGTTTCGGGCGGGAAGCACGCGCGGGTGATGAAGAGGGTTCGGGTTGGTCAGGAGCGGCCGTGGCAGCAGTCCGGACGCCCGCAAACAAGAGATCTTGTACGTTAATATTGCCGCGTATATAATTAACAACGTAAATAATGTGCCAGTTGGACAAATATGATTGGAGATGGAGATGGAAATGGAATTTTACGTAAACACGGATATGCATGTCTATGTATATGTGTGTGTGTGCGACGACTCTCGCGACCTGGAAGCGGGGGCGTGTTTTTGATCGAGTTTTCTTTCTTGGTACGTTAAAAAATTGTCCGCCAGTTTTCGTTTCTTTTTTCCGGGAATGCACGTACTCTATTTAAAACCACTGCTATGAAGAGATTGTTTTACTCCATTATAGTCTCTTGTTTGATAGAGTTTCTCGCATCTCGCTCTCTCACCCTCTCCATATCAAAACAAAATGACAGTGTCCACACTATCTCTCTCCTCACCGGTGGTCACAGATCCAGCCGAATCCCGTCTGCTGCGGGAGGTGAGGAGGTGCAGCGTTGACGTTGTCGCCGTCGGCGATGGAGGAAGCCGATGCGCACCGTCCTCTCGGAGCCGGCGCTGGCGCGGACGATGGTCCTCCGCGCCCTTGTTCGTTGTCGTCGTGTGGGCAGATCCCGCCCGCCCGCCTAAGCGACATCTCGCCCACGTGAGGTATAACTTCTTGTACTGGTCAAGCTCCCTAGGTTGCTGCATGCGGGTTTTCTTCTATGCGACTACTCCCCAGCTCCCCATGTATAGTAGCTTGGGTTCGTGGGCTGGTCCAACATCACCTACTATTATAGAGGAAATGCCACTTGAAAAGTTGTCCTGATTTATCCCTCGATGGAGGTATACATGTTGTTTCGACAAAAAGTACATGGTGGTTGTGTGGTCATTGTCCGTATGCTCCTATTGCTACTGCTAATCTAATACTATCACTGGTTAAATGAAGAAATGTTTTTTCTCGGGTATCCTGGTTTGGTTCCCATCAAGATAATCATGATGCTTCTTTTTGTTGGTGTACTTTTCATAATTCTTATTGACAATTGAGATGTCGTTGTTAATCTTGTAAAACAAAGTAACAACACTATATCCCTTTTTTATATTTTTGGAAACAGCGATGCGTATGTCCATACCCGGGCATGTCTTCCTAAATTTTAGTGGAACTCCACAAAAATTGGATGGCCATTGTTGTTCCGCCTCACCGTCCTCTGCCACGTGGTTCTTCCTTCCTCGAGCTTGACTACTAAGAAGAAATAGACCACAGTGAGGATTTCTCGAACTTCATAGGTGCCTCACCCAAACTTGATGCCAAATGGATGATGCATCACCACGATGACCTATCGATGCTCATGGTTGCGCCTCATGGTTGCATCAGCTGGTGAAGCTGATCGATTTTCAATGAAAAACAAGTTGTCTTCCATCAGTGCTCTTTGCTTGTTACCCAAAAAGATGATATCCTTCGTCAGTTCACCTTGGTTGCGTTGGAGACGCAGTCGTCTTTCACGTTGGTGCAATTTTATCACACAATTGGCTATGAACCAAATGTTTCCTCGATGAAGGATCGACGTTGGTACTAAGAGCATAAGTTTTGTATTGATTTATAAGCCTTCTCACAACTTTGTCTCCAGCTCCCTTGTAATTTTATTTGTCCAGCTATTTACTTTGATTAAAAACTGGTGTGGACTAAAAACCCGGATGGACGTAGTAGCCCTCCATTTTTATTTACTCCGCATATTAGATTTGACTGAAGTCAAACTTTGTAAAGTTTAACCAAGTTTAGGCCGAACACAACAAACCATAATTATTAGAGAGGGCAAACTTTACATACTCTCAAACCTTTCTGATAATTGAAATTAAAATTCTTTATTTGTACACACTCTCACACGTTTCCGATAATTTTGCGCATGTGTGGTTGTTCACTTAAGGGAGGGTAGTGTACCGCACGTGAAGGACAGGAAGTGCGACCAGGACACGTGGATCGTTAGTTCATCGGAAGTACTCCCTCCGTTCCTAAATATTTGTCTTTCAAGTGGTTTGCAATGGACTACCACATACGGATGTATATAGACATTTTTTACAGTGTAGATTCACTCATTTTGCTCCGTATGTAGTCATTTGTTGAAATCTCTAGAAAGACAAATATTTAGGAACAGAGGGAGTAGTAGTTTTCTTCACTGGTACGTTAAATAAAGAGTTTCGTTTCGTACTTACACAATTTAAAACGGTTGTTATGGAGAGAATAAGAAAACCACTCCACTATATATTAGTTGTATACACGAGTACTATATGGACGCAGCTTCATTGACTTTAGTGCACCTGCCTTTGGGTTTATGACAGGTGGGCCCAAAATGTGGCTGGCCCACCTGTCATACAGCCAAAAGCAGGTGCAGTTAAGGCACCGGAGCTCAGTCCGTACTACAGTATATATATAAGCTGGAGCCTCAGCGCTTGTTCGCTAGGGTTTGCACTCTCCACACTCTCGCCGCACTACATATATATATACACACTGGAGGCTCAGCGTTCCTTTGCTAGGTTTGCTATATTCACTGTCTCTCACCCTCTTCACCAGATCTAAACAAGACTGCAATGTGGCCTCTGTCTCTCTCACCCCCCTCACAGATAGCTGGCGAAGGAGGCGTCTGAATCCTGTCGCACCGGGAAGGGGAGGAGGTACGGCATTCACTCTATCGCCTTCGGCGAGGGAGGCAATCCACTGCCGGCTGCGCTTTTCTCTTTCACCTAGCGCCTGTGCGGGAGGGCCACCGACCCCTTCTTCCTCGCTGCCGTACGTAGTGTGGGCAGATCCGACCTCCCGCGCACGCCTTGCCACATCCCGACGACCCTAAGGTATAAGTTTCTTTGAAACCGTCATTGGTCTAGCTGCATGCTGATCTTTTTTATTCTATAGTCGAATCTAGGTCTTGGTTCAAAGAGGAAAGAAGGGTGCGGTGGGGTGGAGCATGAATCTAGGACGTGGTTCAATGAGGGAAGGAGGGAGGGAAAGTAGTATAGACTAGCTATCTAGCCGCTTTGTTGGTCGAAAAGGGAAAAAGGGGGTAACCCAGTACACACATATGTAAGGAACCGAGCTCTTTGTTGAAAAGGGAAAGAAACTGGGGGTCGGGTAGTTTGTGCAGGACTAGATTTGCTGCCCTCACATCAGAAAAAGTTTCAAAGAGAACAAATATGGGACCAACGCAGATATGTTGCTTGGCTAGATACTCTGCATCACCCATTTATACGTGTGGACGCACATGGTGCTGGCATGTCCCATGTCCCATCCACATGATTGTGCAGTGTGCTTTGAGATGTTGTGCTACTTTTATTGGTACTGTTTAAATAAATGTTGACTTGAAGCTACTGTATTTTAAGAAATGCCACTCTCAAAATTAACTACTGAACTATTTTAAGAGAATTTCTCTATTAATATGAATCAATGCAACCGTTTTAGAAATGCTACTGTCCTATCCTTTGTTTTCCATCAAGATAAGGTAGATGCTTCTTTTTGTGGCCGCATGTTTCATCCTCCTTTATTGGCAGTAATTGTTTCCTTTTTTGCCTATGTTAAATCAGGGATATCTATTCAACTTGTTGCTATAGCAAACTTAAATGTCACACCGGCGACTTTACTTGATTTCAGAGTAACTGCACAAAACGAGATTGGATTTCCTATTCGTGTTGGCAGATTCGTGCGTGATCTTGTGTGCGTCATGACAGGTTGGTACTTGCCTTCATCCACATGATCGGGCAGTGTGTTTTGAGAAGCTGTGCTACTTGTATTGGTACTATTTTAAATAAATGTTGAATTGAAGCTATTGTATTGCTGTCTTTTCCCATTAAGTAGTGAACAAAAATGGGACCAACCCAGACATTATGCTTGTTGCTTTGTTACAACAAACTCTGCATCACCCCCTTTATAAGTAGATGGAAGCACATGTTGTTGTTGCGCCCACTCTCCCCTGGAACTGTTTATGCTTTTTGTTAATCTAATGCCGCTGGTAAAATTAAGCAATGCCACTCTCAGAATTAACTACTGAATCTTATTTCAAAACTGCAACACTTGTTAGGGATTGGCGGGATTACCATTTTTGTGGCCGCATGTTTCATCCTCCTTTATTGGCCAGTAATTGATTCCTTTTTTGCCTCTGTTAAAACAGGGATATCTATTCAACTTGTTGCTATTGCGACATTTTGCTTCGCTTAATTTTGGTGGAACTGCACAAAATGAGACCGGATTTCCATATATGTGTTGAGATCTCTCTGAGGTCTTCCTCACGAGTTGTTTCAAATCTTGGTCTTGAAAGGTCAGTACCGAATTTCCTCAGAATTAACTACTGAATCTTAGTTCAAAACTGCAACACTTGTTAGGGATCGGCGGGAGTACCATTTCTGTTAGGGATCGGCCGAAGTACGTGTTTAAGAAATGTATTGTTCAGATAATGTCTCTGTTATTATATATCAGTTACAGTGTTTTACAAATGGTACTATCCTGCTTTGTAGTTCTTTCTACATGTTTAACCAAGGTATTGTTAAGATAATGTCTCTGTTAAAATGAATCAGTCGCATTGTTTTAGGAATGATACTTTTCTGCTTTGTCGTTCTTTATACATGTTGAAACAAGGCATTGTTAAGATAATGTCTTAGTTAATATGAATGAATCACACTGATTGAGAATTGCTACTCTCCTGCTTTGTTTCCCATTAAGATAAGGTAGATCAGTAGATGTTTTTCTTCTGGGAGTACAAGTCATCAACCGTTATTTCTCAGTAATTGTTTCCCTTATACCTTTTGTTGCTTACAGGGATATCAAAATTAAAGCTCGGTTTTATTCTGACTTTGATTTTAGTTGAACTGCACAAAAGGAGCCAATGTGTCTAAGGCAAACTGCTGCATTAGTGGGTCCAGTTGGTCTTACCACTTTGCAGAAAGAAGCAGTCACTGTTTGCGCTACATTACACAAGGAATGATCGAGAAGCTTTACAGAGTATTAGTAGACGCTGGTGACATGACTAGTCTGCAGAGAGCACATAGGAAACTCTACAACACGTGGAGTGCACTGGGCAAAAAGTGCCCAAACAAGTACAGGAAGCTAGGACAGGACTCCAAATCTGTCAATGTCATTCTAAGCAACAATGATGGGGCATCTGGGTATGGTAATCTGTTTACCGTACTTTCAGTTTGTTAGTCCACCGATTGGTGGGTTGACACTGGGGCCAATATTCATGTGTGTGCTGCTGTGTCTTTGTTTTCTTGCAGCATATAAATACGATATCCACAGGGATGCTCAGCTTGATTTTAGTGGAACTACACAAAATGTCCAGATGGTTTGTGTGCTCCATAATACTTCATCATGCGCAATACATCAAATGGTTCTCTAATCATTCGTCGTCACCTTGAGCAACCGGACTATATGTTTGAATGGTGCTGCCAGCATCGGCCATTAAGAAGGGTAAGAAGAAAGACAAAAAGAGAGATGGCTGCTTTACTTGTGGTTCGGAGGAACACTGGGCAAACAAGTGCCCAAACAAGTACCAAGAAGCCAGGACAGGACTCCAAGTCTGTCAATGTCACTCTAAGCAACAATGATGGGGCATCTGGGTATGGTAATCTGTTTACCGTACTTTCAGTTTGTTAGTCCACCGATTGGTGGGTTGACACTGGGGCCAATATTCATGTGTGTGCTGATGTGTCTTTGTTTTCTGGCAGCATATAAATACGAAATCCACAGGGATGCTCAGCTTGATTTTAGTGGAACTGCACAAAATGTTCAGATGGTTCGTGTCCTCCATAATAATACTTCATCATGCACAATACATCGAATGGTTCTCTAATCATTCATCGTCACCTTGAGCCACCGGACTATCAGATGACAAACTGATGACAAACCCTGCCCGTTCCACAATCATAGGCATTACATATTTTGAATGGGAAAAGCTTGTCAAAGTTGACATTAGTTTAATATATTGGAATTGGAAAACCTTGTCAACTTTTGCTCATTGATGTTAGCCAGAAGACATGCATTTGATATTTTTGTGTGGGACGCCCTTTGCTGTGAGCAACGTCGATCTTTTTTCCTATTCCTGTCTTCAGTTCGGAAGTAAATATTTACTCTGCTGAGATGCATAGTCACATGAATGTTGACTTATGTAAGATATTTTAAGAGTTTGTTCTGAATATTGTCTATGTAATGCCAGGCCTTGTGTTTGATTGCAAAGTTGAGCTTGGAATGTTGTGGCATACGGCATCACGAGCTGTTCACCGTGCCTCCTGAGAATAATGCTTCGTATTGTTTTGCATGTCGATCTAATGCCAATGATTTGCTTGTTAGGAAGATCATCCTCTTCTGTTGTTTCCGTGCTTAAGAAGTTCATCGTCTTATGTTTCATTCATAGCCTATACGACAAGTCGGGTAGGTTAGACGTGAAACCATATGATCTTCCGACCAACTCATCATCTTAGGCCGTGATTGGATCATCGTTTTCCAACCAAAACCGCTTGTAAAACTGACGCTTGTAAATAAAAGCAGATGGTCTCGAGCGAAGCGCTTCGTTGGTCGATTTCGACTAGTAAAATATACACCGGTCTCTCAAATTACATGCGTAACCAGCCGGTTTTACTTACAGACCTCGGGCCCTCGGTTTCATTACGGCTGTATTTTACGCGTTGTTTCCGATGACGAGTAAATTACACTTGTATCTTAATACATGTGTGAAATAAACCAGAGCTCCCAACCGCGGCCTTACCGTTTCATGCCGTCTCAGTCTCTCGAAGGTGCTCATAGGTGTCCGATGATCCTGGCTTCCTGAATGAGCAGCGGGCGCTATACCAGACCATCCGTAGGGCCCGCGAGGCCCTCTCCGTCGTCCTTCGAGTGGTTGGGCTCGTCGTGGTGCCGATCATTGTTAACATGGTCAATGAACATGAGGATTCAGGAGATAACTTTATTTTGACTGGTTGACAGTAGGGACCCACTAGGGCCGTAGCCGTACGTACGCAAGTGCCTCCTTATTATGCACAACTATATTTTTTTGCTTCCTCCTGGTTTCATGACATCACGGTCCCACACCATTGTCAACCTATATAGTCAATATAAACGAGAGAATTTCACAAGGTGCGGCCGACAGCTGGGACCAAGCAGCTCGAGCAGTATTTGTGTTTTTGAGGCATGAGCACCGCAGAGTTTTTCTTGGCGATGTTTTCGTTGTTGTTCAGAGGAGAGCAGGGTATTAACTGGGCAGGCTATGGCCCGTCTAGCCTAGCACAGATATCCAGCCCAGATATTAATTTTTTTCAAGATGAAAATGGCTAGCCTAGCTATACGTTTTTTTGAGGAATACACAGGCAAGGTCAACTTGTTATTCTCCGCCCCGCTGGGCTGCAAATCTTTCCTAGGAGGGATGCATTAGGCTTAACAGGAAAATGGGCATTAAAAATAATAAATGGGATGTAATTATAAAAACTGGGCAGTAACTATAAAAAAATGCACCAAGCACGAAATTAGTTTATAAAATATTATTTATGGATTTTGAAAATCTTAATTTTTAATTGTTGCACGCGCAATGTTTCGTTAGATTTTTACGTAATACAAATTTATATTTAATCTGACTAGAAATTTCGGGATAAAAATATTTCGGATCCCATCAAAATGTGGGAAATTTTATTGAATTATGTCTTGAACGGTTGGTTGAAATTATTAACCGTTGTCCTAGCTAGAAAATGGGTTGTACTTTTAACAAACTGTAAATGGGCAGTAGTAAATTCCATTAGAATTCAAAAATGGGCTGTACATTCTTACAAATGGCAAATGGGATATAAGTTCTCTGCCACACACTTGTGGGCCTACTAAGTTGACGCGTCCCCTAAAAAAAGAAGTTGACGCGTATGCAAGGCTTTGTCAACTTATTATAGTCAACACACGGTTCTAGCAGCAGTGGTCGTTGGATGTCCATCCAACGGATGCCGTGCTTCTTCTTCAATCTCGGATATTCTAGCTTCACCCGCCCAAAAAATGATTCCCCCCTGCCATCTTGGGCGCACCGTTTCGGAAGCTGACCCGTGGGCCTACTAAGTTGACGCGTACCAAGGGCTTTGTCAACTTAGTCAATATGAACGATTGTAGCTGCAGTGACCGTACGATGTCCATCCAATGGCCATAGTGCTTCTTCAGCCTCTGGACTTCTTGCTCCAGCCGCCCAAAGCAGCGCCGGTCGGGCCGCCTGCTCCTACCTCCTGTGGCCGGCTGTGCTGCCACGGAGGCCTCACCGCTCCCTACTACTCCCACCGCTGGCCAGGCCATCCCTCCACTCACCCACACCCCCTGTTATTCTGCGGCGACGGCTGCTACCTCTTGAGCACTGCGTTGGTTTTCCCTTGAAGAGGAAAGGGTGATGCAGCAAAGTAGCGTAAGTATTTCCCTCAGTTTTTGAGAACCAAGGTATCAATCCAGTAGGAGGCCACGCACGAGTCCCTCGCACCTACACAAACAAATAAATCCTCGCAACCAACGCGATAAGGGGTTGTCAATCCCTACACGGTCACTTACGAGAGTGAGATCTGGTAGATATGATAGGATAATATTTTTGGTATTTTTTGATAAAGATGCAAAACAAAATAAAAGGTAACGGAAATAGCTAAGTGTTGGAAGATTAATATGATGGAAAATAGACTCGGGGGCCATAGGTTTCACTAGTGAATTCTCTCAAGAGCATAAGTATTTTATGGTGGGTGAACAAATTAATGTTGAGCAATTGACAGAATTGAGCATAGTTATGAGAATATATAGGTATGATCATGTATATAGGCATCACGTCCGAGACAAGTAGACCGACTCCTGCCTGCATCTACTACTATTACTCCACACATCGACCGCTATCCATCATGCATCTAGAGTATTAAGTTCATAAGAACAGAGTAACGCTTTAAGCAAGATGACATGATGTAGAGGGATAAACTCATGCAATATGATATAAACCCCATCTTGTTATCCTCGATGGCAACAATACAATACGTGCCTTGCTGCCCCTACTGTCACTGGGAAAGGACACCGCAAGATTGAACCCAAAGCTAAGCACTTTTCCCATTGCAAGAAAGATCAATCTAGTAGGCCAAACCAAACTGATAATTCAAAGAGACTTGCAAAGATAACCAATCATTCATAAAAGAATTCAGAAGATTCAAATATTGTTCATAGATAAACTTGATCATAAACCCACAATTCATCGGTCTCAAAAAACACACCGCAAAAGAAAATTACATCGAATAGAACTCCACAAGAGAGGGGGAGAACATTGTATTGAGATCCAAAAAGAGAGAGGAAGCCATCTAGCTAATAACTATGGACCCGAAGGTCTGAGGTAAACTACTCACACATCATCGGAGAGGCTATGGTGTTGATGTAGAAGCCCTCTGTGATCGATGCCTCCTCCGGCGGAGCTCCCGAACAGGCCCCAAGATGGGATCTCACGGGTACAGAAGGTTGTGGCGGTGGAATTAGGTTTTTCGCTCCGTATCTGGTAGTTTGGGGGTACGTAGGTATATATAGGAGGAAGGAGTACGTCGGTGGAGCAACATGGGGCCCACAAGGGTGGAGGGCGCGCCCAAGGGGGTAGGCGCGCCCCCTTCCTCGTGGCTTCCTGGTAGCTTTCTTGACGTAGGGTCCAAGTCCTGTAGATCATGTTCGTTCAAAAAATTACGTTCCCGAAGGTTTCATTCCGTTTGGACTCCGTTTGATATTCTTTTTCTGCGAAACTCTGAAATAGGCAAAAACCAGAAATTCTGGGCTGGGCCTCCGGTTAATAGGTTAGTCCCAAAAAATAATATAAAAGTGTATAATAAAGCCCAATAATGGCCAAAACAGAAGATAATATAGAATGGAGCAATCAAAAATTATAGATACGTTGGAGACGTATCAAGCATCCCCAAGCATAATTCATGCTCGTCCTCGAGTAGGTAAATGATAAAAACACAATTTTTGATGTGGAATGCTACTTGGCA
Organism: Triticum aestivum; assembly: GCF_018294505.1. Taxonomy (NCBI): domain Eukaryota; kingdom Viridiplantae; phylum Streptophyta; class Magnoliopsida; order Poales; family Poaceae; genus Triticum; species Triticum aestivum. Next base: position 545,491,844 of record NC_057799.1, read on the forward strand.
TAATTTCAATGTTATTCTTCTTAATTGTGGTATGAATATTCAGATCCGAAAGATTCAAGATAAAAGTTCAATATTGACATAGAAATAATAATACTTCAAGCATACTAACTAAGCAATTATGTCCTCTCAAAATAACATGGCCAAAGAAAGTTCATCCCTACAAAATCATATAGTTTAGTCATGCTCCATTTTCGTCACGCAAGAATGCTCTCATCATGCACAACCCCGATGACAAGCCAAGCAATTGTTTCATACTTTAGTAATCTCAAACTTTTTCAACCTTCACGCAATACATGAGCGTGAGCCATGGATATAGCACTATGGGTGGAATAGAATATGATGATGGGGGTTATGTGGAGAAGACAAAAAAGGAGAAAGTCTCACATCAACGAGGCTAATCAATGAGCTATGGATATGCCCATCAATTGATGTTAATGCAAGGAGTAGGGATTGCCATGCAACGGATGCACTAGAGCTATAAATATATGAAAGCTCAACAAAAGAAACTAAGAGGGTGTGCATCCAACTTGCTTGCTCACGAAGACCTAGGGCACTTGAGGAGGCCCATTGTTGGAATATACAAGCCAAGTTCTATAATGAAAAATTCCCACTAGTATATGAAAATGACAAAACAAGAGACTCTCTATCATGAAGATTATGGTGCTACTTTGAAGCACAAGTGTGGTAAAAGGATAGTAACATTGTCCCTTCTCTCTTTTTCTCTCATTTTTTGGGCCTTCTTTTTTTTATGGCCTTTCTCTTTTTTTTATTCCTCAATTGGGACAATGCTCTAAAAAATGATGATCATCATACTTCTATTTATTTACAACTCGATACTAGAACAGAGTATGACTCTATATGAAAGCCTCCGGCGGTGTACCGGGATATGCAATGAACCAAGAGTGACATGTATGAAAGAATTATGAACGGTCATATATGACAATGATGAACGTGTCATGATAAACGGCACGCTGGAAAGTTGCATGGCAATATATCTCGGAATGGCTATGGAAATGCCATAATAGGTAGGTATGGTGGCTGTTTTGAGGAAGATATAAGGAGGTTTATGTGTGGAAGAGCGTATCATATCACAGGGTTTGGATGCACCGGCGAAGTTTGCACCAACTCTCAATGTGAGAAAGGGCAATGCACGGTACCGAAGAGGCCAGCAATGATGGAAAGGTGAGAGTGCGTATAATCCATGGACTCAACATTAGTCATAAAGAACTCACATACTTATTGCAAAAATCTACAAGTCATCAAAAACCAAGCACTACGCGCATGCTCCTAGGGGGATAGATTGGTAGGAAAAGACCATCGCTCGTCCCCGACCGCCACTCATAAGGAGGACAATCAAAGAACACCACATGTTTCAAATTTGTTACATAACGTTTACCATACGTGCATGCTACGGGACTTGCAAACTTCAACACAATTATTTCTCAAATTCACAACTACTCAACTAGCACAACTTTAATATCACTACCTCCATGTCTTAAAACAATCATCAAGCATCAAACTTCTCTTAGTATTCAAAACACTTATAAGAAAGTTTTTTACTAATCTTGAATACCTAGCATATTAGGATTATTTAAGAAAATTACCATGCTATTTAAGACTCTCAAAATATTCTAAGTGAAGCATGAGAGATCAATAGTTTCTATAAAATAAATCCACCATCGTGCTCTAAAAGATATAAGTGAAGTACTAGAGCAAAAACTATATAACTCAAAAGAGATAAGTGAAGCACATAGAGTATTCTAATAATTTCTGAATCGTGTGTGTCTCTCTCAAAAGGTGTGTACAGAAAATATGATTGTGGTAAACTAAAAATCAAAGACTCAGATCATACAAGACGCTTCAAGCAAAACACATATCATGTGATGAATAAAAATATAGCTCCAAGTAAAGCTACCGATGGAAGTAGACGAAAGAGGGGATGCCTTCCGGGGCATCCCCAAGCTTTGGCTTTTTGGTGTCCTTAGATTATCTTGGGGGTGCCATGGGCATCCCCAAGCTTAGGCTCTTGCCACTTCTTGTTCCATAATCCATCAAATCTTTCACCCAAAACTTGAAAACTTCACAACACAAAACTCAGCAGAAAATCTCGTGAGCTCCGTTAGCGAAAGAAAACAAAAGACCACTTCAAGGTACTGTAATGAACTCATTCTTTATTTACAGTGGTGTTAAAACTACTGTATTCCAACTTCTCTATGGTTTATAAATTATTTTACTAGCCATAGATTCATCAAAATAAGCAAACAACACGCGAAAAACAGAATCTGTCAAAAACAGAACAGTCTGTAGTAATCTGTAACTAACGCAAACTTCTGGAACTCCAAAAAATCAGCCAAAATAGGAAGACCTAGAAAATTTGTTTATTGATCAGAAGCAATTGGAATAAATATTTTATCACGTTCTGGTTATTTTTAACAATTATTTTCGTGAACAGAAAGTTTCTGGAATTTTCTGCAAGATCAAATAACTATCATCCAAGAAGATCCTATAGGTTTAACTTGGCATAAACACTAATTAAAACATAAAAACACATCTGACCAGAGGCTAGAACAAATAGTTATTCCTAAACAGAAGCAAAAAGCAAAAAACTAAAAATAAAATTGGGTTGCCTCCCAACAAGCGCTATCGTTTAACGCCCTAGCTAGGCATAATAACAAGGATAGATCTAGGTATTGCTATCTCTGGTAGGCAATCCATAAGTGGCTCTCATAATAGATTCATACGGTAATTTTATTTTCTTCCTAGGGAAGTGTTCCATGCCTTTCTTTAATGTAAATTGGAATCTAATATTCCCTTCCTTCATATCAATAATTGCACCAATCGTTCTAAGGAAAGGTCTACCAAGAATAATAGGACATGAAGGATTGCAATCTATGTCAAGAAGGATAAAATCTACGGGCACATAGTTCCTATTTGCAACAATAAGAACATCATTAATTCTTCACATAGGTTTCTTAATAGTGGAATCCGCAAGGTGCAAGTTTAAAGAGCAATCATCAAAATCACGGAAAGCTAGCAAATCACACAAAGTTTTTGGAATCGTGGAAACACTAGCACCCAAATCGCACAAAGCATAGCATTCATGATCTTTAATCTTAATTTTAATAGTAGGTTCCCACTCATCATAAAGTTTTCTAGGGATAGAAACTTCCAACTCAAGTTTTTCTTCATAAGATTGCATCAAAGCATCAACGATATGTTTGTTAAAGGCTTTATTTTGACTATAAGCATGAGGAGAATTTAGCATGGATTGCAACAAGGAAATACAATCTATCAAAGAGCAATTATCATAATTAAATTCCTTGAAATGCAAAATAGTGGGTTCATTAACATCTAATGTTTTGATCTCTTCAATCCCACTTTTATCAATTTTAGCATCAAGATCTAAAAACTCCGAATTTTTGGAACGCCTTCTAGGTAAAGGTGGATCATATTCAGTCCCATCATTATCAAGATTCATATTGCAAAACAAAGATTTAATAGGGGACACATCAAAAACTTTTAGATCTTCATCTTTATTTTCATAGGAACTAGAGGAACACGCTCTTATAAAGCAATCTTTCTTAGCACGCATCCTAGCGGTTCTTTCTTTGCACTCATCAATGGAAATTCTCATAGCTTTGAGAGACTCATTGATATCGTGCTTGGGAGGAATAGATCTAAGTTTTAAAGAATCAACATCAAGAGAAATTCTATCAACGTTCCTAGCCAATTCATCAACCTTAAGCAATTTCTCTTCAAGCAAAGCATTGAAATTCTTTTGCGAATTCATAAATTCCTTAACACTAGTCTCAAATTCAGAGGGCATCTTATTAAAATTTCCATAAGAATTGTTGTAGGAATTACCATAATTATTAGAGGAATTACTAGGATAAGGCCTAGGATTAAAGTTTCCTCTATACGCATTGTTACCAAAATTATTCCTACCAACAAAATTCACATCCATAGATTCATTATTATTCTCAATCAAAGTGGACAAATGCATATCATTAGGATCAGAAGAAACACTCTTAGTAGCAAATAATTTCATAAGTTCATCCATCTTTCCACTCAAAACATTAATTTCTTCTATCGCATGCACTTTTTTATTAGTAGATCTTTCAGTGTGCCATTGAGAATAATTAACCATAATATTATCTAGGAGTTTAGTAGATTCTCCTAAAGTGATTTCCATAAAAGTGCCTCCCGCGGACGAATCTAAAAGATTTCTAGAAGCAAAATTCAATCCGGCATAAAAAAATTGTATAATCATCCACAAATTCAAACCATGCGTGGGGCAATTATGTATCATTAATTTCATCCTCCCCCAAGCTTGTGCAACATGTTCATGATCAAGTTGCTTAAAATTCATAATATCATTTCTAAGAGAGATAATCTTAACGGGAGGAAAATACTTAGAGATAAAAGCATCTTTGCACTTATTCCAAGAATCAATAATATTTTTAGGCAAAGACGAAAACCAAGCTTTAGCACGATCTGTAAGCGAAAAACTAAATAGCTTCAATTTAACAATATCATTGTCAACATCTTTCTTCCTTTGCATATCACACAAATCAACGATGCTATTTAGATGAGTAGCGGCATCTTCACTAGGAAGGCCGGCGAATTGATCTTTCATGACAAGATTCAACAAAGCAGCATTGATTTCACAAGATTCAGTATCGGTAAGAGGAGCAATCGGAGTGCTAAGGAAATCATTATTGTTGGTATTGGTAAAGTCACATAATTTGGTATTATCTTGAGCCATCGTGACAAACAAGCAATCCAACACACGAGCAAACAAGAAGCAAGCGAAAAAGAGGCAAACGGAAAAGAGAGGGCGAATAAAACGGCAAGGGTGAAGTGGGGGAGAGGAAAACGAGAGGAAAATGGCAAATAATGTAATGCGGGAGATAAGGGTTTGTGATGGGTACTTGGTATGTTGACTTTTGCGTAGACCTCCCCAGCAATGGCGCCAGAAATCCTTCTTGCTACCTCTTGAGCGCTGCGTTGGTTTTCCCTTGAAGAGGAAAGGGTGATGCAGCAAAGTAGCGTAAGTATTTCCCTTAGTTTTTGAGAACCAAGGTATCAATCCAGTAGGAGGCCACGCACGAGTCCCTCGCACCTACTCAAACAAATAAATCGCAACCAACGCGATAAGGGCTTCTCAATCCCTACACGGTCACTTACGAGAGTGAGATCGGATAGATATGATAGGATAATATTTTTGGTATTTTTGTGATAAAGATGCAAAACAAAATAAAAGGTAAAGGAAATAGCTAAGTGTTGGAAGATTAATATGATGGAAAATAGACCCGGGGGCCATAGGTTTCACTAGTGGATTCTCGAGCATAAGTATTTTACGGTGGGTGAACAAATTACTATTGAGCAATTGACAGAATTGAGCATAGTTATGAGAATATCTAGGTATGATCATGTATATAGGCATCACGTCCGAGACAAGTAGACCGACTCCTGCCTGCATCTACTACTATTACTCCACACATCGGCCGCTATCCAGCATGCATCTAGAGTATTAAGTTCATAAGAACAGAGTAACGCTTTAAGAAAGATGACATGATGTAGAGGGATAAACTCATGCAATATGATATAAACCCCATCTTGTTATCCTCGATTGCAACAATACAATACGTGCCTTGCTGCCCCTACTGTCACTGGGAAAGGACACCGCAAGATTGAACCCAAAGCTAAGCACTTCTCCCATTGCAAGAAAGATCAATCTAGTAGGCCAAACCAAACTGATAATTCGAAGAGACTTGCAAAGATAACCAATAATACATAAAAGAATTCAGAAGATTCAAATATTGTTCATAGATAAACTTGATCATAAACCCACAATTCATCGGTCTCAACAAACACACCACAAAAGAAGATTACATCGAATAGATCTCCACAAGAGAGGGGGAGAACATTGTATTGAGATCCAAAAAGAGAGAGGAAACCATCTAGCTAATAACTATGGACCCGAAGGTCTGAGGTAAACTACTCACACATCATCGGAGAGGCTATGGTGTTGATGTAGAAGACCTCCGTGATCGACTCCCCCTCCGGCGAAGCTCCGGAACAGGTCCCAAGATGGGATCTCACGGGTACAGAAGGTTGCAGCGGTGGAATTAGGTTTTTGGCTCCGTATCTGGTAGTTTGGGGGTACGTAGGTATATATAGGAGGAAGGAGTACGTCGGTGGAGCAACATGGGGCCCACGAGGGTGGAGGGCGCACCCAGGGGGTAGGCGCGCCCCCTACGTTGTGGCTTCCTGGTAGCTTTCTTGACGTAGGGTCCAAGTCCTCTGGATCATGTTCATTCCGAAAATCACGTTCCCGAAGGTTTCATTCCGTTTGGACTCTGTTTGATATTCTTTTTCTGCGAAACTCTGAAATAGGCAAAAAACAGCAATTCTAGGTTGGGCCCCCGGTTAATAGGTTAGTCCCAAAAAATATATAAAAGTGTATAATAAAGCCCAATAATGTCCAAAACAGAAGATAATATAGCATGGAGCAATCAAAAATTATAGATACGTTGGAGACATATCAACGACAGCCTCACACCGCAGCCGAACCAGTGAGCCCTCGTACTCCTCTCCGCGCGGACTTCCATTGCCGCGTCTTCCCCGGCTCCGCGTCGTCCCCTTCCTATGCCTCGCTGCTCGCCGTCGTCCACCGCCATGGTGCTCTCGGCGCGGCGTGGTCAACGTGGTCAAGGAACGACTTCCATTGGAAGAGTACTGTACGTGGAGAGGCTGACAGCTGAGTCCATGGCAGCCGCAAGGAAGTGCCTCCTTATTATGCGGAAAATAATTATTCCTCTACCTGACTGTAGGGACCCACCGGATGGGCCACCGTATTTGGCGAACAAAAGGTTTCTCCCCTGACTGCTGGGACCCATCGGACGGGCCACCGTATTTCACGAAAAAAACGCCCCCCCCCCCCCCGCTGTCAGCTCGGACCCACCGGAAGTGCCTCCTTATTATGCACAAAAAAATGAATACTCCCCCTGCTAGTTGGGACCCACCTTGGTGGGAGGCTGACTTGTGGGCCTACTAAGTTGACGGGGATGGAGTGCTTTGTTAACTTAGTCAATATGAACGATTCTAGCTCCAGTGACCGTACGATGTCCATCCAACGGCCGTAGTGCTTCTTCAACCTCTAGTCTTCTTGCTCGAGCCGCCCAAAGCAGCGCCGGTCGTGCCGCATGCTCCTGCCTCCCGTGGCCGGTTGTGCTGCCGCGGAGGCCTCACCGCCCCCTACTATTCTCACCGCTGGCCAGGCCCTGCGGCGACGGCAGCCTCACACCACAACTGAACCAGTGAACCCTCGTACTCCTCTCCGCATGGGGTTCCACTACCGCGTCTTCCCCGGCACCGTGTCGTCCCCTTCCTAGACCTCGCCATCATCCACCGCCCTGGTGCTCTTGGCGCGGCATGGTCAACATGGTCAAGGAACGACTTCCATCGGAAGAGTACTGTACATGGAGAGGCTGACAGCTGGGTCCACGGCCGCAGGAAGGAAGTGCCTCCTTGTTACACGCAAAATAATTATTCCTCCACCTGACAGCGGGGACCCACCGGACGGGCCACCGTATTTCGTGAAAAAAACGTTTCCCCTGACTGTTGGGACCCACTAGCTACATCTTCGCACGCAAGGAAGTGCGTCCGGGCAAAAAAAACGATTCGCCCCCCTGACTGCTGGGACCCACCAGCTACATCTTCGCAGGCAAGGAAGTGCCTGACAGTCGGGACCCACCTGGTCGAAGCGTACGTAACGTTGTCATTCTGGTCGCGAACGTGTACATACACACTGATCGATGTAGAGGCGTGCATGTGTCGTAGTAGAGGTGTGCACGTAGCATGTACACGTACGTACAGCAGCCAGCGTGCAAGAAAGTAAATACGGCCACGTACGTACATACGGGCGGGGTCTCAAACGCCTACTCGCGCGTACGTACGGCCAGGGCTCGTGTACATGGCTGGGTCGGAACGGAGAAACAGCGTCGTCGTCGTGTTCATGGGGAGCCAACCGGCTGGGTCGGAATGGAATGCGTCGTCGTGTTCATCGGGAGGGCTTGGACGGAACAGCCGATGGAAATGAGGCCTGGCGTACCGCAGAACGGAGGAAACGGCCTTATGTTCGACCGAGCACGTTCGAAACGGGATCCTGTTCATCGGGAGGGGTCTGGCGTACCACAAAACGGAGGAAACGGACCTCCTACGGTCGAAACGGGGGTCTTGTTGATCGGGAGGGGTCTGGCGTACCGCAAAACAGAGGAAACGGACTTGTGTTGGAGCGCTACGGTCGAAACGGGGGTCCTGTTCGTCGGGAGGGGTGTGGCGTACCGCAAAACGGGACTCCATGGGATACTGTTCATCTCCACCGTCGACCCCCTCTAGCCTCCACGGGCCACTGTTCATCCACCGTCGACCTACTCCAACCTCCACCTGCGACTATTCATCCATTGGCTCCTGTTCATCCAGCCTCCACCGCGCGCTACTCCACTGGCTACTGTTCAACCAGCCCTCTCCATGGGCTCCTGTTCAACCACCCCTCCACGGGCTACTGTTCATCCAGCCCTCCACCGCCTACTGTTCATCCTGCCCTCCACGAGGTGGTCCTGTTCATCCAGCCCTCCACGAGGTCCTGTTCATCCAGCCCAAACCGGCTCGATCGATCGGGGTCCTGTTCATCCAGAGGCAACACCATCGGGTCATGTTCATGCACCCCCACCGGGAATTGTTCATCCAACCCCCCCCCCAGCAACGCTCACTGCTCAACCAGAGGCAACACCACGGGGTCCTGTTCATCCACCCCCAACGGGAATTGTTCATCCAAACCCCCCAGCAACGCTCACTGTTCATCCAGAGGCAGCATCGATCGGCTTCTGTTAGCAGCAGTAGCGAAGGAATCGCCCGATCGGGTTCAGTTAACAGCCATCGATCGATCGCTCGGGTTCAGTAACGCGTAGCCTGCAGTGCAATCGCTCAGGTTCAGTTAGAGCCCAACGCCTCACTCGGGTTCATTTAGAGCCCAACGTCTCGCACCCACGCGCGTGCGTTTACTAGAGAAACGTGCATCGCTCAGCCCCGACCACCCACCGTAATCGGGAACACCCTGATATTTTCCTCGCCCTCGCTTCTACCACGGGTTTTTCCGTCATGGACAGCCCAAAGAATGTCATGTAGCTACGTCTCCGGCCCGCCCATGACGAAAAGCCCATTTTCTGTCATGATTTTTTGTCACAGAAGTAGGACCCCGCCACATCTATGATGATACCGGGTTTTGTCACAATTATCGTCATAGAAGTGTCATAAGTATGACAGAAAAAAATTCTTCGGCCCAAAATGTCACGGATGTGTCTTTTTTTGTAGTGACACCTCAGTTCCACTTAGGTTTACATGAATTTTCTAGGAATTCTATAGGAAAATTATTTTATATCAGGAATTGAGATAGATGCCATCTTATTTCCTATACCTAGAGAGCCCTAAGAAATACACGATATTAGAAGTTGACACCTGTATACACAGGAAGAGGGATACAAATGACTCATGTATACAAAGCAAATTAGTAGAACTGACTCCTACATGCAAAGCAAATTAGTACAAAGGACTTAGGAGAGTAAGCTGAAAGTGATGGAAGATTTGCGTTTCTTTAGCTCAAGGGGCATGGGGAACTGGGCAGAATGATCATCCAACTATAAGACCAAATAATATGGTAGAGGCAGAAACCAAACCAAGTTTGAGATCCACAGTAAAAGTAAGTTAAATGACTCAAAACCTCTACGGGAAATGTGTGATTTCATCCAAACATGTCTAGTTCTGAATACAAAAAACGCATGCATATTCATCATCCGCTTCCTAATGTGAAACAAGTTTATCCTTCCAACACAAGGTATTATCAAGGAGCTCATCAACCTAGTTCATCCTTCTAATGAGCTGGTTGATGTAGTTCTCACGGTTACCGGTCTCACCACTCTCATCGTAGTGGTTCCTCTTACTCCTCGGGCCATTGAGTGGTGCCTTCATCTTGAATGGCCACAAGAAGTTGTTTGCCTCCTTGAAGTGTGGGCCAAAAATCAAGATCTCATGCACAATGTCCGCGGTGCAGATGATATTGTGCTTCCCCAAACCCTAGTGAGAACACAAAAATGGCACTAATTCTACTAAGCACAGATTTAGAGCACAGAAGACCTACAGGGGCATATGGTTGAAGAAGCAGACCTCCTCGATGACTTTGTTGTTGATCAATGGGATCCTTTGCGTGCTGAGCTTTCTGTAACCGCTCTTGTAGATCAACTCCATGACATCTTGAGGTTAGGGTACCTAGACAGATAATGAAAGTATACAAGTCAGCAACACTGTAGCATCATATCCACTTTCTAGTGATCTGACTTGCATCACTTCAGATCTTGGTAGATGGCCATGCATATGTGATGCTTGCATATAGTTTGTGTGAACATTTAACAACACCAGCTAAATAAGTAATATGCCACATGTCTACATGGTGTATCCTTGAAAAGGGTGTAGTCAGTTGTCCTGATTAAATTGACTTGCATTGACAAGTCGTGAACCTTAAACCAGTTAGGGTTTTTGGGAGCACAAGAGACGGCCAGAAAGAATGTTCGAAATATCTTTGCCCTTTTTCGAAAAGGAGGAATGCCCCCCGCCTCTGCATATCTTGATGCACCCAATCATCTTATTAATAATCCATGTTCAAAACAAAGTCTTAAGAAGTAGTACGAAGCTGAAAACAAAAAATTTGCCACAGCCAGCGAAAATAGGGTAAGATGACTAAACACATATCATATTATTAGACTGCCATCCAAACCGGTTGTAAGTATCCCGTGCAACCATCTCCCATCGGTTGCACCCAATATCCATATGCTCCATGTGGTCCACATGGCTGAGTAAATACCACATACGGATACAAGTAGATGCCCTGAAGATGACCTGCAAAAAAATTGTGATAGTTTGTCTGTTAAAGGCAACATCATTTCGACAGTTCCATATGGCCCAAAGTAATGCACACACTACAACTAAAATGTGTGTCGCTGTCTTAGGCTCTATCCCAGTTAACCAAGTCCCAAATAAATGCGATATCGTGCTGGGCGGAACAACGTTAAAAGCAACCTGAATTGTTCTTCACAATAACTTAGCAAGTGGGTATTGGATAAAAAGATGTTCTATTATTTCATGTTGATCACAAAAGTAACATCTTTTACTTCCTTCCCAACTACGCTTGGCCAAATTATCCTTTGTCAAAATTACTCGCTTATGCACACACCACATAAATACCTTGATTTTCAAAGGCACTTTAATTTTATCTTTGCCTTGACGAAGTCCAATCCGAAGTCATTGATTGCCATGTTCGGGAGTCGAGGCCAAGTAGGTTCTGCTAGTACTACTACTTGATGGTGTTATAATGTTCTTAGAGCAACTCTAGGAGACCCCTCAACTCGCGCGAACCCGCAAAAATTCGGCGAGTATACGGGCTCGGCCCAATTTTCTGGCCAGAGCAGAGCCCGTATACCCGCCCGGCCTGTAAAAGAATTTACAGTGGGCCATAAACCGCCCCCCGGACCGGTATATGTACGGGTTTGCAGAGCAGATATGGGTCAAACCCCTATCCCCCTCAAACGCGTTTCCCCGTGATCCCCCAAGCCCACCTCCGATTGGACGCTGTTGATACGCCTCCAATGTATCTATAATTTTTGATTGTTCCATGCTATTATATTATCCATATAGGATGTTTTATATGCTATTTTATATGATTTTTGGGACTGACCTATTAACCTAGAGCCCAGTGCCAGTTTCTGTTTTTTCCTTATTTTTGAGTATCGCAAAAAGGAATACCAAACAGAGTCCAATTTTGACGTGCCAATTTTTGATGATTTTTTATGGACCAAAAGAAGCCGCCGGAGTAAAAGAGTTGGGCCAGAAGAGTCCCGGACCGTCCACGAGGGTGGGGGGCGCGCCCTACCCCCCTGGGCACGTCCCCCTATGTCGTGGATGACTCGGAGACCCCCTTGATGTGATACCTACGCCAAAAATTCCTATAAATAAAAAAACCTCCAGAAAATAACATAGATCGGGAGTTTCGCCGCCGCAAGCCTCTGTAGCCACCAAAACTAATCGGGACCCTGTTCCGGCACCCTGTCGGAGGGGGATCCCTCACCGGTGGCTATCTTCATCATCCCGACGCTCTCCATGACGAGGAGGGAGTAGTTCACCCTCGGGGCTGAGGGTATGTACCAGTAGCTATGTGTTTGATCCCTCTCTCTCTCTCGTGTTCTTGATTTGGCACGATCTTCATGTATCGCGAGCTTTGCTATTAGAGTTGGATCTTATGATGTTTCTCCCCCTCTACTCTCTTGTAATGGATTGAGTTTTCCCTTTGAAGTTATCTTATCGGATTGAGTCTTTAAGGATTTGAGAACAATTGATGTATGTCTTGCATGTGCTTATCTGTGGTGATAATGGGATATTCACGTGATCTACTTGATGTTTGTTTTGGTGATCAACTTGCGGGTTCAGTGACCTTGTGAACTTATGCATAGGATCATGATTGCAATGTCGTTAGTATGCAAAGCCACAAGCTTGGGGATGCTATGTTTGATGAAGATGATATGTTTAGTCCCCCAAGTTTTGATGAGCAAATTTATTATGATGAAAGCATGCCTCCTATTTATGATGATTATTGTGATGACATGTATGCTATAAAGAATAAAGATAACCATGAAATTTGTCATCATGATTTTAATTTTCAATTGGATTATGCTTCACATGATAGTTATTTTGTTGAGTTTGCTCCCACTACTATTCATGAGAAGAAATTTGCTTATGTGGAGAGTAATAAAAATTCTATGCTTGTAGATCATGAAAAGAATGCTTTATGTGATGCTTATATGGTTGAATTAATTCATGATGCTACTGAAAATTATTATGAGAGAGGATCATATGCTTCTATATATTGCAATAATATCAAGTTTCCTCTCTATGTGTTAAAAGTTTTGAAGTTATGCTTGTTTTGCCTTCCTACGCTAGTTGATTATTGTTCCCATAAGTTGTTTGCTCACAAAATCCCTATGCATAGGAAGTGGGTTAGACTTAAATGTGCTAGTCATATTCTTCATGATGCTCCCGTTATGTTTCAATTCTTATCTTTTATGTGAGCATCATTGGAATCATCATGCCTAGCTAAAAAGGCAATAAAGACAAGCGCTTGTTGGGAGAAAACCCAATATTTACCTCTACTGTTTTTGTGTGTCCACATGATTAAGTTACTGTAATAATCATGTTTTATAGCTTTTGTTTCAATAAAGTGCCAAGTAAGACCTTTAGGATATCTTACGGTGATAGTTGTGTTGATCCTGCTGAAAATCAGAAACTTTTGCGCCCAGTAAATTAGTTTTGATAATTCAAAGAAACGTGATTTTGATCTGATTCTTTTTGCTCTGGATTGGTACACAAATTTCTCAGGTTTTCCTAATTTGGTAGAATTTTTGGAGTTACAGAAGTATGGAAAGTTACCAGATTACTACAGACTGTTCTGTTTTTGACAGATTCTGTTTTCTATGTGTTGTTTGCTTATTTTGATGAATCTATGAGTAGTATCGGAGGGTATGAACCATAGAGAAGTTGGAATACAGTACATATTACACCAATATGAATTTAGAATGAGTTCACAACAGTACCTAAGTGGTGATTTATTTAATTATACTAACGGCGCTTACGAGTTTTCTGTTGAGTTTTGTGTTGTGAAGTTTTCAAGTTTTGGGTAAAGATCCGATGGACTATGGAATAAGGAGTGGCAAGAGCCTAAGCTTGGGGATGCCCCGGATGGCATCCCCTCTTTCGTCTTCATTCATCGGTAACTTTACTTGGAGCTATATTTTTATTCACCACATGATATGTGTTTTGCTTGGAGCGTCATTTTATTTTCTTTTGTTTTGCTTGCTGTTTGAATAAAATACCAAGATCTGAAATTCTTAAATGTTATAGAGTCTTCACATAGTTACATAATTATTCAACTACTCATTGATCTTCACTTATATCTTTTGGAGTAGTTTGTCATTTGCTCTAGTGCTTCACGTATATCTTTTTAGAGCACGGCGGTGGTTTTGTTTTGGAGAAATAGAAGAACTCTCATACTTCACTTATATTAATTTGGGAGTCCTAAACAGCATGGTAATTTGCTTTGGCTATAAAATTATTCCTAATATGATGGTCATTCAAGATGGGTATAATAAAAACTTTCATATAGAGTGCATTGAATACTATGAGAAGTTTGATACTTGATGATTGTTTTGAGATATAAAGATGGTGATATTAGAGTCGTGCTAGTTGAGTAATTGTGAAATTCAGAAATACTTGTGTTGAGGTTTGCAAGTCCCGTAGCATGCACGTATGGTAACCGTTGTGTGACAAATTTGAAGCATGATGTGTTCTTTGATTGCCTTCCTTATGAATGGCGGTCGGGGACGAGCGATGGTCTTTTCCTACCAATCTATCCCCATAGGAGCATGCGCGTAGTGCTTGGTTTTGATGACTTGTAGATTTTTGCAATAAGTATGTGAGTTCTTTATGACTAATGTTGAGTCCATGGATTACACGCACTCTCACCCTTCCATCATTGCTAGCCTCTTCGGTACCGTGCATTGCCCTTTCTCACCTCAAGAGTTCGTGCAAACTTCGCCGGTGCATCCAAACCCCGTGATATGATACGCTCTATCACACATAAGCCTCCTTATATCGTCCTCAAAACAGCCACCATACCTACCTATTATGGCATTTCCATAGCCATTCCAAGATATATTGCCATGCAACTTTCCACCGTTCCGTTTATTATGACACGCTTCATCATTGTCATATTGTCTTGCATGATCATGTAGTTGAGATCGTATTTGTGGCAAGGCCACCATGTATAATTTTTCATACATGTCACTCTTGATTCATTTCCCATCCCGGTACACCGTCGGAGGCACTCATATAGAGTCATATTCTGTTCTAGTATCAAATTGTAATTCTTCAGTTGTAAATAAAGTGTGATGATCATCATTATTAGAGCATTGTCCCGTGTGAGGAAATAAAAAAATAAAAAAAAGAGAAAGGCCAAATAAAGGCCAAATAAAAAAAGGCCCAAAAAATGAGAGAAAAAGAGAGAAGGGACAATGTTACTATCCTTTTTCCACACTTTTGCTTCAAAGTAGCACCATGATCTTCATGATAGAGAGTCTCCTATTTTGTCACTTTTATATACTAGTGGGAATTTTTCATTATAGAACTTAGCTTGTATATTCCAACAATGGGCTTCCTCTAATGCTCTAGGTCTTCGTGAGCAAGCAAGTTGGATGCACACCCACTTAGTTTCTTTTGTTGAGCTTTCATACATTTATAGCTCAAGTGCATCCGTTGCATGGCAATCCCTACTGCTCGCATTGACATCAATTGATGGGCATCTCCATAGCCCGTTGATTAGCCGCGTCGACGTGAGACTTTCTCCCGTTTTGTCTTCTCCACACAACCTCCATCATCATATTCTATTCCACCCATAGTGCTATGTCCATGGTTCGCGCTCATGTATTGCGTGAACGTTGAAAAAGGTTTGAGAATACTAAAGTATGAAACAATTTCTTGTCTTGTCATCGGGGTTGTGCATGATGAGAGAATTTTGTGTGACGAAAATGAAGCATGGCCAAACTATATGATTTTGTAGGGATGAGCTTTCTTTGGCTATGTTATTTTGTGAGGACATAATTGCTTAGTTAGTATGCTTGAAGTATTATTATTTTTATGTCAATATTAAACTTTTTTCTTGAATCTTTCCGATCTGAACATTCATGCCACAATAAAGAAAATTACATTGAAAAATATGTTAGGTAGCATTCCACATCAAAAATTCTGTTTTTATCATTTACCTACTCAAGGACGAGCAGGAATTAAGCTTGGGGATGCTTGATCCGTCTCCAACGTATCTATAATTTTTTATTGTTCCATGCTATAATATTATCCATCTAGGATGTTTTATATGCATTTATATGCTATTTTATATGATTTTTGGGACTAACCTATTAACCTAGAGCCAGTGCCAGTTTCTGTTTTTTCCTTGTTTTTGAGTATAGCAGAAAAGGAATACCAAACGGAGTCCAATTGACGTGCCAATTTTTGATGATTTTTTATGGACCAAAAGAAGCCCCCAGAGTAAAAGAGTTGGGCCAGAAGAGTCCCAGGCCGCCCACGAGGGCGGGGGCGCGCCCTACCCCCTGGGCGCGTCCCCCTATCTCGTGGACGACTCGGAGACCCCCCCCCCCTGACGTGAGACCTACGCCAAAAATTCCTATAAATACAGAAACCTCTAGAAAATAACCTAGATCGGGAGTTCCGCCGGCGCAAGCCTCTGTAGCCACCAAAAACCAATCGGGACCCTGTTCCGGCACCCTGCCGGAGGGGGGATCCCTCACCGGTGGCCATATTCATCATCCCGGCGCTCTCCGTGATGAGGAGGGAGTAGTTCACCCTCGGGGCTGAGGGTATGTACCAGTAGCTATGTGTTTGCTCTCTCTCTCTCTCTCTCTCTCTCTCTCTCTCTAGTGTTCTTGATTTGGCACGATCTTGATGTATCGCGAGCTTTGCTATTATAGTTGGATCCTATGATGTTTCTCCCCCTCTACTCTCTTGTAATGGATTGAGTTTTCCCTTTGAAGGATTTGAGAACACTTGATGTATGTCTTGCATGTGCTTATCTGTGGTGACAATGGGATATTCACGTGATCTACTTGATGTATGTTTTGGTGATCAACTTTTGGGTTCAGTGACCTTGTGAACTTATGCATAGGGGTTGGCACACGTTTTCGTCTTGACTCTCCGGTAGAAACTTTGGGGCACTCTTTGAAGTTCTTTGTGTTGGTCGAATAGCTGAATCTGAGATTGTGTGATGCATATCGTATAATCATACCCGCCGATACTTTAGGTGACATTGGAGTATCTAGGTGACATTAGGGTTTTGGTTGATTTGTGTCTTAAGGTGTTATTCTAGTATGAACTCTAGGATAGATCGAACGGAAAGAATAACTTCGTGTTATTTTACTACGGACTCTTGAATAGATCGATCAGAAAGGATAACTTTGAGGTGGTTTCGTACCCTACAATAATCTCTTCGTTTGTTCTCCTCTATTAGTGACTTTAGAGTGACTCTTTGTTGCATGTTGAGGGATAGTTATATGATCCAATTATGTTATTATTGTTGAGAGAACTTGCACTAGTGAAAGTATGAACCCTAGGCCTTGTTTCCTAGCATTGCAATACCGTTTATGCTCACTTTTATCGCTTGATACCTTGCTGTTTTTATAATTTCATATTACAAAAACCTATATCTACCATCCATATTGCACTTATATCACCATCTCTTCGCCGAACTAGTGCACCTATACAATTTAGCATTGTATTGGGTGTGTTGGGGACACAAGAGACTCTTTGTTATTTGATTGCAGGGTTGTTTGAGAGACACCATCTTCATCCTACGCCTCCCACGGATTGATAAACCTAGGTCATCCACTTGAGGAAAATTTTCTACTTTCCTACAAACCTCTGCACTTGGAGGCCCAACAACGTCTACAAGAAGAAGGTTGTGTAGTAGACATCAGCCGTCGGCGATCCCAATCCCTCAGCCGAACGCCACCATGTGGAGCTCCAGCTGCAGATCTGGCGAGTGGGATGACCCCGAGCGCCAGCGTTGTGTCTATTCGGACAGCCGAGGAAGCGCGCGGCATGAAAGTACACGAAGTGGGGCCTCAAGCCACCGGAGTCGCTCCTCCGTCGTGAGACGGAAGAGTACGACCTCCACCACAAGCTGATCTCCTCCTCTACCGCGGGGTCCTCCTCTACCACGGGCAGCTTCGCCGCCGGGGGGGGAGTGAGGGAGTCCTGGACTAAGGGGTCCTCGGGCGTCCGACATGTTATCCATGGGCCGGACTGATGGGCTGTGAAGATACGAAGGCCGAAGACAATACCCGTGTCTGGATTGGACTCTACTTGGCGTGGAAGGCAAGCTAGGCGGCCTATTATGAAGATTCGCTCCTATGTAACCGACCTCATGTAACCCTAGATCTCTCCGGTGTCGATATAAACCGGAGAGCATAGTCCGGATAGGACAGATTCATTACCATATACTCATAGGCTAGACTTCTAGGGTTTAGCCATTACGATCTCGAGGTAGATCAACTCTTGTAACACTCATATTCAGCAAGATCAATCAAGCAGGAAGTAGGGTGTTACCTCCATAGAGAGGGCCCGAACTTGGGTAAACATTGTGTCCCCCGTCTCCTGTTACCATCGATCCTAGACGCACAATTCGGGACCCCCTACCCGAGATCCGCCGGTTTTGACACCGACATTGGTGCTTTCATTGAGAGTTCCACTGTGCCGTCGACAAAGGACTCGATGGCCCCTTCGATCGTCAGTAATGACGTGGTCCAGGGAGAAACCTTCCTCCCCGGACAGATCTTCGTATTCGGCGGCTTCGCACTGCGGGCCAACTCGCTTGGCCATCTGGAGCAGATCGATAGTTACGCCCCTGGCCACCAGGTCAGGTTCGGAAGCTTAAACTACGTCGCGGATATCCGTGGAGACATGATCTTCGAGGGATTTGATACCACGGCGATCGCTTATTCTTTCTCCGATGAACATGACCTAAATCTGTCATCCGAGCACGCCTAGGAGATGGATCCTGTTGCTGCAACGGCCTCAGTACCAAAGCAGATCGCGCCCTTCGAGGCCATAAAGTCCGCGGCGTTGGAGCCGCACACGGACTCGACGTCCTGCAATGCTTGCGTCAACGGAACCCCGGACTCGTTTCTGGCTGCACGTTCCGGACCGGATACACTTACGGACACCGAGCTGGATCGATTGTCAATTTTCGAATTTAGCGCCGCAGACGTCTTCTAGCATTTGCCTTTGGGTGACGTACTAAATTCTTTGAAGAACTTGTCCTTGGAGGAAGACTCCCAGCCGAACTATGTTCGGTTCGAGCTAGAGGCAGACGACGAGGAATTTTGCTTCCCACCCGCCACCCACTTCATAGCCACCGTCGACGACTTAACCGACGTGCTTGACTATGGCTCCGAAGACATCACCGGTATGGACGACGATGCCGACAATGAGCAAGGCCAAGACCCGCTATTCACTGGACGTTGGACGACCACCTCTTCGTACGACGTATACATGGTTGATACACCCAAGGGATCTGGCGACGACAAACAAGAGCCAGATAAGAATAGAACTTCCGAGACGCAGTCCAAGCATCGGCGCCCCAAACGCCGTTCTAAGCCTCGTCGCTCAAAGGATAGCAATACTGGTACCGGAGAAAATAGCACTCCGGGCGACGCTGAAAACAATGAAGACCCTGTCGGAGCTGCATCCGAACAGGAGGAACATGATGACAGGCAAGACAACCCTGATGAGCAGGCCATAGAAGATGACTCGGGGGATGATAGTTACCGTCCACCCTCCGAAGAGGAGACAAGCGTCGGAAACGAAGATTTCATCATGCCTGAGGACCCTCTAGAGCAGGAGCGCTTTAAGCTTCAACTCATAGCCACTGCAAGGAGCCTGAAAAAGAAGCAGCAGCAGCTTCAACCTGAACAAGATCTGCTCGTCGACAGATGGACTGACGTCCTAACAGCGGAAGAATACGGCCTCAAGCGCCCAACCAAGAGCTACCCAAAATGCGACTGCTACCTCAATTCGATGAGGAGGCACCGGAGCACACATCTCCCTCGTGTAATGCGGAACGACCACCACATGGTCGAGACAGGGTGGCCGACCGGCCACCACGCGGTCGGGATAAAGCGGCAACTCAGGCCGAACAGCAGCCTGCCCAACCGCCCCGCAAAAATAAAGACGGAAGAATTCGGGGTCACACGTATGACCTCCAGCAGACCCTGGACAGTAGAGCAGGACATACAAGATCGATCTATGAATCGCGAGAACGTGCCTCGAGGCACGAAGACGGCTACCTATTCGGACGTGACAAACCTAACCACGCCCGGTCCGAATGCCGTAGACGGACTCCATCAGAGCTATGCCGCGACACGGCACGGTACAGAGGTGCCGCACACCCTCTCTGCTTCATAGACGAGGTACTGGATCACGAATTCCCCGAGGGATTCAAGCCGTCAATATCGAATCATACGACGGCACAACCGATCCCGCAGTGTGGATCGAGGATTTCATCCACCACATCCACATGGCTCGAGGAGATGATCTCCACGCCATTAAATACCTCCCACTCAAGCTCAAAGGGCTAGCTCGGCACTGGCTTAACAGCCTGCCTGAAAATTCTATCGGCACCTGGGAGGACTTGGAAGAAGCTTTCCTAGACAACTTCCAAGGAACTTATGTCCGGCCACCAGACGCCGATGACTTAAGCCACATAGTTCAACAACCTGGAGAATCAGCCAGAAAATTCTGGACTAGGTTCCTAACCAAAAAGAACCAGATCATTGACTGTCCAGACGCCGAGGCCTTATCAGCCTTCAAACACAGCATCCGTGACGAATGGCTAGCACGCCACCTCGGCCAAGAAAAGCCGAAGTCCATGGCAGCCCTCACGGCACTCATGACCCGCTTTTGCGCGGGAGAGGACAGTTGGCTGGCCCGTAGTAACAACACAGCCAGCGAGACAAGCCCCTCGGAGGCCAAGAATAGCACTGGGAAGCTTCGGCGCAGCAGACACAAACGCCGAAGCAATGACAACAACACCGATGACGCCACAGTCAACGCCGGATTCACTGGCTCTAAGTCCGGCCAGCGGAAGAAGCCCTATAAAAGGAACAATGAAGGACCTTCCAGCCTGGACCGCATACTCGACCGTCCGTGCCAAATACACGGCACCCCGGACAAGCAAGCCAATCATACCAACAGGGATTGTTGGGTTTTCAAGCAGGCTGGCAAGTTAAATGCCGAAAACAAAGAAAAGGGATCACAAAGTGAGGACGAGGACGAAGAGCCCCGGCAGCCGAACACTGGGGAGCAGAAGAAATTTCCCCCTCAAGTCAAAACGGTGAACATGATATAAGCTACACACATCCCCAAAAGGGAGCGTAAGCGTGCACTCAGGGACGTCTACGCGGCAGAGCCAGTCACCCCCAAATTCAATCCATGGTCGTCATTTCCGGTCACCTTTGTTCGTCGAGACCACCCAACCAATATCCGCCATGGCGGTTCGGCCGCATTGGTCCTCGACCCAATCATCGACATATTTCACGTAACACGAGTCCTAATGGACGGTGGTAGCAGCCTCAACCTGCTCTATCAAGACACAGTTTGGAAGATGGGCATTGACCCCTCACGAATCAAACCAACAAAGACTACCTTCAAAGGAGTCACACCAGGCATCGAGGTCCGCTGTACGGGCTCAATCATGCTGGAAGTGGTCTTCGGTTCTCCGGACAATTTCCAAAGCGAGGAGTTAATCTTCGACATCGTCCCATTCCGCAGTGGCTACCACGCACTGCTCGAACGAACAGCGTTTGCTAGATTCAACGCAGTGCCACACTACGCTTATCTCAAGCTCAAGATGCCCGGCCCACGCAGCGTCATCACAGTCAATGGCAACACGGAATGCTCCCTCCGAACAGAGGAGCACGCCGCCGCCCTAGCAGCAGAGGTACATAGCGGCCTTCTCAAGCAGCACCATAGTGCGGCTGCCGAGCCCCTGGACACCATCAAGAAGTTCTGAACTACACTGCAGCAGGACAGCAAAGGTCGTCAAGAGCTCGACTAGCAATTTGGCCTCCGTCCCAGTCCCGATGAAGTAGTGGCATTCGTACCACGCGTATATAGTTACGCACTCCAAATTCCATGGACATCGACGGAGGCACCAGCTAACCCGGGATCTACAATTCGGCTAGACCGACCCCGGATACACTTTTTCCTTTCTGTTTCAGGTTCCTTTTCCCGCGAGCCTGATCACCAGCCCCTTCGAAGGATCGGCATACAAAGGGGGCATGCAGCATAGGTGTGCAGGGTAAACCCCATACGTTCTTCTTGACGGTATTTTTACTTATTTCCCAGGACCCGCACGCTGCTCCCTCTTGATCCCGGCATGTTAAATAGTCCGGGTGGCCTTCAAGGACCATATAATTGGATCAAGATTGTTTAGATCCCATCCCGAACACCTTCGTACTAATTATGTGAGGGCAGAAGCCGATGACTGGCCAACCCTCAGATTGCATATAACACGGCCGCACAGGAGGAAACAATTTAAAGCATAACGAAATTACATTACAAAACAAAGCTTTGTCTTTATAATACAAGCCAAAGGACAACACGAATGTATTCATTCAAAAATAACGTCCTGCAAACATTGAGCTGCCACAAGTCGAGACCCTTCTATGACATCCGTAAAATATTTCTCGGGTGTGCGGTGCTCCTTGCCCTCCGGCGGCCCGCTGGCCACTTCCACAGCGTTCATCTTCGCCCACCACATCTTGCAGCGAGCGAAGGCCATACGGGCACCCTCAATACATGCAGAGCGCTTGACGACGTCCAGCCACGGACAGGCTTCCACCAGCCGCCTCACGAGTCCGAAGTAGCTGCCGGGTATAGCTTCGGCTGGGCATAGCCGGATTTTCAAATCCTTCATGGCTAGTTCGGCCACCCTGTGCAGCTCCACCAGCTGCTTCAGCTGATCGGTGAAGGACACGGGATGCTCCGGCGTCGCATACTGCGACCAGAATAGCTTCTCCGTAGAACCTCCTCCTTCGGCTCGGTAGAACGCCGCAGCGTCTGATACGCTGTGTGGTAGATCCGGAAAAGCTCCTGGGGAACTCCGAACCCGGGTTAGTAAAAGGTACTGCCTCTCCGCATACTTGCTTTGCATCTTAAAAGCCTTACCCACCGTGATTTTCCTGGCCTCCTGGATCTCCTGGATGATGGCCCGGGCCTCATTCCGCGCGGTTTTCGCGCCCTGACGAGCCTTGGTGAGTTCGGCCTCCTGAGCCGACGCATCATTCTCCAAGGTCTCACATTTTTTCACTGCATCTTGGAGCTCCTGCTGGATTTCCTTGACACGGGCCTTGAGCTTCTTACGGGCGGCTTGCTGCTGGACAGCCTTCTCCTCGGCCTCGCCCAGGGCCTTCCTTAGGGCCTCGACCTCGGTCGCGGCCCCTGCATACATTTCGACATTACAGTCAATACATAGCGTCTCCGCTTTTCAAACACACAGCAAGACGTTACTTACCTTGCTTCTCCTACAGCCGCACTCTCACCTCGCCGAGCTCATTCTCGGTCCACTCCAGCCTCTGCTTCAGTTCAGAGACTTCGGCAGCATGAGAGGTCGCGGCCAACAGCGACGCCTGTTCATGCACACATATCACGCTAGTGTCCTACACTAGAGGATTGATCCTCCGTCCGGTTCCTCTTACCGAGCACCGGACAGTGTCTCAGGGGCTACTGACTATAGGAGGTTTTTTCTCTGTCCCTTACCTCGAAACCTGTCAACAGGTTGCTGCAGGCTTCGTTCAGTCCACTCTTGGCGGACTGAACCTACTCGATCACCGCGCTTATAAGAACACGGTGCTCGTCCATAACGGAGGCGCCTCGTAGCGCCTCCATCAGGTTATCCGGCGCCCCTGGATGGACAGGGACCACCGGTGGAAGTGGCGCACCCCCCTCCTTCGAAGAGGGCTGCCTGCCCGACTCCGAAGCCATATGGGTCTCCGGAATCGTATTCGGCTGAGGGCCGAGCTGGCTGCGGGCCCCTTCACCAGTCCCCACGGGGATCGTTTCCTCCATGCGTCCGGCAGTGGAGGCTTCGCCTCGTGGCGCCTCCTGGACAGCGCACTGGGCCCTCCCCCGGTTTGGATCGACCCTCCGGGACAGCACTTCGGTGTCGTCCCTGGCCATGGGGGAATAAGCAGGCGGTGGCGACTGGCTCACCATCTCCGGCGGAGCCAACGAACTTCCAGACGAGGATCGCTGGATTAGGTCGCGGGCCGGACTGGAATGGTACAGTTAACTACATCAAGATAATGGAGAGAAAGTGCTGGATGCGCGCATAAATAAGCCATATCACTTACGATGCGGCCTGGGGCTTAGTGCGGGGGCGTCGTTTCGGACTACTATCAACGTCCCACGCGGCGTTGGCCGCCGGAACGCCCTTCCCCTATTTGGGAGCCTCCGCCTCCAGATGCGCCGGAGCCGCCCTCTTCTTCTTCCTCTCCTCAGGGGGAGGATTGTTTTCTTCCTCCTCCTCCTCTTCCCCATCATTTTCCTCAAGGACAGAGGAATGAGTTTCGTCGTCTTCGGACGCCGCGTCCGAAATACCCTTACGACGGAGGCCACTCTTGGCCCCCTTTGCCTTCTTCTTGGCCTTCTTCTCCGGCGCCTTATATGGCGCTGACACTAGCATCTCCGCCAAGCGCGGGATGACTGGTTCTTCGGGCAACGGAGCCGGACACTGGATCCGCTTCGCCCTCTCCGTCCAGTCCTGAAAGAGCAGCAATAAAAGCTCAGACATCATCCTCGAAACAATTAGGTTGAGGACTCATTCGAAATAACCTAAGTGCTGGCGGGGTGTGTACAATCGTGACCACGGTCTGAATCCGTGGCCGGTGGTTTTTCATTGCCCTTGAAGAGCAATTTCCATGCGCCTTCGTGCGTAGTCTCGAAGAGCCTCGCCAGGGTCCGGTGCCTCTTTGGATTGAACTCCCACAGTGGGCGGCTTTGGCGCTGGCATGGAAGGATCCGGCGAACTAACATCACCTGGATCACGTCAACCAGCTTGATGCTCTTGGTTACCATGCTCTGAACGCGCGTCTGCAGCGCTATCAGCTCGTCAGTAGAACTCCAGTCTGGACTCTTCTCGACCCAGGAGGTGAGTCTCATAGGAGCGCCGGAGCGGAATTCGGCAGCCGCGGCCCAGGTGGTGCCGCGTGGTTCTGTGATGTAGAACCACTACTTCTGCCACTCCTTTACCGTATCCACGAAGTTGCCTTTGGGCCAAGAGACGTTGGACAATTTTCTCACCATTGCCCCTCCGCACTCCACGTGCTGGCCATCCACCACCTTCGGCTTCACGTTGAAGACTTTGAGCCACAACCCAAAGTGGGGTTGGATGCGGAGGAAGGCCTCGCATACGACGATAAACGCTGAGATATTGAGGAAGGAATTCGGGGACAGATCATGGAAATCTACCCCGTAGTAATACATTAACCCACGGACGAAGGGGTGGAGTGGAAACCCTAGCCCGCGAAAGAAATGGGGGAGGAATACCACCCTCTCTGTGGGCTCCGGCGTGGGGACGATCTGTCCCTCGGCCGGTAGGCGGTGGACAATCTCCTTCGCCAAATATCCGGCCGCCCGGAGCTCAGTAATGTCCTCCTCCGTCATCCATTTGCCCTGACCACCGGATCCGGACATGGTTGCTTGAGTGGAAAGGAGATGAAAACTTGGGCGCTGGAGCTCGAGATCGGGAAGGCGGAGACGGAGAGAAAGCGTGAGAAGAGGAAGAGGGGGTCCTTATCCTCTTATAAAGGCAGTAAACATTAAACGCCTCCTCGCTCGCCTTAAGATTCACCTATTCCCAAAGGCTGTGCAAATGGCACGGTTGGGTTACCCATGCCCGCATTGATGAGAATCCCGCAATAAGGGGACACGGTCTTTGCTTCGACAAGATGTGCCAATAGCGACCGCGTCTCGAAACGTGGGACAAACGGTTCGAAATTGTGATCGAACGGACGTAATGCAGAAAGCTGTTAGCGGATGGAACTCGTGTAAAATATATATATTCTCTCTGCGGTTGTGCATGGTGTTTAACAGGTCCGGATGCAATCATCGCGTCCGCAGACTACCTTGGAGTTCGGAAGAAGGGGAACCCGCCTTGCAATGCCGAAGACAATCTGCGCGCCGGACTCCTCGTCATTGAAGCCAGGTTCAGGGGCTACTGAGGGAGTCCTAGACTAAGGGGTCCTCGGGCGTCCGACCTGTTATCCATGGGCCGGACTGATGGGCTGTGAAGATACGAAGGCCCAAGACAATACCCGTGTCCGGATTGGACTCTACTTGGCATGGAAGGCAAGCTAGGCGGCCTATTATGAAGATTCCCTCCTATGTAACCGACCTCATGTAACCCTAGATCTCTCCGGTGTCTATATAAACCGGAGAGCATAGTCCGGATAGGACAGATTCATTATCATATACTCATAGGCTAGACTTCTAGGGTTTAGCCATTACGATCTCGAGGTAGATCAACTCTTGTAACACTCATATTCATCAAGATCAATCAAGCAAGAAGTAGGGTGTTACCTCCATAGAGAGGGCCCGAACCTGGGTAAACATTGTGTCACCCGTCTCCTGTTATCATCGATCCTAGACGCACAGTTCGGGACCCCTTACCCGAGATCCGCCGGTTTTGACACCGACAGGGAGTCCCCGCACGCCGCTCCGCACTCCAGTGAAATGCGAGCTCGATCCGTCGTCGGTGCTGCGGGGTGGCGGAGTCATCGGGCCGGATGATTTCCTCCCTCCGGCCGAGGCGGACATCTTTGAGCGGACAATCATGTCGCGCAGTGCCCGGGAGAAGGAGGAGGAGGAGGAGCGGCGCCGGCGAACCCTTGCCGTACTCGACGACGTCCTCCTCGAGCAGGGGCTCGTCAAGGAGAAGGAATTCCTCGAGAGCGAGGAGGCGAGACGCCGCGAGAAGAAGGTGCAGGAGGCCATCTACGTCGACGACGACGACTAAGGATGTCCGCCGCCGCAGCGTTGCCACCAAACCCGAATGGCTTCGGTGAGCCTAATTTTGGCTTTAGGGTTATGGTGGCCATCGCCTATCCTCATCTAATTAGTGTAATTTGTAGTGTATGTATGAACTATATATGCTGATCAGTATGAACAAATTCTATTTTCTACCGGGAAGTCCTGAATTCAAATTTTACAACTTTGTTTACGGTTTCTGATCTTTCGCAGAGGTTTTCGGCCTGTATCCGAGGTAGCGAGCGGACTGTAAACTGAGATTACAAGTCTGTGATTTGAGGGGTCTGCTAGAGTTGCTCTTAATAGACACCTCTCGCTCCCGTGCTGCTCCCGAGCAGCACCGGAGCGCCCCCATCCAGCGCCCGCCTCGTTCTGCCGTACTCCATCCTCCCCTTGCCGCCACCGAAGGGCGCGGCCGGGCTTCTTTCTTTGGCGCATCTCGCGGGTGTTCCGATCTGGCGCGGAGGGTCGTGTGTGTGGTGGATCTAACGAGGCTGGTGTGGCTGTGTGTGTTGGTCGCACTCTAGGGAGGTGGAGGTCCGGTTGTGGGCATTGCAGCAGTAGCCAGGTGCATCGGCTCTCCCGGAGGTTCCATGGCGGGCGCGAGGGAGCACGGCTTTGGGACTCGGTGCGTAGGAGCATGCGCAGGGATTCGCGGGTGTCGGATCTCTCATCCCAAGCACGGATCTGGGAGGCGCTCTAGTGATGGCACCCAGGGGCAGTTCTTGGTTGCTGGTGGCGCGGACCTGGCATCCTGGTCAGTGTTGAGGTCTACAGTGGTCAGTGCAGTGGTGGCTGGGCTGCCACAAGCTGCGGAAGGTGTGTTGTGGCAAGCTGCGTCCATTTTTCGCTCGAGGATGGTGGGGTTGGCGGCGTCTAGAGTCTATGGTGGCCGGAGTGGTATGCTGCGAAGAGGTGTCGCTGGGATGTGGTTGCTGCTGATGTTGGGGCCGGCCTGCCGTGGGCCGGTGCTGTGGCGTGGCAGCGTGGGACGAGGCTTTGCCTGCTCTGTACTCCCATCCGTGCTCCCACGCTCAGATTTTTTCATCCAACGTCTCCACCGTTTTCTCTCGTCAGTGCTCCTTTCCTAGGAATAGAAAGTGCAAACAAATCACGAATTCTATTTCCTCCCGCACTTCTCTCTCTTGTACTCCCTTCGTTCCAAATTACTCGTCGTGGTTTGGAGCAAACCACGATGGGTAATTTGAAACGAAGGGAGTACGTATTTATACTCCTTTCCTAGTTCCTTTTATTAGACTAACTATATATAAAAAGTTTCCAGTCCATGCCCAGGCCGAGCTGAACGATTTGTAGCCCCGTCGGTGGCATCGTGACTCGAACGATGGCGGCGTCATCATATAGCCCCATGCCGTTCACGGCCATGTACGCAACCGTGCCGCCGCGGATCCTGGATGGACATGGCTTCGTATCCATGCAAGCACGGCGGCGATGGCGCTGGCCGTGGTGACTTTGAGGTGGCAATCCCCCTCCGCCAGGTCCTAGGCTGACGCGGCCGACGCACGAGCAACTCGAAGCGCCGGAGCATGACGTTCTGCCCGTCGAGCAAGTTTGCCGTAGTCGCCCAGGCGGAGCGCGGCCACGGGGGACGCGAACGGCGGCATGTATCACACGATGCTCCTGTTGGCGTCCTCGGCGGACACGCCGGCCAGCTAGAGGTGCAGCAGGGTTTGCGGCCAGACGAAGGTCCCGGACGACTCGTCCAGCACGGCAAGGTAGTACCTGTCCTGCTGCGCCGTCGGGTTGTACACAACGTCGTCGACCTAGACCAGAGGAACACGCTGAGAGTGTCGATGGAGAGGACGTACGACGCGGCGAAGTCCGGCATGACGAGCTCCGCCTGAATCGTGCGGCGTGCGGAGCCAGGCGTTTACACCTAGAATGAGGAGGAATAGGAGTGCACCGATCGACGATGGGGTCCCCACGGAACGGTCGGCTCATGGTGGTGTCGAGACTGGTTGCCTCGGGCAGGTCGGAGAGGCGCCATTGGCAAGAAGGTAGTAGTGGCGAGGGGCGGAGTGGAGATCGACGTGACGAGGTACTTGCTCACTGCTACCTCCAGCATCGGCTTGGGAGAGAAGAAGTACGAGAGAAGAAGATTGGGAGAGAAGCATATACGTACGGGAGAGAAGAAGTACCGGAGGGAATATAATTCGTGATTTGTTTGCATTTTCTATTCCTAGGAAAGGAGCGCTGAGGAGAGAAAACGGTGGAGCCGTTGGATGAAAAAATCTGGGCGTAGGAGCACGGATGGGAGTACAAGGAGGGGAGGGAGCAGGCAAGCCTCGTCCAGCCGCGTGATGGTGCGGCGCCATGGTTTGCGGGCGGCAGAGGGAGTTGGTTGGCAGCGGCGTGTGTGGATCTTGTGTGGATAGCCAGGTTGGCTGGTAGTGCCCCTTTGTGGGTTGTAACGGTTTTCTCCGGTTCTTCGTAATTAACCGAGCAATTCTCTTCTTCTTTATTAATGAAATGAGGCAAAGCTTTTACCTCCATTTAAGAAAAACTATTTAATGGTGTTTGGTTTTGTGCATTATCATTATCGAAACAATTGACCTACCAGTAGGTAGGTTCGAGTCATTTGGCCTATTTATGTTGTTGTCTCGTTGAGTCTGGTTCATGAGTGTTCTTTGTATATAAGCACACTAGAGGGAGTAGCTTTGAGATGTCAATTGAGACGAAATAATAAAGAAATAAAGGGCACAGTTCGTATCAGCATTGGTTGAAGCTGCATGTTTTTTTTCTCGAATACGCACGAGTGTGCGTACTATGGCCCTGTTTGGTTCGGCTGTGGATTTCTAAAAGCAGCTGTGAAAAATCTGCTGTGGAAAAACAGCTGTGGAAAATCTGATGTGAAAAATATGTAGGTCATTTGGCAAACCAGCTGTACAGCTTTTTCAGATTTTGGCCCGCAGCAGAATCAGATTTTGGAAATCACGTCCTGGTCTGCTTCCGCTTTTGGTTCAGATTTTGGCAGCGGATTTCTGGAATCGGATTCTGCTAGGTTTGCCCTTTGGTTCAGATTCTACTACGCGGCAGCGGAATCCATCGATAAAAGTTGAACCAAACAGGGCCTATATATTCTAGAAGAAGGGGGAAAGTGCCCCTCCACGTTTGGTGATTACATCATTACATAATCCCAACTCCACCCATTCAAACACTTACAGACTAATTCCTCACGACATCTCCCACCTGCAAGGCCGCTAGAAAGCGATCTATATCCACGTTAGGCAAACCTGCAGCCTTCCACGCTGCGCACTCTACAACTACCCTATGCATTACGTACACGATCGACGGGGCATCCCCCTCAAACACTATGCCATTCCGATGTTTCCATAGCTCCCAAAGCACCTGGATGATCAGCGTCCGCGTGTCCTTCTTCTCAACCGCGCCATCTGCTGTGATCACGCACCACTCTGCAAGACTTGATGTTGCCGTCGGTGTCCATTGTGGCTTACCCCAAGCCGTGCACACCCGCGTCCATACCTCTCTGGCGAAGACACACTGGAGCATTAGGTGGTTCATACTCTCCTCAACTTGGTCACAAAACGGGCATGCTTCCTCGTGCTCTAGTCTCCGGCTCGCTAATCTATCTGATGTCCAACATCTATTCTGCATTGCGAGCCAAGTAAAGAATCTGCACCTCAAGGGGGGCTTAGACTTCCATGTGAACTGCGCCGTTGGATCTTTCTCCCGAGCCCAAAATTTAGCATGCTACGCCGACCTCGTGGAGAAGGAGCCGCTTGGCTCCCACACCCACCTCACTGAATCCACCGAGTCCTGATGCAACTGAACTCTCTCCATTCAATCCCACAAGCTTAGGTACTCCTGGAGCATCTGATTCGTCACTTCAGGTCCTATGTCCAAAGCCCAAGCTCCGTTCATCAAGCCTTGTCTAACTGTACGGCTGCCTCAAGTCCTTTGCCGTACCGTACTATAAAGTGCTGGCGCCAGCTCCTCCACTCTGAATCCGTCCACCCATCTGTCCTCCCAAAATAACGTGCTCTCTCCATTGCCCACCGTCGCATGGGTGGCAGCCTGGAAGATTTGCATCGATCTTCGAGGGACTGAGATATCAAACTCTGCCCACGGCCTTGATGGGTCCACTCTTTTCAGCCAGGGCCACCGTGCCTGCTTGGCCGTATTCAGCCACTTTAGGTTGGGAATGCCAAGTCCCCCTGCCCACCTCGGCGAGCACACTTTCTCCCAAGCCACTCTACACTGGCCACCGGATGCCTGATCCTTGGCACACCACAAGAACCCACGGCAAATCTTGTTCATGGCCTTTATGACCTTTTGTGGGATGTCCAATGCCATCATCATATGTATAGGGATTGCACAGAGCACAGACTGGACAAGTGTCATTCTTCCACTCTTCGGCATGTTGACGGCCATCCACCTAGGTAGGCATCGAGCCAGCTGATCCACCATACCCATCAGCTGAGCTGCCGTTTGCTTTCGCAGGGTGAGAGGGAGCCCCAAGTATCTGCATGGATAAGTACCTTGCGGGCAGCCAAGCACCTGCACAACCCTCTCCATGATCACCAAATTGCACCGTATTGGCAGAGCAACACTCTTCTGCAGGTTGACTCTGAGACCAGATGCTTCACCAAAGAGACGCAACAAGGTTGCACAAGTAGTGAGATCTTCCACCTCCGGCTTGAGAAAGATCATGACATCATCCGCGAACATAGAAACTCTCTCGGTTAAACATCTCGAAGCGAGTGGGGATAGGAGACCACGTTCGAGAGCAACACCAAACATCCTCTGTAGTGGCTCCATTGTGAGGATAAATAACATCGAAGAAACAGGGTCTCCCTGCCTCAGGCCCTGGCAGTTGTAAATAGGCTCTCCCGGCACACCATTAACCATCGTCCTCGTTGACAATGTTGCAAGTAATCCGCAGATCCAGTCGATCCACTTAGTGCTAAAACCCATGCACCTCATCACTTCCACCAAAAATGGCCACTGAACCGAATCAAATGCCTTTGAGATATCCAGCTTGAGCATGATGGTTGGCTGTTTAAGCGTGTGCAGTCTCCTTGCTGTACTTTGCACTAACATGAAGTTGTCGTGTATGGAACGTCCCCTGACAAAAGCAGTCTGATGTTTGCCAACCAGCCCTGGCAGCTCCAAGGCTAATCTACCCGCGAGCAGCTTGTCAATAATCTTGATCACCCCATGAACTAGGCTCACAGGCCTGAAATCTTGCACGTCGATCGCCCCATCCACCTTTGGCAACAGGGAAACAATTGCCTTATTGATAGCATGCAACCCAATCATATCACCACGGAAGAAAGAGGCAAGCGCGGCCATGATGTCCTCTTTAATAATCTCCCAGCATGAAGCATAAAAGCGACCCGTGAATCCATCCGGACCGGGCGCCTTGTCCATAGGCATCGCATTAACAACCCTCCGCACCTCCTCCTCATTGAAGGCAATGTCAAGGCCCGGCATGTCCAAGCAAGGTGGCTGAAGCGTTTCAAGGTTGGTAGAGGTCAGTCGTTGTTGGGCTGTTCCAAACAGATTCTTGTAGTACCCATCTACCATGCTTGCAATCTCATCCTGGTTTGTGGCCACTGAAACTCCATCAGACAACGAGGTGATCATGTTCCGCCTCTGTCGGTGACACGTCGATTGGTGGAACAGCCGTGTGTTACCCTCTCCTTCCCATAAGAAAAGGATCCTAGATCGCTGCCTCGCGATGGTCCGTTCAAGCGAGCATAACCCCAATAGCTTATGTTTCAGAATTCTCCGTAGCTCTCGCTCATGCTCAGACAAAGCTCTCGTGTCCATCGCCTTGTCCAGCCACTGGATCACTTCCAGCGCGATCGCGATTTGAAGCTTCACATTACCGATCGATCGATCACTCCACCGCTTTAAGCTTTTCGCCGTGGCCCTCAACCTCATATCCAAAGTCTTGAAAGGATTATCCTGACGAGGAACCGAGGCCCGGGTTTCTGCTAAAGTATCCAAAAAACCTTCTGCCTTCGTCCACAAAGCCTCAAACTTGAAGCGTGAACCCATGCACAGGTCCGTGTTCACGTCGAGCAATAGTGGGCAATGATCCGATATAGCCGATCCCACCGCACTAAGGCAACAAGTCGGGTGTAGCTCTTCCCATGACGCAGTGCAGAAAACATGGTCCACCTTCTCGAGTGTTATGTTTACCCTCTCATTAGACCAAGTGTAACGACGTCCATTCAAATAGACCTCCTTCAACTCAAGCGAGTTCAGCTTAGAGCGAAACTTGCCAATCATTCTGCGGTTTATCCTCTCATTGCTCTTGTCCTCAGGGTTTACAAACAGGTTGAAATCGCCCGCAACCATCCACGGTCCAGCATGAAGCTCACGGATCTCTTCCAACTCTCGCAGGAAAAGCAGCTTCTCCTCGTCGAGCTACGGCCCGTAAACACCCGTCAACCACCACTGCGGGCCCTCCACCGGCATAATCAGGGCTGTAAGGGTGTAATCCGTGTAGTGCGGGTTAGACACGCGCACTACCGACTCGTCCCATGCTAACAGAATTCCAGCACGTGTACCAATCGCCGGTAAGTAAAAGAAGTTACCAAATTTATAGCCGAGGCAATGACGAACTATATCAAGAGTTACAACCTCCATTTTAGTTTCTTGCAGGCACACCACACTCGGATTTGCCGTGGCCACCACCTGGGCTACCACATTCCTACGTGCCGGGCTATTAAGCCCCCGCACGTTCCACACCAGCGTTTTGAAAGGCGTACAATTCATGGCGCTAACCCACCAAACCACCAGTACCGCACCCTAGTGCAAGTCCTCCACGAGGGGCTCCCCTTCGAACACCGGCAAGACCGACGGCTGCCAACCGAAAATAGCAAGGATCGCCGTAATGTGAGTGTCGGTCAGTGGTCGATCAAACAGTTGCGCGTAAGCCTGCAACGCAGAGTCGCTAATTGTTTCGCCTTCATTTGCAAGACAGAGCCTCCGAATCAGAACGTTTTGTTGCTTAGACGCCTTAGAACCCAGCCCCTTCCTGGCCAATCGGACGCTCCTCCTCGGGTTGGACACCGGCTGCCTCTTCTGACTAGGCCTCTTCTTATCAGCAGCAGCACCACGGCTGGGAACCACAGTCAAAAGTGGCATCAAATTGCGCCTCAAATCCGCGCACAAGGAGTCCACCCTGTCCTGCATCGCTACAGGAGTACGTGGCGAGTGCACCTCACCGCCCATGCATGGGCTGCATGGACTGCATGGCTCCCCACCCGTTGTTGCCGCACATGTGGCATCCTCGGGATCCGCTGAGAGACTGACCAGGAATGTGTCTCCCATGTGCACCCGCGCCTGCGCTGGCCCACCACCCACAGGCGAATCAGCCTCAGTTTCCGCCAACTCCTGTACCAGATCCTCCTCGAACCCCACGCCTTGCCGAGACGCCGCTGCTGGGGACAGGTCCAGTTCCTCGCCCAATACATTCTCACTGCAAGTGCGGCCTAATACATGCTCACTGCAAGTGCGGCCCCACCAAACCTTGGATCCCCATCCTTGCTCGCCATTGGCTCCTCGATGGCCGGGCCGCCTAGCGACAAGGAAACATCACCGATCCGCACGCAAGCCTCCACGCCAGTCCCCGGGCTCCCAACCAACAGACAGGCTCCATCCACGCGCGCCGGCCTTGGGATGTTCACCGAAGCGGGCGAGCCCCTTGGATCCCCTGCGAACCCGGTCAAAAAGCACGCTCCACCAGCGGACCTCTGACGCACCGGATTAGGCTGCCCCAGCCTGCTCTGAGCGGTCAAAAGCGAAACTGTCTCCCCTGCAAAGGAGGAACACCTGACCTCAGCCAAGCAGCTGGAAGGCCAAGCTGCATGTTTTCATCATCGCGTGTGTTTTACTATTCTAATGCAACCTGTTAGAGATATATTTGGGATACTTGTATTTGGTAGTCTAGGTTTTGTAATTCGTCTCCTATCTTATCTCCAGGAGAGGCGTCTTGCCCTCCAAGTCTTGTACTCAATATATACTCGCCCTCGAGGCTCAATAATACATTCATCATATTCCGCAACAATCCCTCTTTCTCCCTTCTAACATGGTATCAGCCTAACCGATCCAAACCCTAGCCGTGCCGTCGCTTCCGCTCCGCGCCACCCCCGGGGCGGTCGGTCTCCATAATCGCCGCCGGGGGCCGCGCCGCCCGTACCTAGGGTTCGTCCGCCGGCCGTGTTGGTCGGCTGCCCTAGAGAGTCTTTTTCCCGAGCCCTTGCTCCGGGTTTTTTCGCTCTCTCGCCGGTCGTTTTTTGATCGGCGTTTTTCTTTGTGGTTTTCCGATCTATTCTTGATCGGTTTGCGTCGCCCGCCGCCGCCGTCGATCCCCGTGCGCCTCTACTCCGACCCCGGCGTGACCAGCCGGCCTCTCCTCCGACCCGGCGGCCACGCGCGCCGAGGCGGCCCGTTCGGGCCAGCCACCGTCCGCGCGTCGGTCCGCTCGTCGCCCTGCGCCGGTCGTCACCGCCCTGTTTCGAACGGGACACCTGCATCGCCGCGACCTGGCAGCCTCGCGCCATGCGTCGGCCAATCATAGCCGACGCTCGCGCGCCGACCCGCCCATCGATCCACGTCACCCGCCTCCGCCGCGTCTGCACGGCGGCTTGGCGGTCTACCTCGCTGGCCTCGTCCTCGGCTACATCAGGCTCGTCGGCCGCCTCAACTCGGGTGCCGCTGCTCCGTTGGTCGCTCGGGCCTCGCTGCCCGGGCGTCGGCGCTGCTTTGGTAGCCCGGGTGCCGGTGCAGACGTCCCCCACCGTCCGTCGTCGCCGGCCTCATCCCGGACTCCGCCGCCACCACTCCTCCACCGAGCGGCGTCTCTGACGTCACGCGTGATCGGCTTGATCATCCGCTCGCCGCCGCGATCCGCCTCATCTACGCCGCGCGACCGACCTGGCCCGTCGGTTACGCGCGCCTCCGCAGGTCCCGAGAAGATCGTCCCCGAGTTCAGCGCGCCTCTCCACCGATCGAGCATCAGGCTGCCGCTGCGTCGCCCCGTCGGGCCGCAGCGCCGCCGCCCCGTGGTTCTCCTCGCGGCTGCATGGACTCGTGCGTCGCCGCTGCGTCGCCCCTTCGGGCCGTAGTGTCGCGATACGCGGTCCCCGCCGCCGCCCCGAGGCCATCCCCGCGGTTGCACCGTCGCGAACCGCCGTTGTGTCGCCCCTTCGGGCCACAGCGTCACGGCCCGCGGTCCCCGCCGTCGCCCCGACCCGCCTGCCGCCGCTGCGTTGCCCCTTCGGGCCGTCGTGTCGCGGCCCGTGGTCCACTCCGCCTTCACCGCGCGTCGACCTCCCGTGGTATGCGCCGCGCCGTCTCCCTTGGCGCGGGAACGCCACCGTCCGCGCCGGTTTTCGTCACGCTGTCAGGGTTCTTCGCCTACTTCGAGCACCTTCGCCGCACTCCTAACCTAGCCGCCGCCGCCGCCGTCAGGCTGCCGCCGCCGCTCTTCTTTGGCCGCCGCCGTGACTACCTTCGTAGCTGCCGCCGCCGCCCGTCCACCCCACTTCGTCTTCGTCCAGCACCAGCTCGTCGCCAGCGTCGCCGTCATCTACCCCGACCGCTTCATCTACTCCGACAACCGCGGGCGACATTGGCCCCGCGCCGATTGGCGCCGCAACCGTCGTCGAGTCCTTCTTTGCTGGCTTCTCCGACCTCTTCGACATGGCGTACAGCTCGTGCAGGTCCCAGTCTACGCATGCCCGGTGCTGGCAACACCGCCGCGTGCCTTCGTCCACGACGTGTCCCCGGGCCTGGCAAGCCTGGTGGGGCGCTTCGTCAACTTCGTCTTCGACCGTCTACGCATGTCCGGTGCTGGCAACACCGACGTGTGCCTTCGTCTACGATGTGTCCCCGGGGTTGGCAAACCCGGCGCGACGCGTCATCAACACCATTCTCCTTCCTGGCGCATCACTTCTTTGGCACCACTGCGCCCATGACTAACTCGGCGCCTCCTTGCGCCTGCGGCTCCACGGCGACTCCCTCGACACCGGCTACCCCGACTCGACATCGACCACGGCGTTCTTCGCAGGGCTACCTCGACCACGGCTACACCACCCTACGCTCTCGACTACATCGACATCGGCACAAAGGGCTATCATCCGCTTGAGCAACTCGTCGGCTTCCTCTACAGTCAACGCGTCCGCGACGCGACGCCGTCCACGACGCTCCCTCTAGGACTGCGGGGGGATGTCAGTCCGCCGGCTGCTATTCTCTCCAGTCTGACCGTCTGCGACGCTCCTGTTGTTCGCAACGCTACCGCTACGACTGCGGGGGGATGTTAGAGATATATTTGGGATACTTGTATTTGGTAGTCTAGGATTTGTAATCCGTCTCCTACCTTATCTCCAAGATTGGCGTCTTGCCCTCCAAGTCTTGTACTCAATATAATCGCCCTCGAGGCTCAATAATACATCCATCATATTCCGCAACAATCCCTCTTTCTCCCTTCTAACACAACCGATTCGTGAGAGAAAACCAACATATAGGATCCAACTATTATGATGCAAACGTTTTGTGAGAGAAATCCAACATATGGGATCCAATATATTACGAACCTTTTGGGTTTGGAGGCATTAGGAATGACGCTTAAACAGCAGGACACCCGTGTTTGCCACTCGCGTTGCCCTGCCTCTTGCTCCCACAGAGCAGCTTCGACTCCCTTTCGCACTTATGAAACAGTGCTCGCGGTTGCTGGAGTTTGTCGTCGATCGAGGATTCCAATACCTCAGTTCCACTTTGTTTACAAGAATCTTTTAATAATTCTATAGGAAAATTATTTCCTACTCCCTTCGTCAGAAATTAACCGTCGCGGCGGAGGTTGTATTAGCAATTGAGATATATGTCCTCTTACTTCCCATTTCCAAAGAGGCCTAAAAATATTCCTTTCGTTCACAAATACAAGATGTTCTATCTTTTTTTTTCTAAATCGGATGTATATAGATACATTTTGTGTTTGTTCACTCATTTCAGTCCATATGTAGTTTAGATTAAAATATTCAAAACATCTTATATTTATGAACGAAAGGAGTACATGAGATTAGAAGTCGACTCTTGGTAAAAGCAAAAGTGATACAAGTGACTCCTGTATATAGAGCAAATTAGTACAATTGACTACCAAAAATGCCAATGGAGCTTGAGCTACAGGGAGCTCATTCCCAAAATTCAAATTTCCACATCACAATTTTTTTTGTAAACACACATACACATGTATACTATGTATGTGCAAATTTTCAAAACATTACACTTTCACACATGGCGTATAGAAAAAAGATAAATATGTATTTTCAAAATTGGCCCTTTATGTATGTTGTTGCGCAGAATTTTGTGTTTTTACCCTACACAATGACAATATTTTTAAACGAAATTTCACATATTCGTGCGGAACACAAATATGTTTCCATGGAATTTTAGGATTTTTTTACTTTTAAATGTTTTCTGATTCTTTTTAAAGAAATACCAGGCTCCCGGGAGTGCGTTCACAAAAAGTCTGCACTCAATTGACTTCTGCATACATAGCAAATTAGTACAAAGGACTTGGACAGGAGAGTAGGCTGAAAGTGAAGGAAGATTCAAGTTTCTTTAGCTCAAGGGGCACGTGAGAGGCAGAACGATTAGCCAACTATTATAATATCAAATTATATAGTAGAGGACAGAAACCAAAATCATGTTTGAGATCCACAGTAAAAACAAGTTAAATAAGTCAAAACCTCTACAAGAAATGTGAGATTTCATCCAAACATGTCTAGTTCTGAATCCAAAAAGTGTATGCATATTCATCATCCAGTTCCTAATCTGAAACAAGGTTATCCTTCCAACACAGGGTATTATCAAGGAACTTGATGTCGCTTGAAGCTACGTCGATATTTCCTCAAAGAGGAAGGGATGATGCAGCACAGCGGCGGTAGGTATTTTCCTCAGATATGAAGCCAAGGTTATCGAACTAGTAGGAGAACCAAGCAACACAACGTAAACAGCCCCTGCACACAGATCACAAATCCTCGCAACCCGACGTTTTAAATGGGTTGTCAATCCCTTTCGGGTACGGTGCCTCAAGATATACAAACGGACGTGCGATAAAATTATAGTAGATTGAATAAATAGATCACAAATAAAATAAAGTGCAGCAAAATATTTTTGTATTTTTAGTTTAATAGATCTGAAAATAAATGCAAGGAAAAAGTAGATCGCAAAGGCAAATATATAAGAAAGAGACCCGGGGGCCGTAGGTTTCACTAGTGGCTTCTCTCGAGAAAAATAGCAAACGATGGGTGAACAAATTACTGTTGGGCAATTGATAGAACTTCAAATACTCACGACGATATCCAGGCAATGATCATTATATAGGCATCCTGTCCAAAATTAGTAGACCGATACCTGCCTGCATCTACTACTATTACTCCACATATCGACCGCTATCCAGCATGCATCTAGTGTATTAAGTTCATGGAAAAAGGGAGTAATGCAATAAGAATGATGACATGATGTAGACAATCTATGTAGAGATAGACCCCATCGTTTTATCCTTAGTAGCAACGATACATACATGTCGGTTCCCCTTCTGTCACTGGGATCAAGCACCGTAAGATCGAACCCACTACAAAGCACCTCTTCCCATTTCAAGATAAATATATCAAGTTGGCCAAACAAAACCCAAATATCGGAGAAGAAATACGAGGCTATAAGCAATCATGCATATAAGAGATCAAAGAAACTCAAATAACTTCCATGGATAAAAAAGATAGATCTGATCATAAACTCAAAGTTCATCGATCCCAACAAGCACACCGCAAAAGAGTTACATCATATGGATCTCCAAGAGACCACTGTATTGAGAATTCAGAGAGAGAGAGAGAGAGATATGAAGCCATCTAGCTACTAACTACGGAGCCAAAGGTCTACAAAGAACTACTCACGCATCATCGGAGAGGCGCCAATGGAGGTGGTGAACCCCATCCGAGATGGTGTCTAGATTGGATCTGGTGGTTCTGGACTCTGCGGCGGCTAGATGAATATTTCGTCGACTCCCCTAGGGTTTTGGGAATATTGGGGTATTTATAGAGCAAAGAGGCGGTCCAGGGGGCACCCGAGGTGGGCACAACCCACCAGGGCGCGCCTCGGCCTCCTGGCGCGCCCTGGTGGGTTGTGCTCTCCTCGGAGCACCCCCTAGGCGTAGCCAGGGCCCATTATGTTCCTTCTGGTCCAAAAAAATCTCCATAAAGTTTCATTGCGTTTGGACTTCGTCTGATATTGATTTCCTACGATGTAAAAAACATGCAGAAAACAGCAACTGGCACTTGGCACTATGTCAATAGGGTAGTACAAAAATGATATAAAATGACTATAAAATTATTGTAAAACATCCAAGAATGATAATATAACAGCATGGAACAATAAAAAATTATAGATACGTTGGAGACGTATCAGCATCCCCAAGCTTAACTCCTACTCGTCCTCGAGTAGGTAAGTGATAAAAATAGTATTTTTGATGTGGAATGCTGCCTAACAATGCATATCATATTCTTTTCTTTATAGCATGGACATTTGGACTTTTATGTGATTCAAAGCAATAGTCTAGTTTTGACATGATAATTTAAATACTCAAGCATATCAATAAGCAACCATGTCTTTCAAAATATCAACGCTAAAATAAGTTATCCCTAGCCCATCATGCTCAACCATTGATCCATTCATGAAACACACTCGCATATTAGTTACACCCAATACTTAAGTACGATCATATTGCCTCCTAGTTGGTGCTTTTGTAAGATAAGATGGAGACTCAAATTCAAAATAAAAATTGCATAAAGTAAAAGAAAGGCCCTTCACAGAGGGAAGTAGAGATTTGTAGAGGTGCCGGAGCTCAAAGCGAAAAACTTAGAGATAAAAACATTTTGGGAGGTGTATCCATCCCACCAATGAAAACAACATAGAGTGCCCAACACTTTCCATGCTAGATATATCATAGGCGGTTCCCAAACAGAAAATAAAGTTTATTCCTTTTTCCATCATACTTTCACTTTTCATGGCTAGCCATATCCACGGTTGCCCTCCATACCAATATTTTCCCAGGAATTTATTATTTGACAACATACAGTAAATTCATTTTTTTCATTTTGGAACTGGGCATCCCTAAAACCTTTGCCTTACTCTCGTGCAATGACAAGTGAATAAACACTCATCATGAGAATAACACATCCAGCACAGAAAATATTAGCCACCCTTCACCGCTCCGCGAGCGAAACGAACGCACAAAAGAGAAGTTTATTTTGAAAAATAGAGATGGCACATGCAAATTTGCTTAGGACGGCAAAAGAATACCGCATATAGGTAGATATAGTGGACTCATGTGGCAAAACTGGTTTAAAGGTTTTTGGATGCACAAGTAGAGATCATACTTAGTGCAAAACGAAGGCTAGCAAAAGATTGAGAAGCTACCAACCAAGAAACGGATAATCTCATAAGCAAGCATTAAGCGTAAATAACACTGAATAACGCACCACAAGTAGGATATAATTTCATTGCATGAATTCTGACTTTCGTGCTTGCATAAGGAATCACAAACCTTAACACCAATATTCTTAATAAAGCATAATTACTCATCAACATAACTCACATATCACATCATCATATCTCAAAACTATTACTAAGGATCAAGTTTATTTTGTCCAATGATCTTCATGAAAGTTTTTATTATATCCTTCTTGGATATCTAGCACTTTGGGACTAATTTTCATGTGTTGCTTTTCATAAACTCAAACAAATATAAGCGAAGATCATGAGCATAATTTTTCTTTCTTTCTCTCAAAATAATTTAAGTGAAGCAAGAGAGAATTTCTTGGAAATTTTACTAACTCTCAAATAAATCTAAGTGAAGCAAGAGAGCATTTCTTCAAAAATACTAAGCACACCATGCTCAAAAAGATATAAGTGAAGCACTAGAGCAAGTCCATAGCTCATAAAAAATTAAGTGAAGCCATAGAGAGCAATTCTAACAAGTCATGACATAATTTTGGCTCTCCCAAATACGTGTGTCCAGCAAGGGATAAAGACGTAAAACACAAAATGAAACGAGCAAAGACTCATATCATACAAGACGCTCCAAGCAAAAAAACATAGTATGTGACGAATAAAAATATAGCTTCGAGTAAAATACCGATGGTCGTTAGAAGAAAGAGGGGATGCCACTCGGGGGCATCCCCAAGCTTAGTTGGTTGCTCATTTTTGGATAATAGCTTGGGATGCCGGGGCATCCCCAAGCTTAGGCTCTTCTACTCATTATTCCTTCATCCATCGTAAGATAACCCAAAACTTGAAAACTTCAATCACACAAAACTCAACAAAACCTTCGTGAGATCCGTTAGTAAAAGAAAGCAAATCACAACTATAAGTGTTGGGGAACGCGGTATTTCAAAAAAAAATCCTACGATCACGCAAGATCTATCTAGGAGATGCATAGCAACGAGCGGGGAGAGTGTGTCCACGTACCCTCGTAGACCGAAAGTGGAAGCGTTTAGTAACGCGGTTGATGTAGTCGAACGTCTTCAAGATCCAACCGATCCAAGTACCGAACGTACGGCACCTCCGCGTTCAGCACACGTTCAGCACGATGACGTCCCTCGGGCTCTTCATCCAGTTGAGGCTGAAGGAGAGTTCCGTCAGCACGACGGCGTGGCGACCGTGATGATGAAGTTACCGGCGCAGGGCTTCGCCTAAGCACTACGACGATATGACCGAGGTGTGTAACTGTGGAGGGGGCACCACACACGGCTAAGACTAATCTTGAGTGCCTTTAGGGTGCCCCCTGGCCACGTATATAAAGGAGGGGAGGGAAGAGGTGGCCGGCCAAAGGGGGGCGCGCCAGGTGTGGGGAATCCTACTAGGACTCCCCAGTCCAAGTAGGATTCCCCTCCTCTTTCCTATTCGGAGTAGGAGAGAAGGAAAGAGAGGGAGAGGGAGAAGGAAAGGGGGGCCGCGCCCCCACCTCTTGTCCAATTCGGTTTGGGCAGGGATGAGGCGCGCGCCACCTCTTGGCCCTTCTCCCCTCTCTCCACTAAATCCCAATAAGGCCCATTACTTCTCCCGGCGAATTCCCGTAACTCTCCGGTACTCCAAAAATACCCGAATCACTCGGAACCTTTCCTGTGTCCGAATATAGCCTTCCAATATATCGATCTTTACGTCTCGGCCATTTTGGGACTCCTCATCATGTCCGTGATCTCATCCGGGACTCCGAACAACCTTCGGTACATCAAATCACATAACTCATAATACAAATCGTCATCGAACGTTAAGCGTGCGGACCCTACGGGTTCGAGAACTATGTAGACATGACCGAGACACATCTCCGGTCAATAACCAATAGCGGAACTTGGATGCTCATATTGGCTCCTACATATTCTACGAAGATCTTTATCGGTCAAACCGCATAACAACATACGTTGTTCCCTTTGTCATATGTGTGTTACTTGCCCGAGATTCGATCGTCGGTATCCTCATACCTAGTTCAATCTCGTTACCGGCAAGTCTCTTTACTCGTTCCGTAATGCATCATCCCGCAACTAACTCATTAGTCACAATGCTTGCAAGCCTTATAGTGATGTGCATTATCGAGAGGGCCCAAAGATACCTCTCCGATACACGGAGTGACAAATCCTAATCTCGATATATGCCAACTCAACAAACACCTTCGGAGACACCTGTAGAGCATCTTTATAATCACCCAGTTAGGTTGTGACGTTTGATAGCACACAAAGTGTTCCTCCGGTATTCGAGAGTTGCCTAATCTCATAGTCAGAGGAACATGTATAAGTGATGAAGAAAACAGTAGCAATGAAACTAAAATGATCGTAATGCTAACCTAACGAATGGGTCATGTCCAT
This sequence comes from Triticum aestivum, assembly GCF_018294505.1. Taxonomy (NCBI): domain Eukaryota; kingdom Viridiplantae; phylum Streptophyta; class Magnoliopsida; order Poales; family Poaceae; genus Triticum; species Triticum aestivum. The sequence continues at coordinate 545,535,514 of NC_057799.1, forward strand.
CACATCATTCTATAATGATATGATCCCGTTCATCAAATGAAAACACATGTCTATGGCTGGAAACTTAACCATCTTTGATTAACGAGCTAGTCACGTAGAGGCATACTAGGGACACTCTGTTTGTCTATGTATTCACACATGTACTAAGTTTCCGGTTAATACAATTATAGCATGAATAATAAACATTTATCATGAAAGAAGGAAATAAATAATAACTTTATTATTGCCTCTAGGGCATATTTCCTTCAGTCTCCCACTTGCACTAGAGTCAATAATCTAGTTCACATCGTTATGTGATTTAACACCAATAATTCACATCACCATGTGATTAACACTCATAGTTCACATCACCATGTGACCAACACTCAAAGTGTTTACTAGAGTCAGTAATCTAGTTCACATCGCCATGTGATTAAGACCCATGTGTCTACAATGCTCTCCACGGAGCTACTTTAGCTAATTGCTCGCACTTTCAATATGTATCCGGATTGTGACTTAGAGTCATCCAGATCAGTGTCAAAGCTTGCATCGACGTAACTCTTTACGACGAACTCTTTATCACCTCCATAACCGAGAAATATTTCCTTAGTCCTCTAAGGATAATTTGGACCGCTGTCATGTGATCTACTCCTAGATCAAAATTGTACTCCCTTGCCAAACTCAGGGCAGGGTATACAATAGGTCTAGTATATAGCATGGCATACTTTATAGAACCTATGGCTGAGGCATCGGGAATGACTTTCATTCTCTCTTTATCTTCTGTCGTGGTCAGGCTTTGAGTCTTACTCAACTTCACACCTTGCAACAAAGGCAAGAACTCTTTCTTTCACTGTTCCATTTTGAACTACTTCAAAAACTTGTCAAGGTATGTACTCATTGAAAAAACTTATCAAGCGTCTTGATCTATCTCTATAGATCTTGATGCTCAATATTTAAGCAGCTTCACCGAGGTCTTTCTTTGAAAAACTTCTTTCAAACACTCCTTTATGCTTTCCAGAAAATTCTACATCATTTCCAATCGACAATATGTCATTCACATATACTTATCAGAAAGGCTTTAGTGCTCCCACTCACTTTCTTGTAAATACAGGCTTCACCACAAATCTGTATAAAACTATATGCTTTGATCAACTTATCAAAGCATATATTCCAACTCCGAGATGCTTGCACTAGTCCATAGATGGATCGCTAGAGCTTGCATATTTTGTTAGCACCTTTAGGATTGACAAAACCTTCTGGTTGCATCATATACAACTCTTCTATAATAAATCCATTAAGGAATGCAGTTTTGTTAATCCATTTGCCATATTTCATAAAATGCGGCAATTGTTAACATGATTCGGACAGACTTATGCATCGCTACGAGTGAGAAAAACTCACCGTAGTCAACACCTTGAATTTCTAGAAAACCTTTCGCGACAAGTCGAGCTTTGTAGATAGTAACACTACCATCAGCGTTCGTCTTCCTCTTGAAGATCCATTTATTCTCAATGGCTTGCCGATCATCGGGCAATTCCACCAAAGTCCATACTTTGTTTTCATACATGGATCCTATCTGAGATTTCATGAGCTTAAACGATTTTGCGGCATCTGGGCTCATCATCGCTTCCTCATAGTTCATAGGTTCTTCATGGTCTAGTAACATGACTTCCAGAACCGGATTACCGTACCATTCTGGTGCGGAACGTACTCTGGTTGACCTACGAGGTTCGGTAGTGTCGGCGTTCTGGGAACAGGGGTCCCCAGACTTGCCTGCCTGTGGTCCACGGCATGGCTCTGCATGTGGGCCCGTACGGCCCATCTACACCAACAAGGCGTTCAAGACCCTCGCGAGGGGCCAAGCCTCGCGAGGCGGACGACACAAGACCTCCTCAGGAGCAGCCTCACCAGGTTGGCTCGCGGGGAGCGGAGAGATCAAGGCAGGGCAAACCTCGCGAGGTTCTCGTGACGTGAGCCATGACGATCGAGATCAGGCGGGTGCTAGCGTGCGGCAGTGTCCTTGTTTCCCCTTTGGTGCTAAGGAAGCAAGCGCAGGCGTGGAGTACTGAGGCATCAAGCAAAGGTTTCCATATCGGTGCAACGGGACCGAGACTAGCAGGACGGCAAGACGGAGGTCACCATGGAGCCTGAAGCGGCGTCACCACTAGAGCCTTTTGCAGGCGAAGACTACTTTTGTCAGGATAAGATGTACTAGTTGTCCCCTTTCAAATTGGCCGTTGTTGGCTCCCTTCCCGCTCAGTATTTGGGGAGAGGACCAGGGCCTCTATAAATAGGACTAGCCACTGCAGTAGAAGGCAAGCAAGCCCGAGCTGATCGAGTACTCACACACACAAGTTCACCAAGCACAAGAACACCTCAACCTCAGGAGGCTGTTCTTCCCCTTGTACTGTTCATCACCAGCCCAAGAGGCAATCCACCACCACCACACTGGAGTAGGGTATTACACCGCAACGGTGGCCCGAACCAGTATAAATCTTGTGCCTCTTGTGTTGTGAGTTCGTTGAGTTTGTCTGCGAGATCTTAGCAAGCTAGGGCGTGGATCGGTAGGGAAAGAACTTCGCGCGCACCCCAGAGTTCGAACCTCAAGGGTTTTGCCGGAACCCGTGATCAGACATTTGGCGCGCCAGGTAGGGGTGCGCCGGAGCCTCTTCCCCACCAGTCGATCCACCGACGCTCCCCGGTTCCGATGTCCGGCGACCCGAGGGCCGACGCCGACCGTTGGGTAGCCTGGCCCGCTCGGGCGGTGCCGCCCCGCCTGCCCAGGAAGACCTCAACCCCGCGCTCCAGGCGGCACGGGCGCCACCTAACGCTGCTGGGCGCGGGCGGCACGGCCAGGCGCCGTCCACCCTTACTCCACAACAAGCGCGAGCCGCTGCAAGGGTCGCAAGCCACGCCGCGGCAACGGCCCCACACACTCGGCGGGAGCAGGCGAACATGCGGGCCGCACTCACACTGGTGCGGGACCTGCTGCGGTGCCGACTGATGGAGAGCGGCCGGGATGCGCTGATGGAACGCGTCGCCGAGCTACTGGACGCAGCGGCCACGGGAGCGCCGCCCTTCTGCTATCAGCTCACGCCTCAGGCGACGGCTGGGTCCCACGGTGGGCCACGCCACCCCCGCGTGCACCCGGGTGCACCCGGGGGCCTCGTCGACATCAACACGATCCACGATGGGGGGCGCCCTGCCGCGCCCGCACCATCCCAGGTGGGCGCGGGCACGAGCGTTGCCGCATACGGCCCCATCGGAGCGCTGCCCTGCCATCCTCAGGACGGCATGACGGGCCGGGCGACATGGAGCATGTGGCACTTCGGCGAGGTCTTCGGGGCAGCGGCCTCGGAGGCCTATGTGCCCCGCATGATGGACCAGGAGTACACGCCGGAAGATGACCCTGGCTCGTTCCTCGGGCCAGGTTGGGAGGAGGAGGCGTTAGGAGCTGAAGCCTTCCAGGAGCCGCCAGAGAGCCCCACCAACCGCGCCGTCGATAACAGATACAGGGTACCACTAATCCCTCAGGATCAAGCTTACACTAACGATGAGTCGCAGGGGGATCAGGTTACCACAGCGGCTGGCGGCCCCAGCTCGGCGGCCTCCCTTCCGCCAGGGGGGTCGCGCTGGAGGCTGCAGGAGAGGAGTCGGGAGGCAGATCCCTTCCCGCGTCGCACGGAGCAAGGCGCCCCCTGGAGGTAGGCCCTCTGCTGGGGAGGTGCTGAAAAGCCTACCCCCGGCAGAGGACCCGTGGTCGCCGAGGGCGCCGCTAGCATCCCCTTTGCCCCTTTGGTGGCGTCCTGGTTTCCGGTCGTCCCCAACGGTGGCCGAGGGAGGCGCAAGACGGGGCCCTCATCTGGCGATATGAAGTAAGGCTCACGCCTGTGAAGATCGCCGCCCGTGACACTCTCACGTAATAATGAGTGGGGTTGTACACGCCCCGGAGTCTCAGGAGTGCCGCCCTCGGGCCTCGGGGGCTCCCTCCCACGTCCTAGTGGCAGCACTTAGCTCCGCGCTGGTGAGAAGACTCGAAGACCAGAAGACTAGACTAGGCGCCGAATGCGGCCATTTGCTTTGGATCTCTTTTCTGTAGCCTTGCCTTCTGGATTTGGATTTAAGTTGAAGTTGAATTTTCATTGATGCACGCGGGGGGTGCCTTTTCTCGTTCGAGCGATTTTTTGCTATCCGTTTCTTACCTTGCCCTGGACCTTACGACCGCTGCCCCCCGCCCCCCTCGTGGGCTCCTCGCGAGCGGGGCAGGGCGCAGCATACACGCCGCACGTCGGCACCACGATCGGCGCCGGATTCTCGCGAAGCCTTCTCGGGCGAGCCAGCAGACTCTTCAGGAGTTCCTCGGGAGTTCACGATCTCATGATCCAGCACGGGGGCTTACCCGGCTAAGGTAAGCCGCAACGAGAAACTTGCCGCCGGACCCACGGATTCTCGAAGGTGCATACTCGGCTTGACATAAAGGAATAAAGAGAGTGGTTTGTTTACACGAGGGGCTCCCCCTCTCAAAATGCTCTTACAGTCTTTAGGGGCCGCGCCCGAGTTTTTGCATACAGGATAAAACAGAAGGGGACATGGGATCAACCGGATATGTCGCTCACCGCATCACCCTCGGACGCGTCGCTCACATTGTCGTCACCTTCGCCGTCATCGTCGTCGCCTTCGACGGCGCCTCCATCACCGTCGTTGACCACGTCGCCTTCGTCTACTGCGACCACCACCGCGTCGTCTTCGGAAGCGAAGGCCCTGACCAGCGCATCCACGTTGTCCTCCACCCACCGCGCCAGGTCGCCCCGGATGGCCTGCGGTACGGGGGCAATGGCGGCGTCGAAGTCGAAGTTGGGGAAGGTGTTCCAAAGATGGTTGAAGACACGGGAGAACGCGCGCCCGAGCAGGCCCTGACTCCTCTCTTTCACGAGCTGGTGAGCCCTATCCGACCGGGCTTCCGGGCGCGCCACCACGTCAGCGAAGAAGCGCAGGTGACTAGCGTAGTCATTCGAGTGGGGATGCGGTGCATTCTCGTCACAGACATGGCCCAGCGCCGCGTTGGCCCTGACCCTGAGGTCCTGGAGCATGGGCGCGTGCTCACGCTCCAATGTCCGCCACTGAAGCACTTCCTCCCAGTTCTGCCGCGCGACCGCCTCGGCGCCATCAACCCGTTTCTGAAGAGAGAGCAGCTCGGCGCGGGCGGAAGCCAACTCTGCCGGCGCCGTAACCAGGGCGGCCGTTGTGGCCTCCTCGCGCCTCTCTACCTCAACCAGCCCGGGCCTAAGGGCAGCGACCCTACCTGCAGCCTCTGTCTCTGCAGGCTGCAACTTCAGATCATGCCAACCCTCAAGACCCGCGCAAACCTCGGCCACCCGGCGATCGACCTCCTCCTGAGCTTTGGCCTCGCGTGCGCCAAATGCATCTTCCGCTTGGGCAACTTGACGCTCCCTCGTCTCCAGCCGCTCAAGCTCGACGCTACGCTACACGGCTTCTAGAGCCAACGCCTCCTTGCGCCTCCGGACCTCTTCTTCCTCGGCGGGCGTCCCCCTCAACGATGCAAGGGCGGCTTTGCGCGCCTCCACCTGCTGCTCCAGGGACGAATTCCAGGCTTGGAGCTCCCACGCGCGCTTCTCCGCAGCCTCGCGATGGCGGTCAGCCTCACGAGCTTCCTCCAAAGCTCTGGAGCAAGCCTCACGAGAGACCTTAAGGTACGCCTCAGCCTTCGCATTGTCAAGATCACACTGACGACGGCCAAGGTTGATAGCCACCTTCAACTTGTGCTACTCCTCCGCTAACCGAAGACCCTAGGCCTCAAGGCGCGCGTCGACACCCGCGAGTTCTTCACCGAGTCGGTTCATCGCGCACATCGCCTCCTAGAAGAGCTCATGACGAACGACGCTCCGCCCGTGCTCGAACACAAGCGCACGGCCCATCTCGCCCTCCGCCACGAGGGCTGTGGGCAAGGCCTGGAGCGGTGCACCCCCTCTCGGCAGGGGGCTGGGGGCTGGCGCTGCCCCAAGCGCCAGCCGGGCCTCGCGAGGGGCCCGAACTATACGGGGCCCGCTGCCTGAAGAGGAGCCGAAGACCGAAGCCAACCAGCCACCGTCCATGACCAGAGGAGGGGTTCTGGGGACGCCCGCCAAGCTCCAAGCAAGGCCGCCAAGGAGGGACCACAAGGCCGTGGGCTCAAGGCGCCATGGAGGGAAGCCCGCCTCTCCAACCGACCCCGCGCCGGGAACGGCGCGCGGGCGCGGGGCGCTCAAGGCCAGCGGGGGAGTCGAGGAGAAAGGGGGCTGCCCCTCAGGAGATGCAACGGCGTTGGCGGAAGGGACCCTGAAGAACTAACGTCAGGAAGGGAAGCGGCACTCAAGAAGACGCAAAGATACAGTACTTACCCGTCAACGGCGATGTACCTCCTCCGCTTCAACGGCCCGAAGATACCGCTACTGCTCGGGGATCCTTTCCTCTTGCGGAGCTCCTCGAAGTGCACGCAAAGCCGACCAAAGCGCTGGATGTGGCAGCCGGCGCGGGGCGAGACCGGGGAAGCGCTCGGAGGGACAGCTTCAGGGGCGCCGAGCTGAGAAGAGCAGTCGGGCGCTGTCTGACCGCGACCCCCCGAGGCCTCCGGAGCTTCGGCCTCGGGAGCCGCGGGCTACGTCGCCTCCGCAGCCGACGCCCCAGGGGAGGAATCATGAGCTCCCGTGGACGACGCCCCAAGATCCCCAAGTGGCATATGCACCTCAGCACTCAGGCCACCAGCCTCCGTCAGAGCTCGCCCCCTGCACCCACAGTCGGGACGAGCTCGGCACCGGCGGCGAAGAAGGGAACCACGTCGACGGGGTTCTCGCAGGGCCCCACCAGGCCGTTCGGGCGCAACCCCCACTCATCAAAGGAAGGCATGCTCTCTACAAATTCAGCCTTGTTCGTGCAGCGGTACAGCAGACAGCTCTTCCCAGGCATGTTGTCCGGCGAAGGGACACCCGTCAGGAACTCGAGCACTGTTTTCCGCGTCTCAAGAGGGAGCCCGGACTCCTGAAGCCTCATATGGTCATGACTGCTGAGCAAAGCCCACATCATGCGAGAATGGCGCTGAAGCGGAGCGACTCGGCGCCTGACGAACTCCTTCACCACCATAGGCGCAGTCACGCCACGGTCCTTCAACCTCCTCAGCCTGAGCCAGACGGGGACAAGACAGGAGCTCGCGAGCCTCTCGTGGCCCCAACCGGAGGAACGGCAGGTGCTGATGGACAATGGAGCAGAGGGCTGAGCACCCCGGCGTCGACAAATACCCACCGTGTCCGAAACTCGCTCATGGATAGAGGAAGCTCGAAGTCGATCCCCGCGCTTGCCGTCGCAGCCACAGCCTGGAAGCTCACGCACCCCGAGCTTTCCAGAGGATCCATCAGATGCAATGAGAAGAAATGACGGAGAAGGGCCACGGAAGGAGCAATGCCCGCCATAGCCTCACACACAAAGGCGAAAACGGCAAGGAGAGTCACGGATTGGGGGTCGAGATGCAGCATGTGTATCTGGTAATGTTCAAGCACCACGTTGAAGAAGGCGGAGAAAGGGGGAATCAGGCCGGCCCAAAGGGCATCGATGAAGATTGGGACCTCGGTGGCTGCCCGGTCAATGCGAGCGCGAGACGCAGGCCAAGACACCGTCTTTTCCCACTTGTTGAAGCTGGTGGCGAGCATGGGACACACCTTGCCCATAGCCTCATCGTTGAGCACCAGCGCTCGGCCAACTGCGGGCTTGACGGCTGAAGGCGCACATGGCGAAGACAAAGGCTTCTTCCCCTTGTCTACTTGTTTCGGCACCATGGCGATGAAGCGGGCAGAGCACAGGTCAGATTGGAGAGGAGGAGCAGAGCCTCGGGGAAGCAGAGGAATTGGGGAAGTAAGGCCAGGGCGATGTAAGAATAATTGTGTAGGTAGCAGGGGCCGCATAGCCAGGCAGACTCCAAGGCAGCGTGGGGAAGCGGAGACGCCCACGTCCAATCAACCGCCATGCGTCGACCAAGGCCGCAGGCTTTTGGGGCCCGCGGCGCTCCATGCTTGACCTTTAGCTTTGCCTCGAAGCCAAGCCCAAGCGCGCCTTGGGCCCGGGGGATACTTTCGGCGTTCTGGGAACGGGGGTCCCCAGAGTTGCCTACCTGCGGCCCATGGCGTGGCTCTGCGCGTGGGCCCGTACGGCCCATCTTCATCAACAAGGCATTCAATACCCTCGCGAGGGGCCAAGCCTCGCGAGGCGGAGGACACAAGACCTCCTCAGGAGCGGCCTCACTAGGTTGGATCCCGAGGAGTGGGGAGATCAAGGCAGGGCAAACCTCGCGAGGTTCTCGTGACGTGAGCCATGACGATCGAGATCAGGCGGGCGCCAGGCAGCCGCCAGCGCACGCAGTGTCCTTGTTTCCCCTTTGGTGCTAAGGAAGCAAGCGCAGGCGCGGAGTACCGAGGCATCAAGCAAAGGTTTCCATATCGGTGCAACGAGACCGAGACCAGCAGGACGACAAGACGGAGGTCACCATGGAGCCCGAAGCGGCGTCACCACTAGAGCCTTTTGCAGGCGAAGACTACTTTTGTCAGGATAAGCTGTACTAGTTGTCCCCTTTCAAATTGGCCGTTGTTGGCTCCCTTCCCGCTCAGTATTTGGAGAGAGGACCAGGGCCTCTATAAATAGGACTAGCCACTGTAGTAGAAGGCAAGCAAGCCTGAGCTGATCGAGTACTCACACACACAAGTTCGCCGAGCACAAGAACACCTCAACCTCAAGAGGCTGTTCTTCCCCTTGTACTGTTCATCACCAGCCCAAGAGGCAATCCACCACCACCACACTGGAGTAGCGTATTACACCACAACGGTGGCCTGAACAAGTATAAATCTTGTGCCTCTTGTGTTGTGAGTTCGTTGAGTTCTTCCGTGAGATCTTAGCAAGCTAGGGCGTGGATCGGTAGGGAAATAACTTCGCCCGCACCCCAGAGTTCGAACCTCAAGGGTTTTGCCGGAACCCGTGATCCGACAGGTAGTAAATTGATGTGAAGTTTCATGATCATCATCATTAACTTCCTCACTAATTGGTGTAGGCATCACTGGAACGTATTTCTATGATGAACTACTTTCCAATTCAGGAGAAGGTACAATTACCTCATCAAGTTCTACTTTCCTCCCACTCACTTCTTTCGAGAGAAACTTCTTCTCTAGAAAGAATCCATTCTTAGCAACAAAGATCTTGCCTTCAGATCTGTGATAGAAGGTGTACCCAACATTTTCTTTTGGGTATCCTATGAAGACGCACTTCTCCGATTTGGGTTCGAGCTTATGAGGTTGAAACTTTTTCACATAAGCATCGCAACCCCAAACTTTAAGAAACGACAGCTTAGGCTTCTAGCCAAACCATAGTTCACTGGATTAGACGGTGCCCTATTTAACATGAATATTGCTGTCTCTAATGCATAACCCCAAAACGATAGTGGTAAATCGGTAAGAGACATCATAGATTGCACTATATCCAATAAAGTACGGTTATGACGTTCCGACACACCATTATGCTGTGGTGTTCCAAGTGGCATGAATTTGTGAAACTATTCCACATTGTTTTAATTGAAGACCAAACTCGTAATTCAAATATTCGTCTCCGCGATCAGATCGTAGAAACTTTATTTTCTTGTTACGATGATTTTCCACTTCACTCTGAAATTCTCTGAACTTTTCAAATGTTTGAGACTTATGTTTCATCAAGTAGATATACCCATATCTGCTCAAATCATTTGTGAAGGTCGGAAAATAACGATACCCGCCGCGAGCCTCGACACTCATCGGACAGCATACATCAGTATGTATTATTTCCAATAAGTGAGTTGCTCGCTCCATTGTTCCGGAGAACGGAGTCTTAGTCATCTTGCCCATGAGGCATGGTTCCAAAAGCCCATCAGCATGGAGTTTCTTCATGCACTTTACACCAATATGACCTAAACGACAGTGCCACAAATAAGTTGCACTATCATTATTAACTTTGCATCTTTTGGCTTCAATATTATGAATATGTGTATCACTACGATCGAGATTCAATAAACCATTTGTATTGAGTTTATGACCATAGAAGGTTTTATTCATGTAAATAGAACAACAATTATTCTTTGACTTAAATGAATAACCGTATTGCAATAAACATGATCCAATCATATTCATGCTCAACGCAAACACCAAATAACATTTATTTTAGGTTCAACACTAATGCCGAAGGTAAAGGGAGTGTGCGATGGTGATCTTATTGATAACCCACAAGTATAGGGGATCGCAACAGTTTTCGATAAGTAAGAGTGTCGAACCCAACGAGGAGCTAAAGGTAGAACAAATATTCCCTCAAGTTCTATCGACCACCGATACAACTCTACGCACTCTTGACGTTCGCTTTACCTAGAACAAGTATGAAACTAGAAGTACTTTGTAGGTGTTGGTGGATAGGTTTGCAAGATAATAAAGAGCACGTAAATAAAATCTAGGGGCTGTTTAGATAGAGACACAACTAAATTAGTTTTAGTAGAGAGCTTTTTGTTACGAGAAAGTTATTTGTCCCTAGGCAATCGATAACTAGACCGGTAATCATTATTGCAATTTTATTTGAAGGAGAGGCATAAGCTAACATACTTTCTCTACTTGGATCATATGCACTTATGATTGGAACTCTAGCAAGCATCCGCAACTACTAAAGATCATTAAGGTAAAACCCAACCATAGCATTAAAGTATCAAGTCCTCTTTATCCCATACGCAACAACCCCCTTACTCGGGTTTGTGTTTCAGTCACTCACGCAACCCACTATAAGCGAATCATGAACGTATTGCAACACCCTACAGCGGGGATCCCTCACGCTTGCGCGGCACGGAGAGCACCATAGGACAGCACCAATAATAAAACATGCAACTCAAACCAATCTTGATCATCAAATAACCCATAGGACAAAACGGATCTACTCAAACATCATAGGATAGCCATACATCATTGGGAAATAATATATAGCGTTGAGCACCATGTTTAAGTAGAGATTACAGCGGCTAAGAGAGAGGTTACACCGCTGCATAGAGGGGGAAGAGTTGGTGATGATGGCGGTGAAGTTGTTGGTGGAGATTGCGGTGATGATGATGGCCCCCGGCAGCGTTCCGGCGCCATCGGAAGCAAGGGGGGAGGGGCCCCCTTCTTCTTCTTCTTCTTCCTTAACCTCCTCCCTAGATGGGAGAAGGGTTTCCCCTCTGGTCCTTGGCTCCCATGGCGTGGGAGGGGCGAGATCCCCTCCGAGATTAGATCTGTCTCTCTGTCTCTCTCTGTTTCTGCGTTCTGAGATTCTGCCCTGGCACCGTTTCTTTTATATCTGGAGATCCGTAACTCCGAATGGATTGAAACCTTCGCCCAGATCTTTTTCCAAAAATTAGCTTTCTTGCGGCCAAAGTAGAGCATCAACCGCCTTACGAGGGGCCCACGAGGGTGGGGCGCGCCTGCCTGGAGTGGGTGTGGGCCCCACCCTTGTGGCCACCTCGGGCACCGTCTCGCGTTGATTTTCTTCCCAAAAATCACAAATATTCCAAAATAATTCCCCGTCTGTTTTTATCTCGTTTGGACTCCGTTTGATATGGGGTTTCTGCGAAACATAAAACATGCAACAAACAGGAACTGGCACTGGGCACTGGATCAATATGTTAGTCCCAAAAATAGTATAAAAAGTTGCCAAAAGTATATGAAAGTTGTAGAATATTGGCATGGAACAATCAAAAATTATAGATACGACGGAGACGTATCGGCATCCCCAAGCTTAATTCCTGCTCGTCCTCGAATAGGTAAATGATAAAAAGGATAATTTTGATGTGGAATGCTACCTAGCATAATCTTGATCATGTATCTAATCATGGCATGAATATTAAGACACGAGTGATTCAAAGCAATAGTCTATCATTTGACATAAAAACAATAATATTTCAAGCCTACTAATAAAGCAATCATGTCTTTTCAAAATAACAAGGCCAAAGAAAGTTATCCCTACAAAATCATATAGTCTGGCTATGCTCCATCTTCACCACACAAAATATTCACATCATGCACAACCCCGATGACAAGCCAAGCAATTGTTTCATACTTTTGATGTTCTCAAAACTTTTCAACTTTCACGCAATACATGAGCGTGAGCCATGGACATAGCACTATAGGTGGAATAGAATATGATGGTGGAGGTTGTGTGGAGAAGACAAAAAAGGAGAAAGTCTCACATCGACACGGCTAATCAACGGGCTATGGAGATGCCCATCAATTGATGTCAATGTGAGGAGTAGGGATTGCCATGCAATGGATGCACTAGAGCTATAAGTATATGAAAGCTCAAACTGAAACTAAGTGGGTGTGCATCCAACTTGCTTGCTCATGAAGACCTAGGGCATTTGAGGAAGCCCATCGTTGGAATATACAAGCCAAGTTCTATAATGAAACTTCCCACTAGTATATGAAAGTGATAACTCAAGAGATTCTCTATATGAAGAACATGGTGCTACTTTGAATCACAAGTGTGGTAAAAGGATAGTAACATTGCCCCTTCTCTGTTTTTCTCTCTTTTTTTTCTTTTTTTTCCTCCTTTTTTGGGCCTTCTCCTTTTTTGTGGCCTTTCTCTTTTTTTATTTTTTTATTTTTTTATTTTTTTCGTCCGGAGTCTCATCCCGACTTGTGGGGGGATCATAGTCTCCATCATCCTTTCCTCACTGGGGCAATGCTCTAATAATGATGATCATCACACTTTTATTTACTTACAACTCAATATTACAACTCGATATCTAGAACAAAGATATGACTCTATATGAATGCCTCCGGCGGTGTACCGGGATGTGCAACGATCTAGCATAGCAATGACATCAAAAAAGGACAAGCCATGAAAACATCATGCTAGCTATCTTACGATCATGCAAAGCAATATGACAATAAATGCTCAAGTCATGTATATGATGATGATGGAAGTTGCATGGCAATATATCTCGGAATGGCTATGGAAATGCCATGATAGGTAGGTATGGTGGCTGTTTCGAGGAAGATATAATGAGGCTTATGTGTGATAGAGCGTATCGTATCACGGGGTTTGGATGCACCGGCGAAGTTTGCACCAACTCTCGAGGTGAGAAAGGGCAATGCACGGTACCGAAGAGGCTAGCAATGATGGAAGGGTGAGAGTGCGTATAATCCATGGACTCAACATTAGTCATAAAGAACTCACATACTTATTGAAAAAATCTATTAGTCATCGGAACAAAGTACTACGTGCATGCTCCTAGGGGGATAGATTGGTAGGAAAAGACCATCGCTCGTCCCTGACCGCCACTCATAAGGAAGACAATCAATAAATACCTCATGCTCCAACTTCGTTACATAACGGTTCACCATACGTGCATGCTACGGGAATCACAAACCTCAACACAAGTATTTCTACAATCCACAACTACCCACTAGCATGACTCTAATATCACCATCTTTATATCGCAAAACTATTGCAAGGAATCAAACACATCATATTCAGTGATCTACAAGTTTTATGTAGGAATTTATGACTAACCATGTGAATGACCAATTCCTGTCATCTCTCTAAATAGATATAAGTGAAGCAAGAGAGTTTCATTCTTTCTACAAAAGATATGCCCACGCTCTAACAAATATAAGTGAAGTAAAAGAGCATTCTACAAATGGCGGTTGTCTAAGTGAAGAAAAACAGGCAATCCAAACTTCAAATGATATAAGTGAAGCACATGAAGCATTCTATAAAGCCATACTCAAAAGATATAAGTGAAGTGCAAAGAGCATTCTATAAATCAACCAAGGACTATCTCATACCAGAATGGTGCATAAAAGAAAAGTTAAAACTAAATGCAAAGGACGCTCCAAGATTGCACATATCGCATGAACGAAACGAATCCGAAAACATACCGATACTTGTTAAAGAAAGAGGGGATGCCTTCCGGGGCATCCCCAAGCTTAGACGCTTGAGTCTCCTTGAATATTTACTTGGGGTGCCTCGGGCATCCCCAAGCTTGAGCACTTGCCTCTCTTCCTTCTTCTCACATCGAGACCTTCTTGATCATCGAACACTTCATCCACACAAAACTTCAACAGAAAACTCTGTAAGATCCGTTAATATAATAAAGCAAATCACTACTCTAAGTACTGTTGCAAACCAATTCATATTTTGTTTATGCATTGTGTCTACTGTAATATAGCTTTTTCATGGCTTAATCCACCGATATAAATCGATAGTTTTCATCAAAACAAGCAAACTATGCATCAAAAACAGAATGTATCTAAAACAGAACAGTCTGTAATAATCTGAACATTCACCATACTTATGATACTTGAAAAATTCTGCCAGAATTAGGAAAAATAAACAATTTGCATAGAAAGACATTTCAAAAAGAATCATAACCATTTGAAGTTACAGTAAAAATGTAAAATCGTGCACTACAGCCAAAGTTTCTGTCCTGCACCATACAAACCAACAAGCATTGTAAACATCCTAAAGGCAAACCTTGGCACATTATTTTTATAATACAATGTAATTGTACAAGGGGATAATTATTTTATTGAAAAGTTTCTGTAATCAAGATTCACAAAGTTTCCATGAGCATGAACAAAGTTCAAGGCTAGCTCCCACTTTAACAATGCTTGTCTTTCTCACTGTCGCTTTTCTTTTTGAAAAAGTTTTTAGGTTCCCCTCTTTATTTTATTTTGTTTTTAAACTATATGAAAGCACTCAACAGAAATAAATGACTCTCTAAAACTTCCGGGTTGTCTCCATGGCAGCGCTTTCTTTAAAGCCATTAAGCTAGGCATATAGTGCTCAAGTAGTGAATCCACCCGGATCCCAAGGTATATCAAAGCCAATTTTAATTTAGTAGTGAGAACAAAGCAACATATATCATGTAATGACGAAGTCTAACTCTCTTCCTATGCATCGGCATGTCATAAAAGAACAATTCATGCACACCCAGTAAAGGCCAATGCATAGTATAAACAGTTTCTTGCAATTTTATCGTATTGGAAACATAGAGAGGTGGAGATATAGTTCCTCTATCATAATAATTGCAAGTAGGAGCAGCAAGCACATGCATATTATACTCATCAAAATCATCATGTGTAGTAGTAGAAGGCAACCCATCAATATAATCCTTAATAAGCACAAACTTCTCCGATATATTGTAGTTTGTAGAATTGAAAAAGATAATAGGACTATCATATGTGGGTGCAATAGCAACAATTTCATGTTTAACATAAGGAACTATAGCAATTTCATCTCCATAAGCATAATTCATATTGGCATCTTGGTCACAAGCATAGCAGGCATCATCAAAAAGGGATATTTCAAAAGAATCAAAGGGATCATAACAGTCATCATAGCAATCATCCTTCGGTAAGCACGAAGGGGAATTAAGAAATGTATGATTTGAAGTGTTACTCTCATTAGAAGGTGGGCACGGGTGATCAATCCGCTCATCCTCCTTTTGTTCTTCGCTCTCCTCCTCATCTTTTTCATCCAATGAGCTCACAGTTTCATCAACTTCTTCTTCCATAGATTCCTGCAAAATATTAGTCTCTTCTTGGACAGCGGAGACTTTCTCAATAAGTGCATTAATTTCGTAATTGTATTGATAATTCTCATAACAATATTTGAGGATAGCTAAATTTTCAGGTCTATAAACAGCATCATCAAAATCTTCAAACTCTTTAAACATAGATTCAATTTCATAAGCACCCATAAAAGCAACAAATTCTTCTATTTGTTCCACATCATAGTAATCATATATACCATTAGCATAAGAAGCTAAGGTTTTATTATCATTAAATTCGCATGAAAAGGGAAGGTGTGGAGACTTCATCCTAGAGCAACAAGTATAATCATATCTCGAGCATAGTTGCCTAGCATACCAATATAACATATAAATTTGATCCCATAATAGTTTCCCTTTTTGTGTCAAGCGATAATACCTAAAGTATTCACTTGATCCAACGTTACTCCCATTACCAAATTGAATGGGGTTTTCTCTGGATTATCAAAGTAGTACATAATATCTGTCACATAACGAGCATCGAGGGTTTTAGGAGGTTCCTCATCTCCATGAGCAGCAAGTACACCTAATTTTTTTGGTATTTTGTGTTCCATATCCATAACTAAAGATAAAGAACAACTAAGAACAGCAAATAAGAATTACTTAGTGATAAAGCAAACAAGCACACACGAGAATATTCACCCCACGCTATGACTCCCCGGCAACGGCGCCAGAAAAAGGTCTTGATAACCCACAAGTATAGGGGGACGCAACAGTTTTCGATAAGTAAGAGTGTCGAACCCAACGAGGAGCTAAAGGTAGAACAAATATTCCCTCAAGTTCTATCGACCACCGATACAACTCTACGCACGCTTGACGTTCGCTTTACCTAGAACAAGTATGAAAATAGAAGTACTTTGTAGGTGTTGGTGGATAGGTTTGCAAGATAATAAAGAGCACGTAAATAAAATCTAGGGGCTGTTTAGATAGCAACACAACTAAATTAGTTTTAGTAGAGAGCTTTTTGTTACGAGAAAGTTATTTGTCCCTAGGCAATCGATAACTAGACCGGTAATCATTATTGCAATTTTATTTGAGGGAGAGGCATAAGCTAACATACATTCTCTATTTGGATCATATGCACTTATGATTGGAACTCTAGCAAGCATCCGCAACTACTACAGAACATTAAGGTAAAACCCAACCATAGCATTAAAGTATCAAGTCCTCTTTATCCCATACGCAACAACCCCCTTACTCGGGTTTGTGTTTCAGTCACTCACGCAACCCACTATAAGCGAATCATGAACGTATTGCAACACCCTACAACGGGGATCCCTCACGCTTGCGCGACACAGAGAGCACCATAGGACAGCACCAATAATAAAACATGCAACTCAAACCAATCTTGATCATCAAATAACCCATAGGACAAAATGGATCTACTCAAACATCATAGGATAGCCATACATCATTGGGAAATAATATATAGCGTTGAGCACCATGTTTAAGTAGAGATTACAGCGGGTAAAAGAGAGGTTACACCGCTGCATAGAGGGGGGAAGAGTTGGTGATGATGGCGGTGAAGTTGTTGGTGGAGATTGCGGTGATGATGATGGCCCCCGGCAGCGTTCCGGCGCCACCGAAAGCAAGGGGGAGAGGGCCCCCCTTCTTCTCTTCTTCCTTAACCTCCTCCCTAGATGGGAGAAGGGTTTCCCCTCTAGTCCTTGGCTGCCATGGCGTGGGAGGGGCGAGAGCCCCTCCGAGATTTGATATGTCTCTCTGTCTTTCTCTGTTTCTGCGTTCTGAGATTCTGCCCTGGCACCATTTCTTTTATATCTTGAGATCCGTAACTCCGATTGGATTGAAACCTTCGCCCAGATCTTTTTCCAAAAAATAGCTTTCTTGCGGCCAAAGTAGAGCATCAACCGCCTTACGAGGGGCCCACGAGGGTGGGGGCGCGCCTGCCTGGAGTGGGCGTGGGCCCCACCCTCGTGGCCACCTCGGGCGCCGTCTCGCGTTGATTTTCTTCCCAAAAATCACAAATATTCCAAAATAATTCTCCATCCGTTTTAATCCTGTTTGGACTCCGTTTGATATGGGGTTTCTGCGAAACATAAAACATGCAACAAACAGGAACTGGCACTGGGCACTGGATCAATATGTTAGTCCCAAAAATAGTATAAAAAGTTGCCAAAAGTATATGAAAGTTGTAGAATATTGGCATGGAACAATCAAAAATTATAGATATGACGGAGACGTATCACTTATCAACCTTGGAATCACTTCCAACACACATCATCACCTCGCCCTTAACTAGTCTCTGTTTATTTTGCAACTCCCGTTTCGAGTTACTACTCTTAGCAACTGAACCAGTATCAAATACCGAGGGTTTGCTATAAACACTAGTAAAGTAAACATCAATAACATGTATATCCAATATACCTTTGTTCACTATGCCATCCTTCTTATCCGCCAAGTATCTAGGGCAGTTCCACTTCTAGTGACCATTTCCTTTGCAGTAGAAGCACTCAGTTTCAGGCTTGGGTCTAGCTTTGGGGTTCTTCATGGGAGTGGCAACTTGCTTGCCATTCTTCTTGAAGTTCCCTTTCTTTCCCTTGCACTTTTACTTGAAACTAGTGGTCTTGTCAACCATCAACACTTGATGCTTTTTCTTGATTTCTACCTTCGCCGATTTCAGCATCGCGAAGAGCTTTGAGAATCGTTTCCGTTATCCCTTGCATATTATAGTTCATCACGAAGTTTTAGTAACTTGGTGATAGTGACTAGAGAACTCTATCAATCACTATCTTATCGGGAAGATTAACTCCCACTTGATTCAAGTGATTGTAGTACTCAGACATTCTGAGCACATGCTCACTCGTTGAGCTATTCTCCTCCATCTTGTAGGCAAAGTACTGTCAGAGGTCTCATACCTCTTGACACGGGCATGAGTATGAAATACCAATTTCAACTCTTGGAACATCTTATATGCTCTGTGGCGTTCAAAACATTTTTGAAGTCCCGGTTCTAAGTCGTAAAGCATGGTGCACCAAACTATCAAGTACTCATCATACCGAGCTTGTCAAACGTTCATAGCGTCTGCATCTGCTCCTGCAATAGGTCTGTCACCTAGCGGTGCATCAAGGACATAATTCTTCTGTGAAGCAATGAGGATGATCCTCAGATCATGGACCTAGTCCGCATCATTGCTACTATCATCTTTCAACATAGTTTTTCTCTAGAAACATGTCAAAAATAAACGGGGAGCTACATCGCGAGCTATTGATCTACAACATAGTTATGCAAATACTATCAGGACTAAGTTCATGATAAATTAAAGTTCAATTAATCATATTACTTAAGAACTCCCTCTTAGATAGACATCCCTCTTGTCATCTAAATGATCACGTGATCCAAATCAACTAAACCATGTCCAATCATCACGTGAGATGGAGTAGTTTTCAATGGTGAACATCACTATGTTGATCATATCTACTATATGATTCACGCTCGACCTTTTGGTCTCCAGTGTTTTGAGGCCATATCAGCACATGCTAGGCTCGTCAAGTTTAACCCGAGTATTCCGCGTGTGCAAAACTGGCTTGCACCCGTTGTATGTGAACGTAGAGCTTATCACACCCGATCATCACGTGGTGTCTCGGCACGACGAACTGTCGCAACAGTGCATACTTAGGGAGAACACTTATACCTTGAAATTTAGTGAGAGATCATATTATAATACTACCACCGAACTAAGCAAAATAAGATGCATAAAGGATAAACATCACATGTAATCAAAATAACATGATATGGCCATGATCATCTTGCGCCTTTGATCTCCATCTCCAAAGTACCGTCATGATCTCTATCGTCACCGGCGTGACACCGTGATCTCCATCATCTTGATCTCTATCAACGTGTCGTCACATGGTCATCTCGCCAACTATTTCTCTTGCAACTATTGCTATCGCATAGATAAAGTAAAGCAATTATTTGGCGCTTGCATCTTATGCAATAAAGAGACAACCATAAGGCTTCTGCCAGTTGCCGATAACTTCAACAAAACATGATCATCTCATACAACAACTTATATCTCATCACGTCTTGACCATATCACATCACAACAAGCCCTGCAAAAATAAGTTGGACGTCCTCTACTTTGTTGTTGCAAGTTTTACGTGGCTGCTACGGGCTTAGCAAGAACCGTTCTTACCTACGCATCAAAACCACAACGATTTTTCATCAAGTGTGCTATTTTAACCTTCAACAAGGACCAGGCGTAGTCACACTCGATTCAACTAAAGTTGGAGAAACAGACACTCACTAGCCACCTGTGTGCGAAACACGTCGGTAGAACCAGTCTCGCGTAAGCGTACGCGTAATGTCGGTCTTCATCCAACAATACCGCCAAATCAAAGTATGACATGCTGGTAAGTAGTACGACTATTATCGCCCACAACTCTTTGTGTTCTACTCGTGCATATAACATCTACGCATAGACCTGGCTCGGATGCCACTGTTGGGGAACGCAGTATTTCAAAAACAATCCTACGATCACGCAAGATCTATCTAGGAGATGCTTGGCAATGAGCGGGGAGAGTGTGTCCACGTACCCTCGTAGACCGAAAGCGGAAGCGTTTAGTAACGCGGTTGATGTAGTTGAACGTCTTCGGGATCCAACCGATCCAAGTACCGAACGTACGGCACCTCCGCGTTCAGCACACGTTCAGCTCGATGACGTCCCTCGGGCTCTTGATCCAGTTGAGGCCGAAGGAGAGTTCCGTCAGCACGACAGCGTGGCGACGGTGATGATGAAGTTACCGGCGCAGGGCTTCGCCTAAGCACTACGACAATATGACCGAGGTGTGTAACTATGGAGGGGGGCACCGCACACGGCTAAGACTAATCTTGAGTGCCTTTGGGGTGCCCCTAGCCATGTATATAAAGGAGGGGAGGGAAGAGGTGGCCGGCCAAAGGGGGCGCCAGGTGTGGGGCATCCTACTAGGACTCCCCAGTCCAACTAGGATTCCCCTCCTCTTTCCTATTCGGAGTAGGAGAGAAGGAAAGAGAGGGAGAGGGAGAAGGAAATGGGGGTCGCGCCCCACCCCTTGTCCAATTCGGTTTGGGCAGGGGTGAGGCGCGCGCCACCTCTTGGCCCTTCTCCCCTCTCTCCACTAAAGCCCAATAAGGCCCATTACTTCTCCCGACGAATTCCCGTAACTCTCAGGTACTCCGAAAAATACCCGAATCACTCGGAACCTTTCCGATGTCCGAATATAGCCTTCCAATATATCGGTCTTTACGTCTCGACCATTTCGAGACTCCTCGTCATGTCCGTGATCTCAACCGGGACTCTGAACAAACTTCGGTACATCAACTCACATAACTCATAATACAAATTGTCATTGAATGTTAAGCGTGCGGACCCTACGGGTTCGAGAACTATGTAGACATGACCGAGACACATCTCCAGTCAATAACCAATAGCGGAACCTGGATGCTCATATTGGCTCCTACATATTCTACGAAGATCTTTATCGGTCAAAGCACATAACAACATACGTTGTTCCCTATGTCATTTGTATGTTACTTGCCCGAGATTCGATCGTCGGTATCCTCATACCTAGTTCAATCTCATTACCGGCAAGTCTTTTTACTCGTTCCGTAATGCATCATCCCGCAACTAACTCATTAGTCACAATGCTTGCAAGGCTTATAGTGATGTGCATTACCGAGAGGGCCCAGAGATACCTCTCTGATACACGGAGTGACAAATCCTAATCTCGATATATGCCAACTCAACAAACACCTTCGGAGACACCTGTGGAGCATCTTTATAATCACCCAGTTACGTTGTGACGTTTGATAGCACACAAAGTGTTCCTCCGGTATTCGGGAGTTGCATAATCTCATAGTCACAGGAACATGTATAAGTCATGAATAAAGCAGTAGCAATGAAACTGATCGTAATTCTAAGCTAACGAATGGGTCTTGTCCATCACATCATTCGATAATGATGTGATCATGTTCATCAAATAACAACACATGTATATGGCTAGGAAACTTAACCATCTTTGATTAATGACCTAGTCAAGTAGAGGCATACTAGGAACACTTTGTTTGTCTATGTATTCACACATGTACTAAGTTTCCGGTTAATATGATTCTAGCATGAATAATAAACATTTATCATGAAATAAGGAAATAAATAATAACTTTATTATTGCCTCTAGGGCATATTTCCTTCAATAAGTACGGTACCAAACCAATTCATATTTTGTTTTTGCATTATATCTACTATATTCCAACTTTTCTATGGCAAAAACTCATAAAAGAAAACCATAGAGCCATCAAAATAAGCACACAACGCAAAGAAAACATAATCTGTCAAAACAGAACAATCTGTAGCAATCTGACTATTTCAAATACTTATGGAGCTCCAACAATTCTGAAAAACTAGGACAGCCTGGGTAATTTGTATATTAATCTTCTGCAAAAAGAATTGGCATTTTATCACACTCTGATAAAAAATGAGAATTGTTTTCGTGAGCGCAAAAGTTTCTGTTTTTCAGCAAGATCAAACAACTATCACCCAAGAAGATCCTATTGATTCTACTTCGCACAAGCACTAATTAAAACACAAAAAACACAATCATAACAGTAGCATAGTTTTGTCTTCCAAAGTTTTGGCAACTTTTGTAAGGGTTTTCTCAAACCCAGGAGGCTCTTTACGCTTCCCTAAATTCTCCGAGAAAGAAAAAATCTTAAGATCCAAAATATCCAATCGCTTATTGCAAAGAGTAACCAGGGTATTCATGCGATTGATACTACCATTGAGGTGTTTGAGGGTTTCATTATATTTCTCTATTTCAACCATATGTTTATGCAAAACACCAAGTTTGTCCAACATTTTGGCTCCCTCAGGGGTAAAAGGAAACCCCTTCTTTTGAGGTGGAATTCCCAAAATTCCTTCTAAAATTTCATAGGGAGCATTACCATCAAGCTCAATGAAATTTCCTTTAGCGGCAAAATCTAGAAGTTTTCTATGATGCAAAGCCAATCCTATGTAAAAATTACGAAGCAAAACTTTAGCGTCCCCCTTTAAATTGGAAATACGATATGATTCCATAAGCCTATACCATGCATCTTTCAAATTTTCTCCTTGTCTTTGATTGAAGTAAAGAACTTCAAAATCGGGTGACAAAGGAGGAGTAGGAACGTTAGCCATCAAGACTGGAAAGCAAGAAACCGGCAAAAGAAAAAGAGAGGCGAATAAAACGGCAAATTTTTGTGAACTGGGGGAGAGGAAAACGAGAGGCAAATGGCAAATAATATAAATTGTGAGGAGATGAGATTCGTGATTAGGAACCTGGTATATGTTGAAGATCCTCCCCGGCAATGGCGCCAGAAATTCCTTTTGATGTCGCTTGAAGCTACATCGGTATTTCCCCAAAGAGGAAGGGATGATGCAGCACAGCGGCGGTATGTATTTCCCTCAGATATGAAACCAAGGTTATCGAACCAGTAGGAGAACCAAGCAACACAATGTAAACAGCCCCTACACACAGATAAGAAATCCTCGCAACCTGACGTGTTAAAGGGGTTGTCAATCCCTTCCGGGTACGGCGCCTCAAGATACGCAAACGGACGTGAGACAAAATTGTAGTAGATTGAATAAATAGATCACAAATAAAATAAAGTGCAGCAAAATATTTTTGTATTTTTTGTTTAATAGATATGAAAATAAATGCAAGGAAAAAGTAGATCGCAAAGGCAAATATATGAGAAAGAGACCCAGGGGCCGTAGGTTTCACTAGTGGCTTCTCTCGAGAAAAATAGCAAACGGTGGGTGAACAAATTACTGTTCGGCAATTGATAGAACTTCAAATACTCATGACGATATCCAGGAAATGATCATTATATAGGCATCACGTCCAAGATTAGTAGACCGACTCCTGCCTACATCTACTAATATTACTCCACACATCGACCGCTATCCAGCATGCATCTAGTGTATTAAGTTCATGGAAAAACGGAGTAATGCAATAAGAACAATGACATGATGTAGACAAGATCTATCTATGTAGAGATAGACCCCATCGTTTTATCCTTAGTAGCAATGATACATACATGTCGGTTCCCCTTCTGTCACTCGGATCAAGCACCGTAAGATCGAACCCACTACAAGGCAACTCTTCCCATTGCAAGATAAATAGATCAAGTTGGCCAAACAAAACCCAAATATCAGAGAATAAATACGAGGCTATAAGCAATCATGCATATAAGAGATCAAAGAAACTCAAATAACTTTCATGGATAAAAAAGATAGATCTGATCATAAACTCAAAGTTCATCGATCCCAACAAACACACCGAAAAAGAGTTACATCATATGGATCTCCAAGAGACCATTGTATTGAGAATTGAGAGAGAGATGTGAAGCCATCTAGCTACTAACTACGGACCCGAAGGTCTACAAAGAACTACTCACGCATCATCGGAGAGGCACCAATGGAGGTGGTGAACCCCATCCGAGATGGTGTCTAGATTGGATCTGGTGGTTCTGGACTCTACGGCGGCTGGATGAATATCTCGTTAACTCCCCTAGGGTTTTGGGAATATTGGGCTATATATAGAGCAAAGAGGCAGTCCGGGGGGCACCCGAGGTGGGCACAACCCACCAGGGCGCGCTTGGGCCTCCTTGCGCGCCCTGGTGGGTTGTGCACTCCTCGGAGCACCCCCCAGGCGTAGCCAGGGCCCATTATGTTCCTTCGGTTCCAAAAAAATCTCCATGAAGTTTTGTTGTGTTTGGACTCCGTCTGATATTGATTTTCTGCGATGTAAAAAACATGCAAAAAACAGCAGCTGGTACTTGGCACTATGTCAATAGGGTAGTACAAAAAATGATATAAAATGACTATAAAATGATTATAAAACATCCAAGATTGATAGGATAACAGCATGGAACAATCAAAAATTATAGATACGTTGAAGACGTATCAAAACTCATTCAAACTAGTTCATCCTTCTAAGTAGCCGGTTGATGTAGTTCTACTAGCGTCACCACCCTCGACGTAGTGGTTCCTCTTCTTCTTCTGGCCACCTAGGGGTGCCTTCAGCTTGAATGGCCACATGAAGTTGTTCGCCTCCTTGAAATGGGGTTGTTAGTCAAGATCTTGTGCACAAGGTCCTCGATGCAGATGATATTGTGCTTTCCCATGCCCGGATAAGAACGCTGACATGGCAGTAATCAACTTAGTATGTATTTGTACCATAGAAGAGCCTCAGACGCATATGGTTGAAGAAGCAACCCTCCTCAATGACTTTTTGTTGGTCAATCTGATCCTTTGCTTGTTGATCTTTCCATCATCCCTGTTATAGATCATCTCCCTGTCACTCTTGACGTTAGGGTACCTACACAAATAATGAAATTAAACGAGTCAGCAAAACTGCAACATATCAACTCTATAGTGCTTTGATATGAATTCTTATAGGTTTTTCCAAGATGTAACAATGCGAGCAAAGCAAATATAATGGCAAGGAGGGGTCAATCAAGCTAAGGATGGTTTAGTTTTGTACTAAAATTTTCACAAGACTTTGCAAAGGAATGGCTAAACAAGATCACCTGAAGTAGTAAAATGGCATAGTAGATAGTAGATACCACACTGGTAAATTCGTCAAACAAAGACCAAGTACATTTTTTCTATTAGGAGATGAGGGGGGACAACAAGAGTGCATTTAATTAAACTACAAGAAATGTATCATACTCGAAAAGTAGAACAAGATCACTTAGGAAATACATTTATCATACTCTAATGTATCATTTTTCTTGTGACACTAGAGCTAAGTTTTGACTCGTGAGCAAGAGCAATCGTTGCAAATCTTGAGATTAATCATGTAGTCATGGCTTCATGGTACATGAATTAATTATACCAGCCTAGCTTTTTTTGAACATGTGAAGGGACCTGAAGGGACCAGAAGATGGCATATATTATATCACAATTGATACAGCACTACATGAATGACCTTTAAAGAAATAAAAATTACATCCATCATTCATTTTTGGACATAGGACCCCAAAGGTAAAACATATATTGCAATCTAGTCCTATAGCATCTAGCGACCTCATCGGTGATGCTCGGGCCACCATTACCAGCATAAACCAAGCCATCTACGAGCAAGGAGGAAAGGGCCTTGCCATGGAAGTTGAAAGAAGCTCAATGGACAATCTTACTCTTTTGATCTGCAGGTCCACTTGTTGAGGTCCAAGTAGTGGATGAAGAAGAATCGAAGAACGACCATGCCAACTTCCAAATCCCATCAAAAGCCATATTCAGGCGGGCAGCGCACGGATCCACCGTCCTCCTTCCTTCCATCTCCACGTGGTGAAGAAAAAGGGGAGAGAATGCTATGTTTACCCGATATCTAGTGTGAAATTCCATAATACCAACACACCCAGGTGGAAGCCCGTGGTGAACTAACCTGTGGTTGGATGTTTAGTAGGATAGTGGTATCCCCAGCCCATCCGGGTTCAAGTCTTGCTGCTCACATTTTTCTGGATTTATTTTAGGCTTTCTGGCGATGCTCGTTCAGTCGAAGGAGGCATTCCCGTCGACAACAAGGCGCCTATGGTGATTTCATCAATCTCAAGATGAAATGTCGGCTCAGTCTCTTGGAGGTTCCATAGGGTAGCGTGTGTGTGTGTGGTGACTGTATGTGCGTATATGTGAGCGCATGCGTCTGTACTGTGTTGAAAAAAAGGGAGAAGCCCGTGAAGAGGGCCTCACATTGTTCGAAATCCCAAGGGTAACGACTACTACCAACCATCATGGCCGCAACCGAACCCACGAGGAGAAAAGCCGAAGACAAATATGGTTCACTAGAGGCGGGAAGGAACCTACTATACATACTACAGGGGTCGAGCCTCCCTCTCCCTCCTCTCTGGTGCTCCGAGCCGCTGGAGGGGAAGAGCGAGAGAGGGAGAGAGAGAGAAAGAGAGAGAGAGGCCGAGGCGGATGGTGTGGAATTTGGGTCAAGGGAGGAAGAAACGATAGGTCACTAGTCCAGCACTAGTCCAGGTCAAAAAAATCACTTGGTAGCCTAGCTGAGTGGGCATGTGGACAATATCGACTATTTGACTTTATCTATAAATAATTATGGATCAATAAGTGCAGCATAGAGAGCATGTCATGAATACTCTATGAATCACATTGTTTTGTTGTTCGATGTTGTTTTTAACTTGTATAAGCATGAAGTTTTCTTCTTCTAAGTAGCTAAACTAATGGGGAAATTTTTGTTTTTTCCACTCTAGATTTTGCCAATTTTCCTTATGCCACTCTAGATTTTGACATTTCTCTTTTGCCACTCTTAACTTTTGACAATTACCAGAATTTCCATTTCGTGGCAAAATCAAAAAAATTAGAGTCCGTTCTCAAAAGCTAACAGTGGCAAGCGTGAAATAAACTTATTTTGCTTTTGCCATGGAATGGCAACTATGATAATTGTCAAAAGCTACGAGTGCCAAAAGTGAAATGTCAAAATCTAGAGGGGCATGAAAAAATTGGCAAAAACTATAGTGGCAAAAACAAAATTTCCCCAAACTAATGTGGAGTAGATGGGGCCAAAAGATTTATAAGTAATTCCATATCAATGGTGAAATAAATTGTTTATCCCAGCTTATCTATTGTGCTTGGTTAAATAAAGGGGGTTGCATAGTCATCCATACATAAAGTTGTGCATTTGTGTGTGATGGTGATTTTTTGGTGTGACCGGTCCATGAGAGAAAACTAATATTTTGTATCACAAGAAGGTTTTAAGGTTTAAATCCATGCTTCCAGCATAGAGGAAAACCCTGCAAGCATTTGAGGTGGTCGGTCACTGTTCGGTAGATTGACAAGACAAAGATAGCAAGAATGATGTCATCAGTGAGGCGCAAGCCTCATCGGTGGGAGTGTGCCAAGATTGTTTTTGTGCGGAATCAGATAAATCAAGGAGTCATGTGCGTGCATACTAGCTCATCCAATCGATGTCATGTCAAGTGTTCATATCCAAGTGCATTCTGATTTTTGGTTCCAATGCAGT
Source organism: Triticum aestivum (assembly GCF_018294505.1). Lineage (NCBI taxonomy): Eukaryota > Viridiplantae > Streptophyta > Magnoliopsida > Poales > Poaceae > Triticum > Triticum aestivum. Next base: position 545,563,144 of record NC_057799.1, read on the forward strand.
TGAAGCGTATCACGGTTGAACCACTATCCAGTGAGGTGTATTACTCTGGGCGAAACGCGTGTGGAAAAAATATGCCTTGTGGTTGTATATGTGTCTCCGCGAGAAATCAAGCTTGAGAAGTAGTGGAATGGTAATTAATGAAGGCGAGTATGTCGAATGAGGTCATATCTCTACGTGAGCCCGTGTGATCATCAAACGATATGTAACGAGGGAGCTAGTGTATTCGGGTTGTCTCGGTCAATGCATTGAGTTATGTCGACAAGTCATGAATCTTAAACAAGTCAAGATTCGAGGGATTACAAGAGATGGCAAGTAATAAAGGTTATCAGAAATAAGCTTGCCCTAAGGGAGTCTAATTTGAAGTCGTTGTTTGCTACCTATATGTGTTAAATAATCAAGACCGAACATATTTTCCTCCTACTTTTTTTAGTTGGACTACTATTGTTGTTCATATGGCCTTTGGATTGGTGCATTATCATGCCCGGCTATCATAAGAGGAGGTAGGTTTGAGTCATTTAATCTATGCGTGTTCTTGTCTTGTCGAGTCTGGTTCCTAGGTGTTTTGTGTATATTTAAGCACACTAGGGGGGGCTCGAGGTTTTTAACAACGTGAAACTACACATGTGAGATGTTAGTTGGGAAGAAATAATGTAACAGAGGGTGTTGTTTGTATCCTCGGTTAAAGTTGTGTGTCTGCATTGTCGCATTTGTTCGCAATATTTTGATGCAACCGACTGGTGGGGGAAATCCAACAAGGTACCAACGTGTCATGAACCTTTTAGATTTGGAGGCATTAGGAATGAAGCTTAAACAGCATAATTAAGAACCACTACCAATTTACTCTATCTTCCGATGCTGACGGCGGATGGGGGTGTTGGTCAATGAGCTCCTTTTCGTATGCATCGATGGGTTCGGCCAATGGCCTACGACTCCTAGCACTGTGCACCCCACACTCTGTGATGCCCTAACTATGTTCTACAAGAAAAGCGACAAATCCCTTTTTTTCTTGTGGAACAATGAGTACTAAGTTTTTCACAATTTGTCGATCGGGGGGTCACTAATGAATTCTGAGACATTAGTTATATTTTCCCGTCAAGGCCCTGATTGGAAGCCATGTAAAATGTTACACCCGTAAAAATAATACTAGTGTATTTCACTTGCTCGTGGAGGATACCACGGTATTTACAAGGGACATCCTTTCAGGTTGTAAACCAATGTTTGGATAAGAGAAAATAATCCACTCGTAACTGGGAAGGTGAACTAAACTAGGAAGTTAGCTTAGTATGACCTGATTGCTGAACAAAATTGTTGATCAACACTTGATATAAAACACATGATGTTAGTTGATCTACTTCCATGAAACCATCTTTATTCATATCACAATGAACATCGCGATGTATACCATAACAAAGGTGAGCTATTCTATTTTCTTAACCATAACAAATGGGAGCTATTAATTCAAGGTCCCAACAAATAATAGCTAATATCAACGTAAACGTAAGAAATCGGCACATGAAAGCCCAACATGCATGATAGGTTGTAAACAAAAGCTTGTGATGGCAAGTGGCAAACAACCATCCATTTGGTTTCTTTGAAATATCCCTCATTTTTATAGTTCTTATAGAAAATCTTGCTAGGTTATTTGCAAGAAAGATCTCAGGACCTTAATGGATCAAATTGCTTGCAAGAACTAGAACCAATTAGAAGCGGTAATTGCACAAAATTGCCATGGGGTTCCATATAGATCCTGCACTAAAAAGTATAATGTATCATGGATTGCAATGAGGTAAATACCGGTGTTGTTCTAAAGAATGAATACAATGCTACTAATTAATAAAGTGCATATAAATCAAACCATTCGTGTGCTTGGAGTAGAAGTTAATATTTGAGAACATAACTTATGTTGCTAATTATTATTACGAGTCTAGACTCAAAACATATATAAACTCAAGATTGATGTTGTAATTTCCATCAGGGAGAGACAATTTAAGAGGGACAATTTGCATTTGTTGTGTACTTAACCATTCTTCATCAGCTCTCTGACTCAAGATTACGTTGTGAAATACAATTGCTGCCATGAGAATTTTCACTTGAGTGTCAATTGGGTAATGCGTGCCGACTTTTAAAATTGGGAATCACATCTTCTAGACACCAACTGCACGCTCCGTATGGTTCCATTGACGGGCATGCCTTACATTGAATGGTTATTTCAGGTTCTTTGGGCGAGAACCACCTTGACCTTTATCTTGTAGATGATATCGAACTTCACTTTACTGAGCTAGAAACTTTGGGGTGTTTGCACAGCCTTCGTCAATAAAATAGTACTTCCTTCATCACAAAATAAGTGGCTTAACTTTGTACTAACCTTGGGGTGTTTGCATAGCCTCCGTCCCAAAATAGTACAAAGTTCAACTTTGTACAAACTTTAAAAAGTTAGCACAAAGTTGAGTCACTTATTTTGGGACAGAGGGAGTACTTGACTGTAAATACATGGAAGCCCGGTGCAGATTTCAATACCAAATAGTACCAATATATGGGGACATCGAGCTGCTCCTGAGTTGCATATGCACCAGGATGAACAGTAAAATCCAATATAATAGTAAAAATGGAAGAAAAAGATACAACATGCATGTCTGAATGCCCTACTCCAGTGCAAAATTTTGCTCAGGAAAAATTGTTACTTTGAAAAAGGTTATTTTTAAAGCATTTGTTGGGAAACGCTGCATGGAAAACAAAAAAAATTCTATGCACACGCAATGATCTATCCATGGAGATGCATAGCAACAAAGGGGAGAGTGTGTCTATGTACCCTCGTAGACCGAAAGCGGAAGCGTTTGACAACGTGGTTGATGTAGTTGAACTTCTTCTAGCTCCGACTGAGGGAGTCCTGGACTAAGGGGTCCTCGGGCGTCCGGCCTGTTGGACATGGGCCGGACTAGTGGGCTGTGAAGATGCAAGACCGAAGACTCTCTCCCGTGTCTGGATGGGACTCTCCTTGGCATGGAAGGCAAGCTTAGCATCCAAATATGAAGATTCCTTTCTCTGTAACCGACTTTGTACAACCCTAGTCCCCTCCGATGTCTATATAAACCGGAGGGCTTAGTCTGAAGGACGGATATAGTCATACAGGCTAGACTTCTAGGGTTTTAGCCATTACGATCTCGTGGTAGACCAACTCTTGTAATACTCATATTCATCAAGATCAATCAAGCAGGAAGTAGGGTATTACCTCCATTGAGAGGGCCCGAACCTGGGTAAACATTGTGTCCCCCGTCTCCTGTTACCATCGACCTTCGACGCATAGTTCGGGACCCCCTACCCGAGATCCGCCGGTTTTGACACCGACATTGGTGCTTTCATTGAGAGTTCCACTGTGTCGTCCTCAAAAGGTTTGATGGCCCCTTCAATCATCTGCAACAATGCTATCCAAGGAGAAGTCTTCCTCCCCGGACAGATCTTTGTGTTCGGCAGCTTCGCACTGCAGGCCAACTCGCTTGGCCATCTGGAGCAGATCGAAAGCTACGCCCTTGGCCGTCAGGTCAGATTCGGGAGCTTGAACTACGTCGCGGATATCCGTGGAGACTTGATATTCGACGGATTCGAGACCACGGCAGCTGCTCCCCGTCACCACGATGAACATGACTTGAATCTGTCATCGGACCATACCCAGGAGATAGCACCTGTAACTGCTCTGGCCTTAGATCCGGAGCAGATCGCGCCATCCGAAGACGAGAAGCTCAACCCCGCCACGGATGCCGGAGTCCCAGCGGCGTTAGAGCCGCACACAGACCAAACCTCGAGTGGAATCTGTCATCGGAGCCTCGGACTCGTTTCTGGCTATAGGTTCCGAACCATGTGCATCGAGCTCGATCAGTCTTTGATCGTCGAATTCAGCTCCGCGGACATTTTTCGGCACTCGCCTTTGGGCGACGTGTTAAACTTGTTAAAAGCACTATCCTTAGCGGGGGGCTCGTAGCCGAATTATATCCGATTCGAACTGGAGGCTGATGACGGAGAACTTCGCTTCCCACCCACCGCCCACTTCATAGCCACTATCGAAGATTTAACCGACATGCTCGATTACGGCTCCGAGGACGTCGACGGTATGGACGACGATGCCAATGAGGATCAGGGCCAAAACCCGCCGTTTACCGGACGCTGGATGGCCACCTCTTCTTACGACGTGTACATGGTGGATACACCTAAAAAACCAATGACGATGACAAAGAAGATCCAGTTGAGGATGAACCTCCTGTGATACAGCCAAAATGTCGGCATCAGCGGCGCCGCTCTAAGTCACGTCGTGGAAAAGACAGCATTACTGGCACGGGAGAAAATAATACTCCGGACGATGCCTAAGATAATGAAGACCCCGTGGAGATAACTTCCAAATAGGAGGAACGGAAAAATGGGCAAGTTAGCCCTGATGAACAGGCCATACACGACAACTCGGAGGACAGTAATTATCTTCCACTCTCCGAGGATGAGGTGAGCCTCGGCAACAAGGATTTCATCGTGCTTGAGGAACCTCTCGAGCAGGAGCGCTTTAAGCGCCGGCTAATAGCCCTGCAAGGAGCCTGAAAAAGAAGCATCAGCAGCTTCAAGCTAACCAAGATCTGCTCAACGATAGATGGACTGATGTCCTAGCAGCCGAAGAATACGGCCTCAAGCGCCCAGCCAAAAGTTACCCGAAGCGCAAATTGCTACCTCAGTTCGATGATGAGGCACCGGAGCCCGTACCATCATCGCGTAATGCGGCTGACCGACCACCACGCGGTCAGGATAAAGCGGCAACTCAAGCCGAACACCAGCCCGCCCCGCCTCACGCCCGGGCCGAAAACCGCAGATAGACTCCATCGGAGCTACGTCGCGATGTGGCCCTATATAGAGGCGCCGCACACCCTCTTTGCTTCACTGACGAAGTAATGGAGCATGAATTCCCAGAAGGGTTTAAACCCGTGAATATTGAATCACACAATGGAACAACTGATCCCGCGGTGTGGATCAAGGATTTTCTTCTCCATATCCATATGGCCCGTGGAGATGACCTCCACGCCATCAAATACCTCCCATTAAAACTCAAAGGGCCAGCTCAGCACTGGTTAAACAGTTTGCCTGAAAACTCAATTGGCAGCTGGGAGGATTTGGAAGAAGCCTTCCGCGACAACTTCCAAGGTACATATGTCCGGCCACCAAATGCCGATGACTTAAGTCACATAGTTCAACAGCCCGGAGAGTCAGCCAGGAAATTCTGGACTACTGAAGGAAATATGCCCTAGAGGCAATAATAAAGTTGTTATTTATATTTCCTTATATCATGATAAATGTTTATTATTCATGCTAGAATTGTATTAACCGGAAACTTAGTACATGTGTGAATACATAGACAAACAGAGTGTCACTAGTATGCCTCTACTTGACTAGCTCGTTGAATCAAAGATGGTTAAGTTTCCTAGCCATAGACATGAGTTGTCATTTGATTAACGGGATCACATCATTAGAGAATGATATTGACTTGACCCATCCGTTAGCTTAGCACGATGATCGTTTAGTTTGTTGCTATTGCTTTCTTCATGACTTATACATGTTCCTATGACTATGAGATTATGCAACTCCCGAATACCAGAGGAACACTTTGTGTGCTACCAAACGTCACAACGTAACTGGGAGATTATAAAGGTGCTCTACAGGTGTCTCCAATGGTACTTGTTGAGTTGGCATAGATCAAGATTAGGATTGGTTACTCCGATTGTCGAAGAGGTATCTCTGGGCCCTCTCGGTAATGCACATCACTATAAGCCTTGCAAGCAATGTGACTAATGAGTTAGTTGCGGGATGATGCATTACGGAACGAGTAAAGAGACTTGCCGGTAACGAGATTGAACTAGGTATTGAGATACCGACGATCGAATCTCGGGCAAGTAACATACTGTAACAGCCTGGTTTTTGGCCCTTTTCTTTTTCCTTTAATTTAATTGGTTTTTGCTCTGTTTTTCTTTTTGGAGTGGTTCTGTGGCCTTGCCACCTGGGAAATCATCCTCATTCCCCCTCCCTAGTGGCTCATCTTTCTGAAAACCTTGCCAAGATCATGTCACTCCACTGCTTGACCAAACCCTAATTTCTTTTTTCTAGGGAAAATTCCTTTTTCTATTAAAGGAATAACCATGTCTGCCCTAGGTTGTGAAGCAACCTATATTTCTGTCCATCGAAAAATTCCCAAATAATTCTCATAATTTCTTTGGTTCATATATTGCTCAAATATTCCCAAACTTTCCTGTCCTGGACCAAGAATAATTCTCCAAAAATTATTCTTCATTTCTGTCTAGTGTGGCTTTCTGTGAAGGAAGTGCCACCTATCCTTTCCTGATTGCTCCCAAACCTTTTGGGCATTTTCTTATGTCCAAATAATGGCCTCATGCCAAAATTCAACTTTATTTGCCTAGCCAATCATCCTTAGCAATTTTTCAAACTTTCTGTCACATAGAAGGCATTGTGAAGGAAGTACTAGCTAGGTTTATCCAAATGAGTTGAAATTTTGCACACTCCTTCACGTGCTCATATTATCCCACTCCTACAAATTTCAGCCCCATACAATCATCTATATGTGCACAGGACCAAATCTTTGCTTCTGGTAAAATTTTCAGGTTGTGAAGCAAGTGCATTTTATATTGCTTCAAAAATCCAGATAAATTGCGAGATCATGCTCCTACCTATATAACATCTCTACACCAAATTTGGCACCATTTCATTAAGCCAATATTTCTCCAAAATTATTGCAAGTTTCTGGTCAGCAAGGATGTTTGTGAAGCAAGTACCATTTTGGTGAATCCAATTGGTATAAAACTTATACAGCATCTTTAAATGATCAAATCATCATCCTATGCCAAATTTGAGCTCAAGTTTATGCTCCATGTGAGTGCATCATCAAAATCTTATTTCTGGACCAAAAATGCAGTTGTGAAGCAACTATATTCATTACTGGCCCAAATCTTCTCAAAGTTACCAGGATGAAAGTCCTTCTTACCCTAAACCTCGCAGACAACTCCATTGCTCCCAATCTCCTTCCTGTTTATCAGCAGTTCATGACCAAGTTTACTACAGTAAACTTCAAAGGTTACTTACCATTTAACCAGAGCAGTTTTCATCGATCTACCACCGCAGTTGAAACCTCCCCTGGAAGAACTTACCACTAGACGACATGTTCAAGCCCATCTTCCCCACTACATGCCAGTGCACGCGGTGGCCGCGTTAATGGCATCACAGTGCACGCACTCTGTGTGCAGTGGCCGCATCCAGTGGCCGTTTGTGCTTTGGCACCTCCTCCCCTCGTCACCTTCGTGCGCGTGACCATGTCCATTGTCTTCCTTTCGTCGTCGTCGTTCCCCTAGACCCCTCTCCCCCTTCGTCTGTTTCCTCACCGACGCTCACCGACGGTTGCCGCCGAACGCCCACGGGGGCACAGTGCTCCGTTTGGCTTCGAGCTCACTTCGGCCTCTTCCTCTGCTCTCCGGCGTCGTCTACCCCTCTGTGATCTCTGAATCAATGGCTCGTCGTGTTCCCGCGCCCTCCCGTGCTCGCTGAGCTCGTCAGAGCCTTGGCCGGATCCCCGCGGCGACACCCGAGCTCGGCCTCCCTCGCCCCGGCTATCAGTAGCCCTCCCCCGACCCTTCGAGCAACACATCGGCCTCCCCACACTCCACTAACCCTCCCCAGCCTCTCGTTTGAGCTCAAGATGCTCCGCTGCGCTTCATTCCCTGCCTCGGCCGCCGCCTCGGGTCCTCCCTTTTCCGATGACCCAGGCCATCTCCCTCGGCTCCACCACCTCCAGAGGCCTCCACCACCACTACCGAACCACCCCATCGCCTCTCCTCCTCCTCCCGTGGCTTGTAGCCGCGAGCTCACTGGTGGCCGACGGCATACTCCGCTGCAGTCGATGCCCCGCTTTTCCCCAAGCTCCACAGCGGCCGAGACCTACATGGGCGTGCGTGCCTCGGTCTCCTAAACCCGCCGGTAGGCCGGGTGCCGTCTGAGGTGACCTATGCCGCCGGCAATCGCCGTCGGGTGAGCTCCTCCCTCGGCCAGGCCCGCGTACGCGGGAGGAAGAAGAATGGAGCCAGGAGAGAGAGAGAAAGCCCGCGGGACCCGCTCGTCAGCGACCCAGCACCACGGACCCTGCTGCCACGCGGGATAAGTGGAAACGTATTTCCGGTGTTTACGTTTTTGGTAAGAGAAAGCGTAAACCTCCGCGGCCTGTGTCCAGAATACGTTTTCCTTGTTCGAAAGCGTATTCCCTGTCTACTTCGGCTGAAAGTGCGTTTTCTTTTTGCAGAAAGCGTATTTCGCGCGAATGCGTTTTAAGTTTTCTCAGTCAGGGGCTTGTTTGTAGAAAACATTTTACAGATAGGTCCATGGCAGAAAAACTATCATATCTTTTTACCCATAGCTCCAAATCAGGTGAATCCAAAGCCCACTTCTTTGTCTCATCGAGCCCGTTCTGTTGGTAATATTTTCATGATGTTTTGACATTCTGAAAATGACCATTTTGCCCTTATGCTTAATCAGCCCCTCCGAGAGAGAACGTTTTCCGGCGATTCTTTTCGCAAGCTTCTCGCACTTTGTCCCGGTGATTTCTTCCACCCCAGGCAAGCCACAACCACCATTTGCATGATAGACATGCAGTAGCTTTGGTTTTCAACTTGAATCTTTAATAACTGTATGATTGTTTTGCTACTGTTGTCGTTATTTCGGTTATGTTTATGGATCGGTGGTTACCGTCATGCTACGTTTTCTTGCACTCTGTTATTATGTTCTACTTGCTACTATTACTTTCATATTGCCATGCTTGATAATAGTACATGTTGGGTTGGTCATGTTCTTTGGGGCATGACTAACGTCGGTTACCGAGTACCGTTTAATATGCATGTTTCCTTTGCTGTTAGTTGGATAAGTATTTACTCGGTTATGTTATTGATGTGTTCTTGCATGGTATTCATTGTTGATGCTAGTGGTCATGTTATGAGTAGTGTTGTACTTCTAATATTCATGCTCAACATTATGGTATGCTCAGTTGGATATGATTCATTGTTGATATGGTGGATAGTTATGTTGCACCCCCATGCTTATGTTGATAGCATGATCATGCCTTGTAATTGCATCATGTTATTTTTCTCATGGCTCAGCATATTGCATTCAAGTTTAGCCGGATTAAATTGAACTTGAACAACTGTTGGCTGAGTCATGGTGCCACCATATCGAGCTGACCAGTGCAACCACGCTTACCTTTATGGGAAGGTCCTAACTGGGTTTATTGTCATGCCTCTCACCGGTGCCTCCAACAAGGGAAGGTTATGGGCGCGCGGTACCCTGATCAGGTAGGCGGACATAAGCCTTGTGTGGCCGTTATTGTTGTTATGGATCCTTGTCCCCGTTTGGGACCATTTTTGCCACGATGTTGGCCGTTTTGCCACGACGGTGGCCGTTGGTGTCTTTGGTAGACACGGGGCCACCCAGGACTAGCCCAGTGGGGAGTGAGTCGGAGTGGCCGGGAGAGTGTCATGGCAGTAGATCAGTTTTGTCGGAATGCCGTTGGTCCACCCGAATGGGAGTGCGAGGCCATGGGTTCCGTAGTGTGGGTACAGTGTACTAACCTCTGCAGAGTGTATATTAAATCTATCGATAGCCGCGCCCGCGGATAAGGGCCCAGTTCGTAGTTGGTCACACCATGAGTCAACAGTAATAATATTAATGATGTGCTTAATAACAACCACGGTTCGATGATGAGATAAGTTGGTTGTGATCGCCGGAAAGACCACCGTTTGAGATCAAGTGTTGGTCATGGTTGTGATCGCCGGAATGATCACCGTTTGGTTACGAGGTAACCCGTTGAACCAAGAGTGGTTCCGTTCGTGATCATGAGATGATCACTGTGGTATCGAGGATACCGAGTTGTTGGATATTCGTGATGTTGTGTGAGAATCGTGGGTAAAGATCAAGCTCCTTGTGGTCATTTAATGATTACTACGGTATTTTTTATACCAAGCTTGATTTGATCCTGAGATGATCATGATGATGTCCGAGGTTGGTAAGTCCTGCATGTGATGGTTACGAGATAACCCGAGCAGAATAAGTGGTGCATATAGTGTCATCATGTTGCATGCTAGTATCGTCAGATTTATATGTTCATGCCATGCTCATATTGTTCTAGCGGTATTATGTTCATGTTGTTCATGCCATGTCATCCTGATGATCTCATGATAATTCCTGCTTAACCTGTAATTGCCATGCTGTTGTATGTCTTGAATGCTTCTGGTAATTGTGAGCTTGCAAGTACATTCAATGTACTGACCTGGCGTGTCATGCCAGTTTGCAGGTCATGCCGGATTTGATTGCTTGCTTGTCGTGGTTTCCGTTCATGCGAGCTAGGATAAGCGTTCCAGCCAGAGTAGCTACGGAGTGGAGTTCACCACCATCATCGTTGTTCCACTGCCAGTAGTTTTTCCGCTGCTTCGAGTTGTTCTGCTGCTTGCATAGAGCAACTGAGGATGGCGTAGTGTCGCCGTGCCGATGTTATTCGTTGTAATATCGGAGACCTTGTATTCATATTCGTGTAATAATAGAAAGTTGCTTTGTTCTATGCTGAGCAGTGTCGTATTCCAGAAGACTTCTCCTCGATCTCTGGGCTAGAATACGGGGCGTTCCGGTTTCTTTGAGCCGGGTTGCCACAGCGCTTGGTATCAGAGAAGGTCTGGCTATAGGATGCCCAAGTCAGTGCGAGCGGTAGAAATCGGTAGTTTAAAGTCCGTCTCGTTTATTGCATTTGGTTGCTGCATTTGTTTGTTGCATAACATGCATATAGCCTTAGTATTTGTTGCTAACGGTTTATCTGGTGAGTGTAGCTGGCATCGGTTCAGATCCACTACAGCTCAACCTTTGCATTTCTCCAGTTTTCTTTTCTTGCTCGTTCTTCGGTGTTTGGTGTCATTTCTGTCCCAGCAGAGTGATGCCAAGTGATCCCGACACTGTTTGCAAAAATGGTGCTCAGGTATCTCGCCGATATCCTCCTTTCAGCCCTGCCTATCGTTTCGGTGATGGACCTGCTTCTATCCCGAATCACTCTTTCATTTTGTCATGTTAGCAACCCTTAATGATCTTAGTTATCAAGAAAGGGCAATGTCAGCAGCCTCAGTTTTCCCCCGCTATCCTATTCCTTGGACGAGTACGGATCTTTTTCCGTCTGCTTGATAATAATGTGGTTGCGATCTTCGTGTCCCACTGCAGGTTTATCGAGTGCGTCCTCGCCTCCAAGCTAGTCCAGGTTGCTACCTGGCTAAGCTAGCACTTGGTGTAGCGCTGTTTACACCAATTCTTCCACACATTTATTCGTCCTCGTGCACACCGTCACAACATGCTAGATCGTAGAACCGGAGATCCCGCGAGAGTTGTGTGTTTAAGTAGGCATGCATATTGTGTGACTAGTAGTAATATGTGCCATTGATTGTGTGTGAATTGATTGTTGCTGTGTGCTTTTGTTTAGTTGAGTTTTCTTTTGCTTCTTTCTTTTGGGACCCGGTGTTACATTATTTTTTCCCTATAAAGAGTTGCTCATCAACCAACACCGGACTCAAAGAAGCAACAAGGAGTTTAAATATTTGGAAACTCAGCTAAACAGAATGGAATTCTCAGCCGACTATAGTGAAATGGGGAATATCTGATTTTGAGGCTGATAATCAATTTTGCATCAGTGTGCACTCCTCCCAACAGTACTGATAAGTCAGGTCTACATCAGTACAAAATCCTCACAGCAGTAATGATCAAGTCAGCAGCAAGACAAGTCAGGTACAAGATCAACGGTATATTCCAGTCAAAGGTATGGATCATATACAAAATTTTGGATCAGCAATGCATGATTCTTGAAATATGTTATCATCCGAAATAAAGTCAGAATGTGATACGCTCAAGGAAGACAGTCAAACAAATTTTCTCATGTAAATAATCAGCCACAAGATATTATGGACATGTGTGTAGATTTCAGTCTGTATATTAGTATGAAGCTTTGGATGTAAGAAACTCAGTCTTCTTCCACACGTTATCGGAAGAAATTTATGATGCAAGGCTCCTCAAATTTCCTCAGCATAATATGTGAACAATTTCCGGTCCAAGATACCCGGTCTTTCTCAGCAAGACACCTCAGTAAAAGCTTCTGACAGGCGGAAATGAATTTTCTCAACAAGCAAACCCGAGGAGAAGCTTCTCAAGTATGGAACTCAGGCTTCTCCAGCACAATAATCACACCCAGTTTCGGGTGTAAGCTATAGAGCCTTCCTCTGCACGATACCCAGACAAAAGATTTGAGCAGAAGTTAACAAGTCTTCCTCAGCAAGATACTCGGATGGCTTCTCTCGTAAGCCACTCAGTCCACATCAATACCACCGTATTGCACCATCCTGGGAGATTATGCGGTGAGTTGGCAATAGATGGCAGTACATTTCAAGGGTCAGATTTGCAATAATTTTGTCAGGAGCACAAATCAGTCAAAACATATGTCTACCTCAAGAATCAAGTGTTTGGTTGCATATGATTCTTATATATGGTGAGCATGCATCCCCAGTCATATCAGTCACTCATACGAGGTACGACAAGGATCCAACATATATACCTAAGGAAAGTAAGGATCCCCCAACCTCATGAATGATGCAAATGAAGATATGCAGAGATACACATCTTGTGTAATACAAGGATCTACAAGATCTGGATAAGACATCACAAAATCAGTAGTCTTGACAGTGGACACCAAGGTCAATATTCCCGCACCGACAAGGAGATCTCATGAACTCTTGTATGGTTGGCCTCAACAATGAGCTCTGTACAGCTACAAGCCCCGAGAATATGTCATATAAGTGCGGAACCCAAGCACCAGGGATAATGACGAAAATATTGCCCTAGCCACGACCATGGTCATACGAAGAATCAAGGATCTATGTGGCCAACTTATTTCAGTAAGATATCCTGACCAAGAAAATCATGACTATCAAAAGGATGAGACTGATAGCAAAGGTATGATGATTTTTGCACGACCATCAGGGTCCGGATACCCAAGTCAGTTAGTGGCCAGATTACATATGGAGCCACAAAGGCATACCCTCAGTGGATTACTCTCCTCTACAAGGACTTCATATCCCACTGACCCGCTTAAAGGAAAAATGGTTAGTGCGGAATATCCAAATTTGTTATGTCAAGTCCAAGGTTCTTTCGCAACCTCAGCAGTTTGACTTTAGCGACAGTATAAAGCATCACACAGCTTATTACCACATCTGGGTATACCGACAACATGGGCAAATAAAAAATCGAACAATCAGCTCAGACCAGGTATATCCACTTGTGTAACCAAGTACCCGGACAGCCAGTCAGGAAAAGTATCTTCCCACAAGCATACCTGTCGGGACAGTCTCAAGATGTTAACATTTGAGGTATGCTACAGTTATAAGTTTATACCCTGTTATATTTCTCACGACAGAAGGCAGTCAAATCTTTGGTAGATATCCCATGATCGAGCCAAAGAAATAAATCAAATAAATCAGTACCACTTATGAGCAGTCAGATCCCGTCAGAAGATGGCCATGATTCTCGACATTTATGGAACCAAGAATTCATGTACTTGTTTGAGTAACCTGGTAGCAAAAGTAAAAAGGTTTTCATGACCAAAAAGAAAATTTATGCTCAGATCCATTGGATATCCCCCCATGTATGGAGAATCAACGCCAGTAAAAAGGAATTGGTATATGAGCAAAGACCCGTCAGAATTTGGGGAAAGGTGAAGCAAGCCACCCCAGAGCAAGGTAAGTTAATCATACGAAATTCTTAAGAGAACAATAAATAAAGGAAAAAAGGATACCCGAGTTGGAAACGGTGTCCTAAAGTCATACTTGTTCCTTGAGCAACCAAATCTCGAGGACGAGATTTCTTTAAGGGGGGAGGTTTGTAACAGCCTGGTGTTTGGCCCTTTTCTTTTTCTTTTAATTTAATTGGTTTTTGCTCTGTTTTTCTTTTTGGAGTGGTTCTGTGGCCTTGCCACCTGGGAAATCATCCTCATTCCCCCTCCCTAGTGGCTCATCTTTCTCAAAACCTTGCCAAGATCATGTCACTCCACTGCTTGACCAAACCCTAATTTCTTTTTTCTAGGGAAAATTCCTTTTTCTATTAAAGGAATAACCCTGTCTGCCCTAGGTTGTGAAGCAACCTATATTTCTGTCCATCGAAAAATTCCATAATAATTCTCATAATTTCTTTGGGTAATATATTGCTCAAATATGCCCAAACTTTCCTGTCCTAGCCCAAGAATAATTCTCCAAAAGTTATTCTTCATTTCTGTCCAATGTGGCTTTCTGTGAAGGAAGTGCCACCTATCCTTTCCTGATTGCTCCCAAACCTTTTGGGCATTTGCTTATGTCCAAATCATGGCCTCATGCCAAAATTCAACTTTATTTGCCTAGCCAATCTTCCTCAGCAATTTTCAAACTTCTGTCAGACAGAAGGCATTATGAAGGAAGTACTAGCTAGGGTTATCCAAATGAGTTGAAATTTTGCACACTCCTTCATGTGCTCATATTATCCCACTCCTACAAATTTCAGCCCCATACAATCATCTATG